>NC_073708.1:30212090-30512924 GCF_023634085.1 Falco cherrug | reverse complement strand
AGATGTTAATGACTTTGACTAATTGTCAACACCACCAATTACGATGACTGATACCTTATCATTTCCCACAATGAGCAATGCTAATTAAAATTGATTGTGCTGCTGTTCTGGCACAGCAGCAAGTTTCCTTTTCATTTTTTGTTTAAACATGAGCTTATTGTGCCGATTTGGTGAATTAAATGAGGAAAGCTCATTATTCTGATGTTTATTTTTGAGCAGGGGTTTTAAGCCACATTGGAAGCCTGTTACAAGTGTCAAAGAAACAGAAGAGCTTGAATGAATTGTATTTTTGGAGTACCAAAACATACACCTAATAATAATATTTAGTACCTTTATACCACAGCGCTTTTTAAATGATCACATTTCTGTACAGACGTAACTACTCCTATTATCTCTGTAAGGTGGGTAAACACTATTACTTCTGTTCCACAGATATTGAAGCTGAGACGCAGGAGCTTTGATTCTCTAATAGCAGTGCACTTCAAGCTATTCACCTCAATTAGATTACAGATCTCTGTCTTACAGGCACGTGAGCTGGCTAAGTTATGATTTGCAAGACTGGCTTGCTTGAATTTTATACAAACTTGGCCTTTTATTTCTCACTTAATTTTTTAGTATGATTATTTATTTATAGGATTGAGACTTCCTTGCTGCTGGCCTGCCCTGCTCTGGCTCCTACTGGTAAATGTTGAGTCTGCACATGCAGGGCACAACTGAACAGGAGGGCTGGGCTTGTGCAGCATTGTGTCCTCTTTTTTTTTTTTTTTTTGTGGTCTTTGCTTCATCAGCTGAATCTCCTTGGGCCAGGAGGGCTGTTCTTTATCAGGGAGAAGCTGCGTGCAGCGAGGAGGGATGGCTGGGTTACAGCATGGGACGGTACCTCGAAACTCGTGCGTGGTAGATCTCCTGTGCAGCGCGGCAGTTGTATTCTGCGTTCAGCTCTGGGTTTATGTGAACTTCTCCATGAGGAATGTTTATGGGATAGGTTGTCAGTGGAAGATGTACCTAGTTTCTGAACTATTCTGCTGGTATCCTCTTAAGTGGCTGATTGCAGTTAATAGCACAAGTCTATGACCTTATACTGTTGGAGATTGATTTAATCTGAACAATTGATTCCCTCCATGATCAATATGTAATGAGTTAATATGTAATGGATATAAATGCATGGAACTGCCTGAGATATTCCTTACTTCCTCCTACTTATTTTGTAAAATGAACCAACTACTTCATGGTAGTTATTAAAAAAAAAAGGCTTTTAAAGAATTCTACAGGTTGCACTTTTTCATAAACAAGATTTCTTTTAGGTCTTGACAGAGAGGGAACCCATGTTTGCCTGCATGGTATCTTGTATGAGCAGTTACAGAGGAGTATGTCAATCAAAAACGGTTTTTACATTTATTGGGAAAAAACTTTTAAATGTCTTGCACTTGAAAGCAAGATAAAAATGTTTATATTACGGAAACACCAATAACAAAAATCATATCTGAAAAGTGATTATTTCACTCCTGAACACTATTTCTTGATTATTTACAACTACATGAATTTCCCCGAGCATTGATTTCTTCTGATCCTGATACAAGCTAGGAGCAACCTTATAAATCTGTAGAGCCTCTTATGTCGTAGTGCCACAAGTGACTCCAGTGCAAATCCTCCTTTCTGCAAAAAAAGGGGAGGCCCTGCTTCCCCCACACCTCTTGGTTTGGCTCCGCTGCTCCACCAGCGGTGTTCATAGGGACCTAGATCAAGTTAAAAATCTGGCTGAAAAGTAATTAAAACAAAAAATAAAAAAACCAAACAACGTTTTCAGCGATGAGCAGTTGTTTGCTGTGGGTTTCTGCATGGTTCTATGGAAGCCAAGGGGCAGCAGGCAGGAGGAAGTTGGGTGTGGGGTCTGGAAGCAAGCCCACCTCCCGTGCCGCAGCAGGGTTTGATGCCTCACTGAACTGACCTTGCAAGCAAAGCCTCATGCTGCCTCTCTAATGGTCCTCTCCTGAGCGCTTCACCTGGGTTAAGTTGTTTGTGTTGGGAAAATGCTGGGAGGCAGTGCTGGAGAAGTGCAAAGTGTTCTGACTGGACGTAAATAGTCCCCTTTTTTTAGCAGTAAAAGAGCTGAAAGGAGCAGTCCTGTGTGCTCAGCTGACACGCGCTGATGGCACCATTATCAGGAGGTGACGCGTTGCCATTAGCACGTGGAGCTGTGAAATAACATGCCAAGTGTGTCTGCTTGAAGCGCGTTGGACCTAATTCTCCTCTCATCTGTATTGATGTATCTCCATGGACCGCGCTGAAGTTGCTCAGGATTTACACACTGCAGAAAATCAGAGAGGAATCATGGATGACTGGCTCCCTCAGTGTCGCAAGAAGCAGAATTTTTTACGGTTTTTTTTTTTTTTTTTTTACTTTCTCCTCTATTTCCAAATGTCCCCTGGAGTTTTGTTTTGAAAAGTCAGTTATGAAAATTGAGAGCACGAGGGGCGGGGGGAGAATGTGTCATTTGGGTTGTGATTTGCTGTTAATTAAACTTTAGTGTGACACATCCTTTATGTCAGGGGATTCCTGATTCTCATCTCAGTGGCCTGGTAGAATGGAGGAGCATCTCCATCGAGATCAATGCTCATTATTATTTTCCTCATTATCATCATGATCCTCATCAGTATGTGTTCTACAACACTGGCTGTGGAATGGAAGCACAGGCAGAGCTGACCCTCGCCCGTGCCTGTTCAGAACCTCTCATTTTTTAACAGAGAAGCGGCACAACGCCTCGGGAGGGGGAGGTGACAGTGAACTCATGACAGAGAATTAGATCCAACTACTCAGAAGTCAAAATCAGCCTTTGTTTCCACTGCAAATGACATAACAAGATAATAATTTCTCATTGTTTTCATCAAAGTCATAACACTCACGCACAGGTTGAAACCCAGAGTGCGCAGGATGGTGATGGACGTTATCAGACAGCTTTTAGCTGCGTGAAGTCCACACATCTGTGGAAGAGAGGGATTCCATGGGAAACGGGAGTGGAGCCTGCCCAAACAACAGGCAGGGCAGAGGCAGGGTAAATGCAGTAATATCCCTGAGAGAGAGAAGATCTGGCGCAGAAGGGAAGGTCCACAGCCTTGAGCTGTTCATGTTTGGTCCCCTAAACAGGACGGTGAGAACTGTTCCTCCTCCTCAGTTGCAAGAGTGGTGTTAGGGAGGGAAAGGCTCATTTCACCGTCCGAGGCCCGAGCCATGGCTGTAGGGTGGCCCTGGAGGTGGCAGGGAGCCCAGGACGATTTTCTTGCCTAGGGGTGGCTTCTCCTTGAGGTGAGGGTTGGCTGATGGCAGGACACGGGAGCTCGCCCTCGGAGAAGAACCAGCCAAAGCACAATCAGCTCCTGCTCCATGCCCCTTGAAATAACCTCCTCTGACCCTCTGACACTCACCACAGGGATGCTGCTGGTGTGAAGGACTGCGAAAGGGCAGACACTGCCCGAAGCATCTGGAAAACAAATGTAGAAAGTGTGTCCAGATGTGAAATGACATTTAGGGGCAAATCCAGGGCAGAAGACCTGACCAAGATCCCATTCTTGTCTGAGTGATCATGAGTGTAAGGGCTGGAGAGAAGCTGGGCTCAGACCGTGATCACAGACATACCCTGGCCAGGCAGCCTGTTTCTGGGCCACTTTTGTGCTACATGTGGGACAGCAAGAGAAGCATCTGCACTGACATGTAGCTGTGGGAGACGTCACAGCAAGCATCTGATGATCGGACCATCTTGTTCTGCTAACTGAACTCTTACAAAATCTGCAAAAAGGATCTCAGAAAAAGAGGTGGCCCTTTGACTTGGGGACCTGGACCCTTCTGCTTAAAATGTTGAAAATCAGTTCTTTTTGAAGGTCTGGAACAGAAAAGACTCTTGCCAACCTGACAGCTCATTTTTTCTGGTTTGAGATGGAGGAGGCGGTGTGTGATTTCTGTCACTCTGGTTCTGATAACCAACTGATAATCCCCCAACCATCCCCTCAGTGCTGGTAGTTTCTTTTCCTGCTGAATGGAAAGTCGTTGGGGGGTCAGGAGGCAGATGGCTTTCCCATAGAAATGGTGGGATAGAACCATGACGTCATAGGCAGTACCACAGGAAAAGCTGCAGCTACCCCTTTGGGGAAAACCACAGCTCAGAATATAGCAACTACAGAAAGCTTTGGGGTTCCTGGAATAGATCAGAACTGTTCAGGATCAGCCTTACTTCCAGCGTGATGAAAGAGGTGTTAATCCTACTGCTCATAAAGAATTTAAGAATATAAATGTATGAGCCACAGCCTGGAAGATTAGAAGAACACTTAAATAAATGATAGAGGCTGGATTGACAGAAAGGCTGTCATGCTGGGATCAACTTTTCTCTCTTTTGGACTAGCCAGTTCCCAGCCCCCGTAGCTTAGAGTTAGGGAGCAGCACTGTTGCAGTGGTGGTTATCAGGATCCCTGCCTGTGGCCAGTGGTCACTGTCATGCCGTTCAAACACCATCTGCAGGTCCTGCACAACGCACTTGTCGCTTGGCGGGATGCTGGTTGAACAGCAAGCTCTTCCAAATAAACTCTTGGAAAGAAAGACATGCCTGCCAGGGAATGGGTGAGTGCGGTGGGTCGGCCTTGGCCGGCTGCCAGATCCCACCCAGCTGCTCTCACTCCCCCCTTCAACAGGGTGGAGGGAGAAAAGGTGATGGGGAAGCTCATGGGTTGGGATCAAGACAGGAGATCACTTCGCAGTTACCGGCGTGGGCAAAACAGACTCAACGTGTGGGGAAAATTGATTTAATTTATTGCAACTTAAAAATAGAGTAGGATGGTGAGAAACAAAAACATCTGCTCCCCGCTTCTTCCCAGGCTCAGCTCTACTTGGTCATTCCCAACTCCTCTACCTCCTCCTCCCAACAGCAGTGCCAGGGAGGGTGGGAACTGGGGGTTGTGGTCAGTCTGTAACAGCCCCTCTCTGACGCTCCTTCCTCCTACGCTTCTCCTGCCCCAGCCTGGACCCTTGCACGGGCTTCAGTCCTTCAGGATAAACCTTCCCCAGGTGGGCTCTCGAGGGCTAGGGTTCCTTCAGGACATACCCTGCTGCTCCAGTGTGGGGTCTCCAGGGTCTTCAGTGTGGATATCTGCTCTGGTGTGGTCCTGTTGGTGGGCTGCAGGGAAATACCTGCAGGAATTTTGCCTGGTGAGCGGAGGCACCGGAGCTCCCCTGTCCAGGAGGAATCGGCTTCTGCTTGCAGGGGGGTTTGCAGCTGGCAGCGGTGGGGTCCCGTGCTGTGTTTGTGGATCCGTGATGCAAGGAGGTGGTTTAGATGTGTTTTCCTGGCAGTTCCAAAACATGGCTTTGCTTTGTGTCTGTCACGTGGCAGCTGCGGTCTCCCCTTCTGAGAGATGCGTTAAGCTGTAAGCATTTCGTAAGGTAATTTTTGCTATGTAAGGGATTGGCTATATTTCAGAATATCAAAGTATAAATAGCCTTTGTTTACAAAATAGAGGACAATGCTAATTTATTGATTTAATTGCAAGTTATAGAATTAATGCATCACTCAAAAAAAAAAAAAAGCAAAAAAAAAAAGCAAGCTTCTTCCCTTCCTCTCGAAGTACTGAGGGTCTGCTCACGTTCACCCTCTTGCTTCTTTTTGCTGCATCAGTGGGCGCTCCCCTCTTGGGGCCCTGCACACCCCAGCGCGCTCTTGGGTTTGCCTCAGGAACCTGTTTTGGGGAGATGTTTTTGCTGTACCAAAGTTGTTTGTGGGTCAACCTCTGGAGGCGAACTCCTGTCGTATTAAAATACTTTCCGCGTGTGAGAGAAGGTCTGGGGCTGTTGCAGACCCAGAGAGAGTGGCATGCTGCTCCCTCTCGTGTGAGTGTTACAACCCAGCGCGTGTGCGTAGCACGTGGGTTAATGGGCCGTGGCTCAGACTCACTGGAAATTGCCCGTGACCGTAGCACTGGGGTGACGTTTGACCTCTCCTGGCCCTGAACCAGAGCAGTGTCCCCTTTGGGTGAGATCTCTGCTGCTCATCTCAGCAAGCTGCAAGTCTAAAGCTTTTCATGCACTCGAAATGGCTGCCGGCGAGAGGCGGCACAGAGTATGTCCCTCTTGCGAAAGCCCCTTTTACGGCCATAGGTATATCTTAGCATTATGCATTTTCCTAACAAATTTTGTTGAAAGGCAGCGAGATTGCCAGCGTGCATCTGGATGTGCTGCACAGCTGCTGGCGCGCAGGGCTGGGTGTTGGGCGGCTGCAAGGTTGGCGGATGGTAATTTGTCCCTCTAGAGCACAGCACAGCTAATGAGTACAGTCCCTCCATCGCAGGAAGCTCACAGACGCTCATCAGTATAGATTGGAAACAGCCTCTGCTGACCGGACTCATGAGAGCGCTGTATTTTGTGCATGGCAAACAGCAGGATGTTGCATATTTTTCATTATTAACTCTGAATCCATACAATTAGGGGTAAAAAAGAAAATAATAATATTTTTATCTGTTAAGTCTAATGATAAAATAATACCCAAGGAAAATATTGATCCCTGCCTTGACCTCTTTCTCTTCTAAAATAGGAATTTTCAGTGTTTCACAGGGTTGTCAGTGCATTGCCCATACTGGACTTGGCAGTACATCTTGTATGAACATCAGCTCTGCTTCCCTTCCATCCACCAAGACTTACCTCTTTTTCTTTCCCTTCCTGTGGGTGATGAGGAGTGTGTCTGCTCGATGGATAGAAAGGACAAAATGCCTTCTTGTGACACCAGAAAGAAAATGATCCAGGGAGTTACAGACCACTAAGCCTTTCATTTGTACCTGGTAAACTGGTTCAAATGATAAGAAAAAAGGAAAACATTTGGGAGATGCTGATAAGATCAGGCTTATCCAGTAGAAAGGTACTATAGGATATGGCTGGAAGTGATAGGAAAAGCCTAGGCTTGATGACCCAGCAGGTCACTTACAGTCTTTCACTCTTAATCTCTTGGAAGTCTTTGAACTTGTCAATAAGACAGGAAGAGAGAGGAACTGGCTTATCTCATTTATTTACGATATTGAAAGGTCTTTAGTAAGGCCTCTCACAGAAAGCAGTCAAATAGACAGGGTAGGCGGGTGAAAGGGAAAAGTATAGTTGTGAATCACAACCTGAAGTGAAGATTAGGTATAACCGGGCAATTTTCACCATTGCAGAGGGTTAAGCCAGGGGGTCCTTTTTTTGTTCCTAAGCCCTGTATCAGGTCTTTGATCTGGGATGGAGAAAAAGTGGAAGGGGAGCCAACTTTATAGGCAGCAAAGAGCCACTGAGGTCGGTCAGATCCAGGGAAGGCAGTGAGGAAGGTCAGAACAACCTAAACAAGCCAATAAATACGTGACATAACCTCCAAAAAGTGTTCAGTGTTAATATATGGCTTTCGCCTACCTTGTGGTTTCTGTTTGAGTTTGCTATGGTCAAACCAGAAGTAAGGCGGCCTTCGGTTCTGCAGTCCGTGTGGAAGAAGGTCTTGTTGGGGCTGCTGGAGGGAGAAGAGGTGGGCTCTCCCCGCTGACCTCCCCCGGCAGCTCTGCGTCGCAGGGAGAACTGTACCAGCGACCTCAGGCCCCCATCGGTGGTCCTTCTGCAGAAGTACAGAAGGGTTAGACAAACACACACATAGTGTTATCTAAAATACCAGCAATGGTACTCGGCATCAGAACAGTCCTGCTAGTGAAGGAGCCCGTATGAAGAGGCTCCATGTATCAGTATGAACAGTTTCCTAAATTACTGCTGGGATTTACATTAGAATTCCTCCTTCCCTTCAGACAGCACATCTCGTTTCTTGTAAATAGCCACTTCTGTCTTTAGGACAAACAAGAAGTTTTGAATAAGAGTTAGAAAAATATGTCGTCCGCTTTGCCTGCTGCTCTGTCGCAGCTGAGCGTGTTCCCTGCACCGCTGATTTAAGACGGCCGCCCCTCTGAGCCGACGAAGCCTCCCGCCTGCCTTCCCTTCCCACCTCTCTGCCTTTCCCCATTACCTTTTAAGCCAGAGAAGAACCATTAGATGTCCCTTTCAAAGCCAGGGACTGAAGTCCTGCTTGTTGCTAATTAGCAGCAAGAGCCTTTTAAGGAATTGAAACATTGCATTGTTATGATTTGGGAAACAAAAGCTGAATAAGAACTGTAACACTTAACTATGGGATTCCGCTTTATTTTTCTCTAATGCAGGCTAAGCTGCCTTACAGCAATCTTTTAAATGTAATGATTGAGACTATTATAGGAAATACTATACAAAGCAACATATTATTATTTTTTTTCAGCCTAAATAATAAGTAGGGCAAGGTTTTAAATGAGGCTAGAGTAATGAATGCTGTACAATAATTTTGATGATAAATTTCCCCGGAGGATAAAGTGGAAGAACAGAAGCAGGCTGTATTTAATCATGCAAAGTTAAAGGAATGCAGACCAACAAATATTTATAGAGATGTACAGTTTTTCTAACCTTTTCTGAGATGTTCTTGCCCCTTTTCACCTAACGAACATAGCAGAAATTCAGGTCTTTTGGTGTGTAATAATTAGGAGGAGGAATTGATCACATCGGGTCAAGTGTTTCTTTGATGTAGTGCACAGAAATTCCTGCTTCCTTGCAGGCTGGAGGACTCAAACAATAAGACATTTGTTTTTCACAGCTATTTCATTCATCAGTGAGTCTGAAAAGCTTGCTTTGAGCACTTATACAGCATGTGATGATATATGCTGCAGCTGCTCTTCACCTAGTACTGACCCAAGGAGATGAGTCCCCACCATAGGGCAGACTACTGTGCAGAGATACTAACTTTGCTCCCAGAAGCAAAATAGTTGCCTTCGTGCAGTTCTGCACACAGAATAGTGGGAAGGCCTGTGCATTGCATTGCAGAGACAACATCTGGGCTTCCATGTACTGAGCAAGTCCAAAATCTTTGCCCTGTGTTCCGTCACCAGGCGTAGACCTGCCCTTCCCATGCCTGTACCAAAGGCCGTCCTCCTCAGACGGGGTGCCCCTCAAAGGGGGTGCCCCTCAGCTGTGGTTTCTTCTGGTCTTTGCTCTTTGTTTCGAGGAGGCAAACACAACTTCAGAAACTAAGAGACAGTAAAAAAGTCACGGCTGACACCTGGCTTAGCCTGTTCCTGGTGGTTCTTCACAGATGCAAATGCTTGTGGTAGAGTTAGGCAATCATTCTCTAAAGCCTAGGGTTGGGTTGCTTTGTGTTTGTTTTTTTAAAGTAACTGTTAAAAGGTAGGGTGCTTCAGTGGGCTTGATCTCAACCTATAACACTATTCATTCAGCAGAAGCAAAAACCTGAAGATTTCTGTTCTGCTGATCAATACTTAAAGCATATATTGATTTCCAATTTAACTGTTAACTTTTTAGCTCTTGGAAATGCTCTCGATACCAATTTTCACCTTGCCTGATGTTCATTATGTGCTGAACATTATGACAGGTGGTAAGCTAGGATCTCATCTGGTGAGACAATTAGATCTAGTGACTTCAAGACTGCAACGTGCAAAGATTTACTGTCTTGTGTGAGCGTGGTGGTAGCATCAAATATCTGCGTTTGAGGCAATGACCTGAGAAATGCTTTTATTCTGGCCTGGCGCAGGCTTCCTCTAATATTTCTTAGTCTGTGTAGTCCACCCCTGAAATGATATAATAACCTAATTAATAGCAGTGTTTATTACATCCATGTTGTTTTCGCATAATAATTAATTGAAAATGAGCCTGAGGTCCGCAGCTCGGGTTGCTGGATGGCTGGACTTTATTTAAGCAATAAGACACACATGATAAGCAGTGCGTTCCTTTGTGATTATGCCTCCAGTAGCGTTAGGAGGCACAAGGTCAAAAGGCTCAGTGGCTTTAACTACCTGAGAAGTGCCATGTAATCCCCTGCAAATGGGCTGTCTACAATGTCTTATTGCTGTATCAGAGAGGGAATTATTTCTTTTTAAAGGCAGCCGCATGAATTACCTCCGTAATTGGCACAGATATGACATCACTGGCTGCCAATCAGAAATTCTCTTTGTCTGGGATTTTAACACCTTAATTTCAAGTTCAGGTCATCGGAACAAACTGATTTTGTTAAAATGGTGGTTTATCCTCTTGGTGCTCCAAGTCCCATCTGCTTGCTTTAGTGGGGCAAGCGCTATTTGTGCTTTGTGTGCGTGTGTATGTCGTGAATTGTTCTGCAGTAGCTTTTGGCATCATCAGGCGCTAAACAGTGACTGTGGAGCCTTTGCAGAGCTGGTGACATGCAAGTCGTGGCCTGACTTACGGTGCCTAGAACATTGTTTCGACTCAGGAACTCAAGCAGTCACAGAAGCAAAGGGAGGGCAGACAGCAAAGTAAGCGCTCCAGGATGCAGGCAGCATGGCCAGGATTTCAAAATCAATGCATAGCCATCAAATTCTTTCAGCCTAGTACTGTCTTTTCCTTTTATCGGCAAACATAACCCCAAAATAATAAAACCATCCCCATTTACAGTTGTTGTTGATAAGAGACGTGCACATAGGTCACAGCTTTACTAGCCTGAGCAGATGAGGAGCAGGCTGCAAGAAAGATGCTATTGGTCTCAGGGATGTGGAAAGGATGGTAGGCAGTTGCTGCCATTTTGGAGGGGGGGAAGAGAGGCCCCAGATGGGGAGATTTCCCCCTTTTTTCTCCCCACTTCAGCCCCAGCAGAAGCGAAGGTAAAGGCACAGCCCCTAGGAAGCAGCCCCGTGGGCTCATTTCGCTGGCTTCCAGCCAGCAGTCACTTCTTCGGCAGTGGAGAGAAAAGCCTGCACTAAATCCCATGGTCAGTCCCAGAGGATGTTTTTCCTTTGGGAAAAGGGGAGGGGTGCCAGAGGTGAGGGCTCACATGCAGCTGACGTCTGCCAGCGGGTGGGATGAGAGCATCTGCCTGTGGGAAGGTGCAAAACCTGCTGGTCCAGGGGATGCTGAGAAAGTTGCTGTTCAGTTGTAGAGGGTTTGGAGGGGGCAAAAATTTCACAAATAGTTTTAGAGGCTTAAAGTGGATCTGTCTTCATAACCCGACTGCACTGCTTTTTTCCTTAGATATGTTATAGAGGTAACGATACCTCCACAGTGAACTCAATTAACCTTCTGCAGCTTGCCGTGTGACAGGGAATCCTAAATCTTCTTTTTTTATGAGTGTATGTGCAAGATTTGAAGCTACTCTGAACTTAGCATTAATAAGTGCTGTTTCCTAATTAGTGCCTATTTGTTTGGTTTTTACAGTGAGAAAGACATGGTGGCTGTGAGTGGAATCTAGTGTTCATGGTTGAGAAGAGCTTTCCGCACAGGAGTGAGGTAACTTTTATGATTTTTATTATTATTGTTGTTGTTACTAGTGCAAATCTGTTGCTTGTGTGTGAATGCCTTTTGGGGTTTCCATTGTTCAGTGATGTTATTAGAGACCTTAAGGTATTTAGCTTGGCGTCTCTGTGTTGTTTTGTACAAATGGCCATCCATTGCCAATAAGAACTACGTGACTGCTCTATCTGAGACCCGGTACATTTTGAGCATCCTTTGGAAGTGCTACGGGAAAAAGGACAGGAAGAAAAACCTGTGTATTTAGTCTTCCGCAGCTCAGTTTCCCCACATATCTTCCTGGTGCTCTGGGATACATCCTAGCAGGGGCACGTTGGGAGACTCTGTAGTGTTCGCTCCTGCCTCACTTCTGAGATCTTCGCATGAACACATGCTGTATGGAGCAAAATGCTTCGCCTGGGAGGGAGGATGTCAGCGATAAATGAGAAAACAAGAGAAATGGATGATCCCCCATAATGCATACCCTATAATATAATCATTGTTGTTTGATAAAAGAGACACTTCTAGCAACTCTCGGTGCCCTGCTAGGTATGTCTGGATTTATTATTCAAAAAGGCACAATCAAATCTCTTCATTCTGTTGACAAATGGGAGCTATTCAATTCAGTATCTGCCTCTTATTTATAGCATATAGTGGGGTGATTTATATGCTAGCTGCAGATCTTCCAAAACAGTTTTAATTAGCAGCATTGGCTATTAGAATGAGAGTCCTGTAGCTTCCCTGTCATATGCGTCCCCTTAAAACCAAATAGAAATCTTACTCTTCGCCAGGCAATGCTTCTCTATTTTATTATTATTATTATTTTGTAACACCAGCAAGATGTACCTGTGCTTTAGTAGCTCAGAGGATGCATTCATGTTTGCAGCTCCGGGGGGGCACACAGGGGAGCTGGAAGAAGGTAATGCCACTTATTGCTGTGCCTTGGGGAAGCAGGGCGGTCCGTGGGGCATTAGCACTGACATCACACGGGAGTTTGCAAATGTCATAAGCGACGTTGGTTTTGAGAGCAAAGTAGGTGCTAAAGATGCCAAGGCAAGCTGCCCAGGCCACTGGCATGGGCGTTTCTGGATTCTTCTCTGGATTTCTGTGCTTGGGGGAGGATGGATCCGAGAAGGCAGGAGCCCTCATCTCAGCGTGTCCTGCGGTTGGAGCGTTTGCAACATCATTTTTCCCATGTGCGTTGCCTGATGATATAAGTAAGCATTTCCCCCAGCTGTTCCCTCATCCGCAGAGCTGCTCTGGCTTGTGGTCTAATTGGTACCCCTGAGGTACAGACCAGAGGAAGGCACGGCGCGTAGGTGAGTTCAGTAAAGGCACTAGTTTGAGTCTCTATTATTTTCACACGTCTGGTAGGAATGTGATCCCCTGGAGACCTCTGCCTATCTGTCAAATCTGAGATCAGCCAACAGGTTCAAAAGTTATTTGGGGAAGCAATGACTGACAGAACAATTGCATGTCTCTTGTTTTTTTTTCTGAGAAACCAGGCTAAAAAAGCACAGGAAACATAAAGAGTATTTTTTGTGCTTTATGTGGCGTGTGTAGCATGCAGAATGGTCTGTTGTTATGCTTCCACTGATCTTTTCTTGACATGAGCAATGCAGTCATTCTGTCTTCGCATCAAATAAGCCTTTGTACTACTTGTCACCAGCGCACAGTGTCTCTGTATACATGTAAACTCGATGTTTGCTACATCCCTTCGTCAAAACTCTGCTGCTGCCGGCAGGTGGGCGGTTCTGCTAAATCTCTGGGTGTTCTACAGCAGCACGCTGTCGATGGCACTCTGGATGCAAGAAAACCTTAGAGAATCTTAAGTGTGAGGTTGACAATGATAGGAAAAGAGTGGATATGAGCACTGGACCTGGTCACAGATGCTTTAGCATCTCTGCATGTCCTCCCCTTGGAGGAGGTCAAGGAAGCTGCGGCTTGGAGAGAGGAGGCTGGATAAAGTTCGTCGCTGCCCTGCCAACACTGTACGTTCCTGGTGCTTAGGAGGCTGATGGGGAAATGAGGAAATAGGAGATGGGGGCATAAAAAATCCTGCTACGAACAAGCCTGAAGTGAATGTGGTCAGAAGGAAGGGTGAACAGGGTGGGGAGCAGCAGGGAATGGAAATGGTTCCTGTGCTTTACAACCGGGAGATGACGGACTCGGCAGCCAGGGCAGCAGCACAGCCACGTGTAATTCACTGATCGATGCCTACATTGTGAAAAAGTCATAATCCTCTGGCTGGACACAAGTTAGATATTTTTAATATTATTATTTTTTTTTCATCTATGAAGGTTCTGTTTAGGTATTTTTATTTCCTCTTCTGAGCATATTGATAAAGCACATTGTTTAAGGAAGCTTTCAAATTATTAGCATATTTGGGCTTGTCTTGGAGCCAAGTGAGCGGTAGTTGGTAAGCTGTCTTTGGATATTACACTAAGTGCTTTTCTACCGCAATTCTAATAGAGTGTAGGGCTGAATTTGATAGTGTTACCTATTAGTGATTAAAAAGTGAAGGGCTTTCAGTGTGTCTGTACTGCAGAATTGGCTTTGATGGATAGATAAGGCATTATGCATTTCATCATTTTTAAATTTGGCCTTAAAGTAATGAGATTTCCTCTTTTCCCCAACATTTTGAAGGCATGAGTCAGGGAGGAAAAGAAAGAGGAGAGAGAATGGTTTTGTTCATAAACACTTAAATATTAAATTGTGCATTAGTCAGTGGTACAGGCTGAACTCTGCCAGAGAAAGGTACTTTTAAATTAGCAAAATATTAACATTGTAATTATTGAGCATGGATAATAGTTATGAATTATGGATCAGTCAGGTTAGCAAAGTCACAGCTGCCTAATAGAGAAAGGTATGATGGGAACAGGAGGGAAGATGATTGAGGATTCCTTCTTAATATTTTTATATGCTTTTCAGCAAAAATCCTTCTGCCGGCCCCAGAGAGCTGTGAAAGCCCACCGAGGGCTGGAGCATCCCTGCCCAAGGAGCACCTGCTCTGTGAGGGGACGGTCTCTGTGCCACCACAGCTCTGTGGTGTGCCAGCCCAGCTGGAAGGCCCTAGGTGCCGAGCTTTATTTGACTCTGTCACCATGTGTCACCAATGAGAAGTCCTGGCGTGCTCTGAGGCACGGCACCTGCCATGGGCATCACTGCCGCATTTAAACCTCGCCTTCCCGAGGAGGCTGCGGAGGCTGGCAGCGATGCTGGGGGGTAAGGACCACGACTCTGACTTTGCCGGTGACCCACTATCTCATCTTGAGAAAAATAACTTACCGTCACCACCTCTCAGTTCCCCTGTCTGTAAAATGAAGATAACGTCATGTCATACCTCTACAAAGTGTTTTGACATCTATGAAGGAAAAGTGCAGCCTCAGAGCATGCAGAGACTATCCTGCTGCCAAGTGGCTCCAACAGGCGCTCCGGGCAGCGCGTGCTCTTAGGATACGTGCTCTTAGGATACATGCTCTTAGGATACATACTCTTTTTCTCTGTGACAGGGGATTGCTGTGGTAAGAGGTCCTGCCCTGTCCCCCTCTACTTGATAAGGCCAAGTTGCTGATGGTGTTACAGCTGATCTTCCCTCGGCAGTTCAGTTTGTGTCTGCCTGGCTTCTGCCTTTTTTTCCACTGCATCTATTTTCTCCAGACACAACCAGTTTTGCTTTGACTTCATTTTTTTAAAGGAGGGCTGTAATGTGTTGGAATTGTTTGCAGTAAACTTTTGAGATTCAGTGACCTTTGTTAACCAGAAGAAATTTTTTTTTGGAGGTCTACAGGAAGAATTAATCATATGTAAACTGTTTGCTTTAAAAAGTCTCTCACTGAATTTGGGATTTCCCAGGTAGCCACCGAAAGGTCAGAGGCTGGAGGCAGCAGCTGTGAGCAGCTGGGAAGAGGGGAGCTGGAGAGCACTGCAGGAGGCCAAACCATCTCAGAGCAGTTTCAGAAGTAGGGAGAGACCTGCGGTACCACATGGCGCCGGGGGGAGCCCGGTGTGTTTGGGAGGCTGGCCTCAAGCCAGGCCTTCGGAGCAGCTAAGGAAACAATATACAGGCAACAGTGTGCTGTCGTGTTGTGCTTGTGTTTGCTTGCAATATTCTGCTGTTTTGAAAGTAAGTGGTGTGCTTTCAGCAACATGCTCCTTGGCCCTACAAGGCTCTGAAGTCGTGCGTCCTGTACCTTCGTGTCACGCTTTGGAAGTGGTTTCCCCCAAGAGTCTCTTTCCCAGAAGCTCCCTGGGGTGAAGCAGAGCTACTGGTCGTGTTGGGTGGTTCGTGGTCAGAGCGGTGGAAGGCGGCTCCATAGCTGCCGGTGCAGACCCCCAAAGAAAGGGAAAGCTGTCCCCTGCAGGTCTGCCTTGTGTGGTTGCTAAATTATGTTTGATGAAGTTTGGCTAGGAGGATTTCACGCATAGCAAATGCCTGTGGGGTCCTTCTCTCCTACCAGCCCCTACAGCAATGATTATGGGGACCTTATGAATCGAGTTTAAACCCGTGGAGGAAAAAGAGTTCATGGAGAAAAGGGCAGTTGTCAGAAGAGAGGGACAGTCCATGTCATCAGTAGCCTGGAGGCTGCGATGCTGTGGTGTGTAGGGTCCTGACTGAGGAAGGTCTTTTTCTGAACTTTACAGAACTCTGCATATTTAAGTCAATCCCCTTAATGTTGTTTTAATTTATTTTGCTGTATTCAGTGGTGGTTTTTACCTGTGAGCCCTTGGCATGCTGTTTCTCAGCGGAGATAATGTTGGGGGTGCCTCACGCGTCGTTGCGGTGTTCAAAGCTGCAGTGCAGCGAGGCCTGCAATCTCTGACCACGCAGCTCTGGTGTTCGCACACTTGGCTTCTTCAGATGATGCAGGGGAGCCTCTTCTCAAACTTGTCTTCAAACTTTTGCCAAGTCTTGGGGAGTAGTTGCATTACATGTTACAGGGAAGCACGTTTGGAGAGTTCCATGCACAGCAGCACATCGTGTCACAGACAGGAGTGTTTGCCTAACATTGCCCGCACGGGGGAGGACATCTCGGGCACCATTAACCCCTCCTTCCCTTGCAAGCAAGCAGAGGGAGGGAGATGGCATCGCACCAGCCATCGGTTTGCAGCGTGTGCCCGTCACTGGGGATGTGTTTAGGGCTCGGTTTCTGCCCGTGTTCAAAGCGACCTGCTCCAAGATGGCTCAGAGCTCAGGGGCTTCTCAGGGGTCATCCTGCGTCAGTGAAGCGTGGGCGTTGCTCTTCCTCCTGATGATTAAAGAACAAAGCTTTCTCTTTAAAGGGTTCATTCCTCAAAAACGTTAATGGAAAAGTTATAGGCTAGAAACATTTCTGTCCAATCCAGAACACACAGAAAGTCTGGATATGAATGATTTAAAGACTACGCGAAAGCATAAAGATGTTGAGGTAAATTTACTACTTTGTTCAGTGCCACAGATTGTGTGAGGACTCTTCAGCATGAATTAAAGAAAGGTCCCAGTCATGAGATATTACAGTTTAATTCAGACATTAGTACAGTCAGGGAGAAGACTGTAATGTAATTGCACAACCAAATAGCGTTTCCCAGAGTGGATCGCACCTCTGCTGTGTCTGGTCCTGTTTCTACATGGACAGTCCTATGTGTGTCAAAAAAAAAATAATGTGGTATGGGGTAATAGACAGCTATGGAAGGATTCACCCGGAGAAAACTCTGTCTGCTAATAGCTGGCTCATATCCCAGCCCGAACCATGAGAGTTCAATGTTAAAAAGCCCTACTGGACGTGACTGAGGATGTTCTCCTGACCTTCATCAGTCTCAATGCATTGATGAAGCACCTACATCTGCACCTTGTTCCTATCAAATAGCAGCAAGTTCTGTGGGACAATGTGTTTGAAAACATACATGACATTTTTTTTAAAGGCAATATTAAATGCGACGTTTTCCAGAGTCATCTGTTGCCATGTTTCTGTACTGAGAAGATGGTGTGCTAGAGAGCCTGCTTCATCTTTGTTAAACCACTCGCCACCCAAGTATACCAACCCCCATCACTTTTTATTCATCCCTTCCCCAAATCGAAGAAGATACTAGTTTTCCTTGCCTGTAAAAATATTTGCAGGTGACATCTAAGCTTTTCAGTGGTTTGTTTTCTTTTCTTTTTGAGGTCAGGTGTGCCAGATTTTCAGTTGAGGTTGGATACGCTTCCTGGCTTGGTATTTTAAGTGTCATTTCTTGTTGTAGTCTCTCTAGATCTTTGCTTTGGCTTTCTGACCGCTTCTGTTTACAGACCTGTGACTTTCCTGGAGCTTTTATTTCTCCTAAAAAATGTGGAGGAAATAGAGGTGGCCGAGGAAGAGCACTGTGCCGCTGGAAGATTTGTTTTAGCCTTCTGGAGGCTTTCTTCCCCCCTGATTTTTTTTTTTTTCCCCCAGTTTAAGAATTTCCAGCAATGGCTCTGAAGTAATCCCAGTGCTCTGTCTCTTTCCATTTTTTGGCTGAGAAAGCTTTGCACCGTGTGTTACAGAGGCCATCAACCCGGGGTCTATTGCACATCAGCGGTCCGCCGGGTGTTTGCCGCTCTCTGCAGAAACAGCATTCCCGGAGCCATGCCGTGAGGAGCTCGGTGAACAGATGGGCCAGGAAAGTACCTTGCTCTCGGTGGGTCTGGAGAATGAGCTCATTATCCAGCACCGGTCTGTCACACGAGCCTCATTTACCAGCGGCTGGTGTAACAAACAATCCCTGGCAAGCGGTGCCTGGCGGGGTGGGAGTGCTGCGGCGCCAGCCACGTCAGGGCCGTTCAGCGAGCAAGCTCGTGGCTCTGAGGAATAGGGAGGAGGCCTGCAGAGGTGCAGAGAGTTTACAAATGGGTGTCAAAAAGCTTCACAAAAAATGAAACAAGTTCCAGTTTTGGGAATCGGATGTCATGTGGAGAAGAGCTACATGTGAAGGCTGGCTCTGTGATTTGAAGATGGAGGTCCTATTCCCTTAGGTGGTGTGTCCTGCCGAGTATTTCCTAAAAGAGCCGTAAAGCATTAACAAAACATGTTTAAAAAGCACTATTTTCAAACAAACAAACAAACAAAAAGAACCAAAAGTCCCCAGGTTATGTTAGCCTGGCTAGGTAACCGGACAGCTTTCAGTCTTTCTCGTCTTCAGACGCCAACTGGGGAACGTCGCTGTACCCACGCAGCTCAGCCTCCGACGCTGACAGCTGGGAGCATCCTTGGGCTGCGGAGCTCCAACCACCTGAGACACGTAACCTCTTCCTCCTTGCTTCTTGCCCACCTATCAGTGAGGACCACACTTTGCTCGAAGCACGGTGCAGTTTTGAAAAGCCGGGAGAAACTCTGGAACTTAGCCAAAGGAATTGTTTGCAAGTTTTGGGGTTTGGCTCGGTCGTTGCAGTGTGGGTTGGGGATTGTAGGAGTCCTCAGTAGCTGCTGCTTTGGTTGCTGTTAAAGATAGGGGAATTTTTGGCACTGGTTTACTCAGAGGAATACAAAAAATGTCAGAGCTGGCAGCAGTCTTGGAAAAGGAAAGTGCAGAATGGGAATGCTTTTGTTTATTCATAGTAAAATCCATTAGGAATATGGGGGAAATTGTTGTCTCTGGCATACTTTGTGGGTTTGTAAGATCATGATTGATAGCATGTTAATAATTTCCTGCTTCAATAATATAGTGGGGGAAATCTAGCTGAAAATTATTTGGCTGCCTGTATAACCCCAAGTTTTATGCAGGCAAAGCACATAGTATCCACCACTGCCATGTGGAGTGGGGTTCTGCACCTGCACAGGCGAGTCTCACCCAGCAAGCACATTCTGGTAAGATCTGTGCGGGCAGAAGTGGGAGGATGCTTTAGTTTTGAATGAAGCAGAATTGCGTATTTTTAAGATGTATAAAGATGTGAAAAATATGTCCCCACAGGCTACTGCTGGGATGGGGGTGGGGTAGTATTGGTTTTTGTGTTGTGTTTTTTTTTTTAAAAAATCCTAGTACCTGACACAGCTGGCACCGTGGTGGTACATAACCTTTACCATAGGTGAAGAGGCTGGAGGCAGACAGATGTTCCAGTGTTGTTGGCTGCGGATTCTGCATTCTGTGCCTGCACGTTGTGCCCAGATGGTCCTTTGTAGTAATGCGGCAGCCTCTACCTCCTAATGCCCCGTCCCACCTGTTGACACTTACAGTATGTCTCAAAAGAATAGCTGAGTTGCTGGGGAGAGGAAGACAAAAAGATACAGCAGCACTTCTGGCTGTGAAACAAGGCAAGCTGTGCTGTAGCGCATAGCAAGGGAGCCAACAATTACGGATCTCTCCAAAGCAGGAGGCTTTATATAAATAATACATTCTGGTAATTCACCAGATTGTGGCATGTATGGAAATACAGAGGAATTTTTTTTTTTTTTTTTAATGAAAGGGAGCTTCTGTCTTGAGAAAAATTAGTCGATGCTGAATTGGACTCAGTTCTTCTCCTGCATGCTTAGCTTTATACGGAGAATAAAAAAGGGCAGAGAAGAACAAATTGACTCTGGAAACCACTTCTTACAAGCGTGGCTTCAGTCCTGCCAAACCTTCCGATAGAAATGAGCCCCCCGCCCACACAGAGCAGTGGGAACAGACAAGCCCCTTGGCAGAGGCAGCCACAGGGATTTATTGGAGCCGTTTCCCGGCGGCTGTCAGCAGCCTGCACCCGCGCTGCCTCCCTCCCGGCTGCCTGGGATGGGATGCTTCTCCCCTGCACCCTGCCGCTCGCCCTTGTCCCCGCAGCAGGAGCCGAGGCAGGACTGCTGCCTCATCCCTTCCAGCATCGGCACAGCTCGGGTTGGCTTCGGCCCTCCCTCTGAGAGCTGGAAATAAACCCAGAATAAGCTCAGACCTCGGTGTCATTCGTGTCACCCCACTCTGCAGGCGGAAGAAGCATCTTTAGGAGTAAGATGGCATCCCGTTGGAACATCACTCGGCACACGGGCTTAGCTGCGTTCCTTAGTGGTCTGCGGGGATCTGCCAGGCTGGGCGGTGAGCTGGTGTGAGTTGGCCCAGCGTTACTCACCTCACTGGTGCTGCACTGACTCCCAGCAGTAGGAAAATGAAGTAATAAGTTATTGTTTTCTAATCAATTAGAACTTGCAGTCATAAAATTAAGCACCGACTCAAGCTGATGTTTGGTTTGTACCGGTTCAGAGCAGGAGAGCTGTGAAGCAGGGTGCTGGTTAGCTGCCGCACCGTGCAGACCTTCGCAGCTGTTGAAGGAGTAGTACTGTATCATGCCAAATATTTTGGAGCCTGGCCTTTGCAAACCCCAGAAAATGTTTTACAGATTGTTCTGCAGAGGAAGCTGCCATTCAGTAGCATGGTTTATTTATTTTGTTTGGCTTACTTGGGTTATTAAACATGTTTTATTTATCGAGTGTGCTTTCTAGGCAACCGTCTGCATATATGTTCTTAAATAAAACACACGGGACTCTTTGCAGCTGCTGGGTTGCCATTTGTATGTGTTGGGCTGTGGTGGGTACCAACAGGCGGCTCCGTGGGGTTTGTAGGAACGGGTGGAGCTGTGCCTGGAAGTACCTGGCAGTCACCCGAAGGGAGGAGCCGGTGTCTCTGAGCCTGGGAAGAGAGCGTGGCATGGCTCACTCCCTGCTCCATCCAGGGCTGCAGAACTCTGCCGATCCCTTGTTCCACCACGCGGCTCCTTGCCTGCTGGAGTCCTTTCACAGCTTGATTTTAGCGGCTAATCCAGAATGCCTAACTCTAGCCGTAATCGTTTTAAACATAAGTATGGAAGGCTCTTACTAGTAACCCTGTGTCATAAAAAAGTGTGAATTTGTGTGTGTATGAATTTTTGCACCATCTGTTCCCTTTCCTGCAGCACAGAGGGAGATTTTTGTCTCCTTTGCTCAGTTCCAAACAGGTATGTGTGATACTGATGTCTGCCACAACATAGTACAGATTGCACAGCTCTTCCTCCAGAACATAACAGTACATGGGCATCGGTGTATCAGTGCAGTGCAGGTAGAAATCTGTTATGATAACAAACACCCTCCTGCCTTTATCGCCTCTTGTCATCCTCTTAATTAAATTGAAATTCCTAAGATGTATTCAATTTAGGATTTGGGTTTTTTTCCTACTGAGAAACCCAAGTCGAAGAAATTAAGTGCATAATGGCATAGCCAGCTGGCACAGCTGTACAGAAATACAATTCCTGTATTTCCGGGTAGGTTTTGTCTTAGCAATCTACAGAGCAGCCAGTGGGCAAGGAAACCCTGATTATAAGAGCAATTTCACATGATTATTGAGGCCCTGAAAGCTGAAATAAAATATTGCTAATCTCTGCCACTCACAGTGCTTTGACAGTGAGCCATCACAAGGAGAGAGGGACATAGTTTAAGTTATATTTTGGTTATAATGGGAAAACTAAGATTATCATCTAGAACAAAAGTCTCCAATTAGTGTCAGAGAATGAATTTAAAACTCTTCCGCTCTCCATCTAAGCCTTTGGCCGCGTGGGACTGCTCTGCTTGGCACAGTGGCAAATTTCTGCAGAGCAGGTCGCCCGCAGAAGCCTCCCAGGCCAGGTCTGGCTGTGTGTCAGGGCACCAGAAGCTGTCTGCAGCAGGGTGCGCGTTCGGATTCTCCCACAAACCGCCTCTGGGGCATTGGGTTTCATCTGGCTGGCGGTCTGTGATCCCATGGGGAAGAAAGGCTCGCATCTGGGCTGCGGTCCTTGCAAAAACGTGGCAAGATGCTGGCTGGACCGCCCCCAGGGTGAGGCAGCGCTGTGTTTTCGAGGTTGCCCGGCTCTGTGGAGGAGCCACCCTTTTCGGGTGAGTCTGGCGTGCTGTTCCTCTCGGCTAAACCACAAAAGCTGTAAGGACTGACCGGTTCAATGGGGTGATGTATCAACACCTCGCAAGGTGTGTTCTAGAACTTCATGTCTTCCAGTTGCATTACTTGCCCAGTCGTTGCAGCTCCAAGCAGGAGCCTGGGTGCTGTTTGATGCCATCATTGATCAAATAAGGATGCAAATGAGGTCCGGAAAGTATATATATAATGCGGGGGAAAATTTACATGTATAGATGGAAAAATTTCAAATGACAAAATTTTGTAGCTGAGGCTATTGTAATTTATTAAGATGAGCTCTAGATTTTGTATGGCAGCATAATTCAGAGTTTTCACATCTTGGCATTTCAAATAATTTTAATTAAGCAATAGATTTACAATTTGTTCCACAAGTAATACAGTTTGCTCAGATTACGCACATTTTCTGTAGTTGTGATTTTTCTACTGTATTCATTTAGCTCAGCAAATTTATAAAACTAATTAAAAGAGAAGTACTTTTTTGATTCCAATTGTAAATGGAAAACAATGATCTAATGTAAAATGAAGCTTGCAGAGAGAGAGTAAGACCAATTGCAACTCTATAGGTATTTTATAACTTAGTTTTTTAAACTAAAAGCAATTATTCTTATAGCAGATTCTTGGCACAGTCTTACTTATTTTCAGGTTTTCAGATGCCAAGAGAGTGAGATTAGGATCCGATTCAGCAACATACTCAAACATGTCTAATGCTAACCATGTAGTAAGCCCTCATTGAATTAATTGGATTTATTGCTGGCCGAAGCGCTTTGCTGAACTGTGATGGTGTTTTCGAGCTGGCACTGACCCCCAGATTACTGCTTCGGGTACCACTGCATGTCGTGCTGCTCCCCAGTTCTCATTAAGTCTCGCGTCACCGAGGGAGTGAGAAGAAGCTGCAGTTGCCGGGCTGTCAGCATCCCGAGGCAGTTTCTTCACTCCAGGATTTTTCCTTGTCTTTGGAGACCTGTCCCCAAGTTAGTGCTGACAGCTGAGCTTCGTTACGATACTGAGAGCAAGGAACGTGTACCATTGTTTGAACTCATTTGATGATATGCCATTGCAGGTTTAAACACCAATTACCACGTTTCAAGTGACAAATCTGGAGGGGAAAAAAAGATGATCATTTAATAAATTTATTATGAAGGCAAATGACTCGTACATAAATCAGACTGCTTCATTAAGGGAGGAACTCAGTCAGCTAAATAGGGAGGTGACAAAGGTTAACTCCACAGTCGTGACACCAACTCTAGTGTCATTTCTCCTGAGCTCTCGCGATGTGTCGGTATTGCAGCAGTGCCCGGCGCTGCTGTCCCCAGGTCCTCTGGCAGCAGTGGCATTTCTCACATCACCTTCTGCAACATCAAAAGCAGCCTAAATGTGAGGAGGTGTTCATAATCCTGCTTTGGGCAGAGGTGGAATTAAAGCCTGTTGTTCTGTTTTCCTGGGGGTGTCTTGTGCGAGCAGCGGGGTCCCAGCCCCTCTCTGGCGTGTGTTGCCGCACACTCCGCAATAGCCCTCCCGGGGCAGGGTCCTGCTCCTGCTGGCCCCCAACCTCTGGCATTACGGACGGATCTATCTCAGCTGATGTCCTTGCCATGCTGTCAGCCTGTGCCTTTATCTGAACTCCCATCCCATCCCCGTGTTTTCTTCTACCGATCTTTGCCCACCGTACCGGTGTGGCAGCGGTGGCTGCTGCAGGGCAGCCCCCGTGGAAGGTTTTGCAGGACCAGTCTCCCACGCCTGAGAACCCGCGGGCCACCCCGCAGAGGCCAGGCTGTCTGGGGTGTTCCCAGGGAGAGCAATGCCTGGGCTGGCCCATTTCATGAGCCGATGTGTATCTCTGTCACGGGTAAGAGGCAGGAGGAGGTTGTGGGGTGCTCCTGGGGATGGGTGAGCCATCGCAGTCGCTGTCACCCTGCTTGCAGATACCATGTTATTCTTTTATGCTTGGTGCTTTGGGAGTTGGTGTACAGCCATGGTGATGATGGGGTCTATCAGCTGCAGTGGGAACAGAAAAATGCACAGGGAGGTTTTGGCCACGCAAAGGCAAAACGGGATAATTTTTCAGTGCCTTTGGAGCTTTTAGAATTGATGAAGATGCGGTAAAGATTTTAAATGACCCTGATAAAGAATTTACGCATCCCTCTGACCCCATACAGCTCTGTTCTCCACAATGCTCTGCTCACATGTGCAGCCTGACTCTCCTAATTTACTTATACCTTGAGCAGAAAGAGGGCAGGCAGAGAAAGGCAGCACGAACACCAACCCACCATATGTTGTTTCTAATGATTGAGAATAGTGGGTGTGCGCATCGGTCTCCCAACATACTCCTTAGGCCAGGGGCCTGTGGCACCACAGCTGTTGTGCTTTTATTTCCCCACATATTCTCCTCTCTGCCGCGGAAATCTGCAGCCGGGAAGTTGGGGATGCTGTTGCTGTGATACGCCTGTGGAAGGCGGCTCTTCTGTGAGGATGCAGTTGCTGCTACCCGTGCCCCCCCGAGTGACACAGCCCAGTACCAGGGCCAAGTGGCAGGGAACATGGTTGCACTTTGGGAATTTCAGGTTTTTCTGAACCTCAGGCATTAAATACTTTTGTTCTCATTTGTGTGGCAGAATCCATTGCGCTTTCCACACGTTGGGGTTGGTCCCGGTGTACCGCTGCTTTTGCACATCCATGTATTGCAGGGTAGTGCCTGGCATCAGCAATTAGAAGAGACAGTAGAACCGTGTCATCACACTATTAGTTCATATTTTTATAAACCGGCAGGAATTCAGAATTTAGCTCTTTGAATGTCTTATTCAAGCAGGCAGTAACATTGAAATGTATTTTATTTGATGCCCAAGAGACACACGCTAGCATTTATAGTGACAATAGAAATCTTCTTGTATTCCAAACTCTTCGGGAGAAACATTGATAGCTTTATTCAAAATAATGGCATTCAGAATTGCTGAATCGAGTTCCCAGCGCGCCTATCCTGGAGGAAAGTCAGTGCCATCCTTCCAGTGGTATTTCCAATAATTAAATCATATCTAAGTGAGGCATACATGTTGTCTGGTCTGTACTACAGGGAGAGGGTAACCCGTGAGTACAGAGAGCGGAGGTGCGTCAGGTTGGTCCCGGCTCCGCTGTGGTCCCCCTTCCCCCCCCAGTTTTGGGCAGAGAAGTTGTCACCCGCTGTGAGTCACAGAGTTTTGTGAGTTAGGCTGGCAGGGATGCTTAATAACAAGCCATAAGGGAAGTTGCACAATAAATACACTTTATTAATCTGACAGTGTTTGTTTGTTATATTTTTTGATACAGAAGCAAATTATCTGGCAGTAGTGAAGCCTCAGGCGCTGGTGACCTTGTGGTGAATCTTGGCCATTTCATTTTGCTAAGGGTTAAAGGGACACTCGTTTCATTTTTATAGAAGAACTCTGAGGTCTCTGTATGAGCTCCACAAGAAGTAGCAAGATTCTGTCGTTACATTAAATATAAAACCTGCTATGTGTTAAAATAAAGTGGAAGTCTGTGTTCAACTGGCGCAAGGCAGAAATTACCCTCATATTCTGACAGAGGCAGTGATACCACGCAGAAAATAGTCTATTTGGAGATCATTCTGCTGATATTTTTTCTCCACTGTATTTTTTTTGGGGGGGGGGGGGGGGGAGGAAAACAAACTCTCAGTGGCTGAGGAGTTCATTTTCTCCCGCTGCTGCTTTTTTCATTGAAGTCATCATAATCCTCCATTTGTGACATCAGAGTTAGTGGCTAGCAAGATAATTATGATTTCACAAACTGAAGATTATGACCTTCAAATGAGGAAGGCACAGCGGGGAGGACAGATTCCTAAGCAACAACCATCAGATATTTGTGAAATATTTGCAAAGATGTCCTTGCAGTTTAAAAAAAAAGAGGGAGAGAGGGCAGGAGGGAAACATCCAAAAAATATTATCAGCAGAACGAGTTGCCAGCCAGCATTTTTTTCCCCGAGTTTTCCATTTGGTGCCCATGATTCTCTAACCTGTCTCATTTAGCCTTAATGAACACGAGACATTTTTTTAGCATGCCATATGTGCTGTGGTCCTTAGGAAAAGAAATGCATCCAAATAACTTATTTTTTATGTTCCGACTCTACCCAATCATAATTTACATTTTGCACAGTTTGATGCCCATCTGCAACGTCTTTACTATCAGAAAAGGTAATAAGAAAGGGAGGGAAAAACCATAGGAACATGTTGAATGACTGACATAAGAAAACCTGGTTGGAAGAAAATTATTTTTGTCCCTGTGTCTATAAACAATTCGGGAAATGGATTGAAATCTTGTCTCCAGTGGCGTGGCCAGCTCCTACGTCAGCAGTGCCTTGAGCAGAAGAGCCCCAGCAGTGGTCCCTGTGTCTCTGGGGAGCCTCTTGCTCTGTAGGTGGATGGGCGGGTGGTCCCCCATGGCTGGGGAGGCTGAGGAGCAGCCACGTGTCACGAGAATGAGCCCAGCCTCTTGGCATGAAGTTCAGAATTGGGTTCTCTGAGGTGTGCCTCAGCTAGATCCTTATTTGCAATTATGCCACAAGCTATTTAATGACCACACCACAAACTCCCCCCCTGTCCAAAGCTCCTTGCAAATGTTCCATCCTGAGAAGGTGAAAGGCCTTGGAAGGACATCAGTTCCTCTTCAGACTTCCCTGTGCTTAAAAACACTGGAATCAGATATTTTTGCTTTGGAGCTTGGCAGGAGGAGAAGGAAAGGAAGGAAGCACCAAAGGGAGGTCCCAAATAGCTCCAGGAGCCTGTTTCCACCATGTGCCTGTCTGCCTGCTGGGGTCTAGGGCAGTTCCCAGGATGGTGCTGATGGACCATGAGCTTCTCTGCATCCTCACATTCTGCCGAGCACTACGTGGGGCCTCGTTCTCCATGACCACAACACATGGTGGCAATGAATTACAGTTAAAAAACAATCAACATCTTTCAAACAAAGCTCCGACTGCAACAATCCAAATCAGTCACATCAGTTGGAGAGCCCCGATACAGCCTGGCCAGGGGTCTGGTGTCTCTGCAGCCCCACGTGGGCTTCCCCGTGGCCCTGGGCAGGGTGTCGGACGCGAGCAGGGGCTCAGGCAGTGTCGCAGCTGCCATTCCTCTTCCTGGTCACCTCTAAGATCTGTTTTTTCCTTTAGTAGCCTGAGTCAGAAAATATCAGGTATCCGCTGCCTGAAACGGTACCCGTTCAGAAACGGTTCGTTTTGAGAACATGAGCTGATGGGCACTGCTACAGCCCCATGAGACCTTCAGATACTTTGTCCCAGATTTTACAAACTCAAAATCTAAAAATCGGTTGCTGTGGTCAGAGTGGTGCTCTTAGCGTTTTCCAGCCTTTGTGGAAAACGAGCCATGGTCTTACAACTTACAGACTCCTTACATTTCACAGGTGATTTAAATGACTAAAAAAATAGCATTTCTTACTTGTATGACACACAGAAGAGAAATTCTTGGCGTTAACATGAACTCCCGGTGCTGCGTTGGGCTGCGAGGGGTGGTGGGAGGCAGGGAACGGTACTGAGGGGGCCTGAGGCACCATGCGGTGAGGGATGCTCAGTCGCACATGGGCTAGGCTCTGTGGGAAGGCAGAGAGGAGAGGTTTATTGGCGTTGGGTATAAACATCAGGAGTTCTCCATAGGTCAAGACCCGCCCCGTGCAGCCAAGGTCACGTGCAGCAAGCAAGACTCTCTCTGCTTCCCCCACTCTAAAACAGGGAGGTGGCAGGTGTTTGTTGTAGCTCTGAAACTAGGAGGCACCCCAGTGGAGGTAACGTGCTGGGGATGTTTGGGAGGGATCACGGCTCATGTAACTTCGAGCTTGGCCACCTGAAGCCTGAAGCCTGGAACAGCCCGACTGCTGTCATCAGCGCTGCTTTGAGAAGCAGAGAAAGCAAGCTGTCCCCAGGAGCTGCATGCGGCCGAGTTACAGTCAGAGGTGCAAATCCAATCCAAATCCTTCATCCCACTCGAATCCACAGCAAACTGCTTGTGATCAAGATACAGTCTAATAACTATTCGTATAAAACTATTTGTATAAAATATTTAGTGACTAATTTCTCATTACAGATGCTTTGGGGAACACTTTAAGCTGCTTGCAGACAATTGAAAAGTAAAAAAAAAAAAAAAAAAAAAAAAAGGGAAATTACTGATTATGTTATTCACTGCTCACAGGACATGAGAAAATGGACTCAGATTATGCCCGGGGAGGTTTAGGTTGGATGTTAGGGAAGATTGCTTCACGGAAGGGTTGTGGAGCATTGGAACAGGCTGCCCAGGGACGTGGATCAGTCACCATCCCTGGAGGGATTTAAGAGATGTGTGGATGTGGCACTGAGGGATGTGGTTTAGTGGTGGGCTTGGACCGAGTTAACGGTTGGACCTGATGATCTTAAAGGTCTTTTCCAACCTGTACGATCCTATGCTTTTATGAATTGAGCAGCTTTAGGAACTGCAGTGTTAAACCACAAGACAGGACCCTGCAGAGCATCTGGGTTGTCTTTACCCACTAGTAGAGAATAAGGGAGCAGCAGTACCATGCCAGATGCCACAGGAACGAGTATACGTACAGCAAACCAGAATTAGTTTAAATTACTGCTTGAAAATGTTGTGGTTTGTGTGAGAACCGAGTGTGGAACTGAACCATTGACCTCCCTGGGCTTTCCTCCTATGGCTGGCACAACTCAGAGCAGTAAAGTGTAAGTTTTTTTCTTTCACTTTTGCTAAACATGCACCCATTGCAATGACCTGAAAAAAAAAAGCGTGGAATAAATAAGTACAGATAAATCCATGGAGGAGCTGAATTAGCATTTTCCTCCATTGAAACTGCCTTTTAACAACTACATCTTCTGACTGACAGCTTATTAATACTAATTACATTAGATATATGCAACATAACTGATGCACTGGTACTTTCAATTATCTTCCCTTGTCTTCATTCTTTCCCCTGCTCTCCCATCCTCCCTTTTCATGCCCTGTAGCTGCTGCCTTGGGCTGCAGCTCAGAGCAAATGGCTCGGTCGGTCGGCGAGCGAAAGCCTTTCGTTTTGTACGCAGGGCAGAAGTGCTGCGAGCTGGGCTGTGTTCGTGGGGCTGTGTGGGTGCTCACCGAGCGGCGGGAGGAGGTGAGCTCCCAGCCCCGGCAGCGGTGGGCAGCGCTTTGGACCTTGGGGGGAGTTTCCTATGGAGGTCCCACACTGCCTCTGGCTGTGATGGTCTCCAGCCCTGGCTTGTACATTAATTTTCACAGCTTTTCCAGAGCACAGTGTGAACTCAGTGCTAATCCTGGTGAATCTGTGTGGGGGCCTGGCCCTGGCTGGAGCCCAGGCGCCCGCCAAAGCCGCTCCGTCACCCCCCTCCTCAGCTGGGCCAGGGAGAAAGCACACGGAGAGGCTCATGGGTGGCGATGAGGAGGGGGAGGGAGGCTCAGCAGGTGCCGTCACGGCCAAAGCAGACTCGGCTCGGGGCCCCCCGGCAGCGGTGGGTCCGGCTGGGAGCCGGCGGCACCGGCTGCATCGGGCACGGGGGCAGCTCCCCGCAGCCGCCCCCCCCAGCCGCCCCCGTACCCCCCAGCCTTGCCGCTCAAAGCCAGTGCGATCAGCGGTAGGTGCTTTGGTGAGCTGCACCGACGCAGCCCTGACCAACCCTCCCTGATCAAAGCCCTGCAGAAGGGCGCTGTGCCCACCTTTTGCTTTCACAAAGCCACAGTCACCCCCCAGGTCCTTGCTCAGACCTGCGTCCCCGCTATTGTCTCAACTTCGTTTTTGTCTTGTTTTTCCCCGATATCTAATGAACTGTCAATTACTTATGCAAATCCAAGCAGAAGAGACACTTAAAGGTTATTTATAATGCCTGAAAACATTATGAAATCAATCATTCCAGCTTTTATAGCTTCCCCTATTCAAGTGTCATTTAGATCTCTAACTTTTTACATTATATTGCTATAATAGTTTATGTAAGAAGACAAATATGTTTTGATATTTTTTATATAAGCTTGCTGATTGCTAAAACATCTATGACAGTTGACATGGAAATCAGGGAGGTTTTGATTAGGCTTTTCTGATATGTAAATGTTTGTAAATGAATTATATATATAATTTTTTTTGTAGTTGTATTTAGAAAGCAGGCAATAGTATCCCATAGCAGTTGCACGTTAAAGAAAGAGCCTGAGATGAATGTGTATGTGATATGTATTTAAAGGAACTCTGAGAGTAAACATTGACTACTCTATGCAGAAAGTTAGGGGAGAGACCCTTTAGTATTCACCAAGTATTTACACTGAGCTCTTGCACAGTCAGTGTGCCTTGGCTATAATATTTCATAATTTCTATAAGTTAGACAGGAACCATGGTCGGATACAAAATGAAATGGTTGTCCAGTAAAAAACTTGATAAAACCAAACTACTACCATGAACTTGCAAGTGATTTCCTATACCAGGTCCTTACGCAGGGACGTCAGTGCTGGCTCACACCGTTGATGACGAGTGGTGAGTGTGTGCCTTGTGCCTGCTGTCTTTGAGATGTCCGGAGTGGTACTGGGAGGCGACAGAGGGATAAATAATCCCCTGAGATTTATTTTAATAGCATTTTTCTATGGAGTACGTCATTAGTGATTTTTTGCCAGGTGCACATGAGAGAGCACCGCTGGGGTCATGGGGAGCTCGAGATGATGCGGGTGGTGGCAATCACCCCTGCGTCGGGTCCCGACGCTGCACCCTGGGGCTCTGAGCAGCCCTGCGTGGGCAGGTGCGGCAGGTCTTACGTGGGCACTTCATGGTTGAAAGATTTTTCCGTAAGAAAGGAGTCTGGCTGACGGCAGATCCAACGTCTGTCCTCTGCAGAAAGACAAACCGTTTGTGGGCAGCTTTTTCCAGGAGGTGAGACACTGGTTGCACTCCACAGGGGTTGTGCCCCAGAGAAGAAGGGCTAGTTATCGGTATTGTTAACGGGATGGTAATTAAAACTGAATCTTTCCTAGTCTCAGTGTTTGGAGCTGAGTGGTTTCCAGAGTGCAATCACCAGGCTGAAAAGAGGAATACAGCTCAGCGCCGGGTCCTCGTTAGCTCTGCGCTCCGTTCCGGCCTCACAGGGCCTCATGTCTTCAAACAGCCAGGTAGCTCCTGTGGAGGGTCTGCCCCCACCTGCGGGTCACACAGCTTGGGATCAAAGGGAGACGAAGACTGGGACTTGTTTTTCCCCCATATCTAATGAACTTAGATTCATTAGATCTATGAGACCGGGACCCCGAGACCGGGAGCTGTGGCAGGAGGCTCTCCCGGCCGCTCCATCTGCAGCCTCGCGTCTCGCGTTTGTGTTGTGCTCTGGTGGCGTTTCTGTTCAGTTTGATGGAGGTCAAGGTTCTGTTAATTCACCTGTTTTCTTTCAGTATCATGGTAAATTTGCAACATTTATTTTAAAAAGAAAAAAGAGCTCAACGGATTACCTAGGTGTCCAGCTGTGATAATATTACCTGCCTTGTAAAATGCCGTAGGTGACTTTGAAGATGCAAAGCAAATTGCGGATTACATTAACTTCCTTCTGATTTACTAAAATTATTAATTCAGTATTACCAACTGTCAAACGGTGTAGGGTTGTTATTTTTTTAAGTATAAATGCATAACTATTTTTGATATGCATGATGAAATACTGCCTTCAGGTCAATAAAATCTGTTTTGATTATATCTGTAGTAGAGGTTTGTACATCTTTTTTTTTCTTTTTTTTTTTTTTTTTAACTGATGTTTTCATTATAATACAGAGTTCTAGTAGCCTGCATTCACATGCAGCCTAAATAGTCAGAAGAATGAGTATTATGTAGCAATGTGATTTTGTGATATAATAGTTTTACCTTGGAGATTCCCAATTTTTTTTGCCATTTCTTTGCCTCACTGCATGGCAGGCTTGTGTTACATGTTAATCAGCGAGCAAAGACCATGTTCACATCCAGAGCAAGTCGATGGGGGAACTGGAACCATGGTCCCCCTTCTCAAAACTTCCTAGACTAAACTGGCATTAGCAGTTCTGGAAATCTGATTTTCCCCTTGTCCAAACAGATGATTTCAGTGGCTTCTCTAGTCTATATGGCATCTAATGTCGGTGTTGGAAGGTGCTCTGGCTGGCTCCTCTGCATGCAGGCGCTCTTTGGAAGAGACTCGCTGATTCAATCTGCACTGGTTTAAGGGATGCCATTGCCAAGCAAGCGCTCGAACGGTTTTAGTAGGTTTTGTTTCTGCCACCTCAGTGCTGGCTTCTGACTCTTCCCAGAAGTCTGCGTCCCCTGGGGCTGTGGGGAGAGCCGCAGGGCTTGTTATCGGAGGACACTGCAATTGCACTGATTTAGAAGAGGATGGCTGCCTCGCAGCTCAGGTCCACAAAGCCGGAGTGGGTGACCCAAAATGGTATTTAAATCTTTTCCAGCTGTGATGTGTTCAGGCTGGAATGTTTCATTTCTCTGGTGGAGACATGGGCTTGTTGTTTATTCGTTGTTCCTTAATCTCAAGGCACTAGAGCAGGGAGTAGAAAGAGGAGGTGGGAATGGCCAGGAGCAGCTATTACCCAGCACCACGTAACGACGGTTTTTGGGATGGGGGACCTCCCTGGTGAGGGAGGCTCGCACCAGGTACCTGAGTACTAACACAGAGGCAGAAAAAGGAATGGAACATTCACCCGACAGATTAAAGAAATACAGGTGTCTGTGGGGGCCGAATCCTACAGTGCCTTAACCCCAGGATTAAGACAGAAACATTTTTCAGTTCAGGTTCCCTATTTAGCCAGGCTTGGCTAATCCACCTGTGCAGGGCCAGGTGTAAGACGCCGTAGTCAATGTTACAGTCATCTCCCTGCCCGTGCTCTTCTGCCTCTGCTCTGCCAGTGATGCTTCCAACACAATGAGATCATTGTTTAAATTTCATTGCCTTTTCCATTAATCAGGAACAATTTGAAATTGTAAGAGCACTGTAGCATTTCTGTTAATCGATAACCAACCAAGCTATTAATTTTCTACTAATATATTGTTCTTTAGTGTGCAGAGCGTGAAAACTTGTCAATTACCTGTACTGATCCTCGCCAGTGCCCACGAGGTCGGTGGAGAGATTTCCCTGGATTTCGGTTCAGTGTCTAGGGGTGGCCTGAGATGCCCCATTGGAGGTGCTAAGGGTTGCAAGAAAAGCAGGAACTCTAAAGCCCCTCACACATCGCTGCTGTTTTATCACGTCAAGGTTTTAAAGCAGCGCTAACCCCAATTCATATCGGTAGGCTTGGGTTAAGACTTTTTTTTAAGGTATCTTCTGAATTTATTTTCCTTGAAAGGCATTTATGGTGAATTGGATTCAAACCCACCTTTTCTACTAGGGAAGAAAATAACTGTGACACTAAAATCCTTTAAATTGGGGTATGATGTGTAAGGTGGGTTTGCATAGACACTGGTGAGCCTTGCTGGGACAAGCGATGTACGTTCTTCCCTGCCAGTGATTATCACTTCTAAAGCAGGAGGAAGGAGGAGGAAGTGTCCACATTTTCCTGCTCCTCATGGTTCAGCGGGACGCATTAGTATGTACCCAGATCATAGATGAGGTGCTTAGCGACATGGTTTAGTGATGGACTTGGCAGTGCTGGGTTAACGGTTGGACCTGGTGATCTCAAAGGCCTTTTCCAACTTAAATGATTCTGTGATTCTACGCACCTCTAAGATCTGCACTGCCCCGGCGAGGTCTGGTAGAAGAGAAGCCCTTTGCAGATGTCCTGCAGCAGGGTGTCAGCTGGAAAATTCAATAGCTATAAAATTCTGCAGTAGCAGAGCTCTGATAATGACTTTAACAAATAATTAGCTGCAGTACCTGTTTGTTGTATAAAAGTACAGTAGTTGATGGACTTGCTATGCCACAGTTAGGAGCTCATTAGCAAACAAAATTGAAGGGTAACAAATGCCTTAAGGGGATGTTTTTAGGAGTATTTAATGAAATCCTAAAATTAGAGTAAGAGGAGTGCGGACATGTAAATTTTCTTCCCAGAGATGCTGCACACCTCCTGCAGGACCGGGGACAAGGCGGGTCTGGAAGTCAGGACTGAAGGTCACCTTATTTGCCAGGGTTCGCGTTCACTTCGAAACATTAGGCCTTCCCATAGCATTACAAATGGCACTGTACGCCCATCTTATTTTGCCCAGTTAATAAAATCCATATCGTTTTTCTATTCTGTTGTTTAGTTGGATGGTTTCAGAAAAGAGAACGCATTCCTTTTGCTATTTCAAGAGGACTGTATCTCAGGAAAGAGTTTTTTCTCTGGTTTTGATCTTTTTTTATTTTCCAGTCTCATTGAGGAAATAGTAATCCTAACAAAGCTGGCAGAAAGTATTTCCTGGGCTGCTCACAAAACAACAGGAGGTACCTTCCATGAAGCCGTGTACTCCAGCAAAGAGTGTTTCTAGGCTCTTTTTTGCCATTTTTATGTGCTTGTTTGAAGATGTCATTTTTTGTGGTTAACTCTGCCCTGACTCCAGAAATCGGTCCCTCATTCTGCTCTGCAATGGATAAAGCAGTAGGACAAAGAGAGCTGGTTTTACCCTTGTCCTGAGAAAAACCTTTTAGAAAATGATAATGGGCTTCTAACAGATGAGAAAGCTGGTGATCATTGGGGAGAATTAATCTTTGACTTGATTGAGAACACCTATGCCAAATTACAAGCTACGATATCCATCTGCTTGCTGTTATCCAGCAATATAGATTTATTGTGACGTTTTGGAGAAGGAGTAAGAAAACATATGAACAACTGTTTTGGTTCATTAGCCCTTTATTGGTAAAGCATGGTGCTCAGTGATGTTAGAGGTGTACGAAAAGGCAATCCTTTAGCTGAAATCAGTACCAACATTGCATTTACAAGGCTGTGTAGAGCATCCCCAAGGACAAGCTTACAGATTAGCTCCCGCTTTATGTTACTTGACTGTGAGCGCGTTCTCTCAGCTGATACTGGAGTGATCCAGCCAGTAGCTCCAGGAGATGGGAGAAAACATTGGGGTACATCCAGAGCCCTCTGGATAGCAGCTGTTTAGGACACCAGACTCACTCATCCCGGTGTCAGGCAGATAAAACAACCTCATCTTTCCTGCAGCTGCTTTGCCACCAGAGCTGGACGAGGCGGCTGGCAGGGCTGGCACGGGCGCCGTGCAGCTGGGGTCTTCCAGAGCCACCCCATCGGACCCAGGGCTGGAAGGGAAGCACCTCCGCCGTAGGGTCGCCCCAGGTATTTCTAGCCTCTTCACTCCAGTTGCCATCATCATAAGCCCTTCATTTGTGGCATGTTTCTATGAAAGACAATCCATCTATGTTATCACTTTCTCTCCTCACAAGTATTTTCAATCCACTCTAGGGGGCTATTCCATGGCTACAACCACACAGACTGTTGATTTATTTGCAATTAAGGATCTCAGAGTCAGGATGTTAAAGCCTTCTAAGCCAACTCCCTTTTCATATGGGAGAACCTCTGGAAATGCACTTTAGGTTTATGACACTGCCTTGCCTTAATTTAATTTATGGTTCACTTAACTGATTATTCAAAATACCAGATGTGACAGACAATAGATTCGGCTGAACTACTGCCTCACAGGCATGTTCAACATATAGAATATGTGCTCCATATGTGAAGGTACCAAACGTCCCCCATCTACATCCGAGAGCCATCGGTTTGGTTTTGAAAGGACAGTGCAGCTGAGTGGGAGTTGAGGTCCCTCATTTCTTCTGTAGCAGCTGGTGTGAGAGTCTAACCAAAGCTCTGTTGTGTGAGATAAAATGTGAGCATCTAAAAAGGCCGGCGGCAAAGGATTTGTCATGTGTAAAACATTTGTTGTTAAGTATTTATTGATGTTAGGCTAAGTAATTCTGCTAGCAGCCTCAATAAGTACAGTAAAAACAGACAATAAAACGGTGGCTGAAATGCGGAACATCCCAAGTTTTTAAGAGTACGTGTCTTCTGACGGCTGGGGTCTTTCTGCAGTGAGGGGTCAGACGGAACAGCATTGGTACACGCTTGTGTACGTTGCAAATACTTGCTGACTTTATAGTCATTGGTGCACTGAAGCCTCGAGCTGGGGTGAAGGACGGGTGTTTTGGGTCCTTAGAGGTGGCACTGGCATCAGGTGGGAGGCATCCCTCCTTTTCTCTCATTGCTGCATTTATCCTTTAGAGCAGGATAGTACGTTTGGTCAAAACAAGAGCAGTGGAGATGTGGTTAATTCTCACAGTACCTCTAGTGGAGCAGGCAAGAGACCTCGCTACTTTTGGAGATGCAAACATCAATGCTTTTGAGGTTTATGGTCTGAGGTTCCTTCATGTCAGGGCAGGACCTATCTAGGATACTCATCTAGGCCTTTACTGTTAAAGAAAGATTAAAAATTAAACTTTCAGTAATGCAAGAACCTGAACTTCGAACTCCCTGTGCCAGTGGAATGTTAATCTGATCTCTGCAGTACCCGATAAAGTCAATCTGTCTTCCTTGCCTAGTTAATTTTTAATTGTTTCTATGGATAGAAGAGCTGTGGTAGATGACACTAGGAGAAGGCTGCCTTCCCGCAGCCCCTAGATCCTGGTATGGAACGGGGAACGATGTGAACTACACTTCTGTCGTTGTTTCTATCCTGTATTGTACCCCTGTGTGTATTTAGCCAAGACCTGGTATGCAGGCGTGTCCTCTGCACTGACGTGCAAGGGTAATGCTACACCAAAAATCTGCCTGTGTGTTCATGCTTGCTGTACGCAACCGTCAAGCTGTTAAGGGGAACAGTATTTCTCAGCTCTACAGCAAACGTTTTTAGCAGTGCTAACTGGGAGAAGAGCAGTCATGCGATCGAAACCAAAACCACTTTTAGCTCCAATTTTGGGGTGATTCCGTGGTCTATCTTGGGGTGCTTCTCTCAAAGATTATAGAAATGCTTCAAATTAGCTTTTAAAGCATTCTTTTTAAGATCAGATTTTGATTTTGCTATTGGTGATTTTTGCAGTATTTCTGTCATTCTGCATCAACGCTTGCAAAGCGTGCAAGGATGTAAAGATTAATGCCCTGTGTCAGCACAGCACTTAACGTGCTGAATTTTATCAGCGTTGTAAAGGGGGAGAACTCAGAGATTTTAAAGCCAGTCTCCATTACACGGGCAGCCCCAAATTACGGTGCTCAGGTAACGGTGAGCCCGGGCTCAGACTCTGGTTGAAGCAGGGCCACCTTAGCCACAAGCACCAGAGACCTTCCTGTGCTTGCTCGGCCTCCGTCCCACTGCTAGTAAGGGCCAGGGCAGCTGTCAGTGCCACGGGGGTTCTGGGGGTCCAGGCAGCTCCCAGGAAGATGCCAGCCAAGGCCAGCAAGACCTAAAGATTCGGGTGGCTGCCAGGGCAAGCGTGTTCATGATGGGCTCAGAACTTAGGGTTGGAAAAGTGGGAGTTAGAGAGTGTCCAAGGCAGCTGCAGAGGGGGAAATGTCTTCCCTGTTCCCTTACACGGGGACTTTTCAGAAGCGTTTCTGTGCCTGACTTGCAGTGAAGTCTGAGCTGTCAGGCAGCTAAAGGGCTTTCAAAACCTAACCCAATTAATTATCTGTTTGTAGAAAGACGCTGGATCAGCAAGAAAATGTAGAAAAGCTGAAGCAAGATGTTGCAGATGCTGTACAAAGAAGTGATGTGTACACTTCTACCACTAGGTTACCCCAATGTGTGCATAACACATTTAGGCAACTGCAACCTGGAACAGCGAATTCCCATGTTTTTGCCAAGGGAGGGTGCCCAGAACAGTTGTGGTTGCCTGGTCTCGGATCTGACCCACCCCTCTAGGGGAGCTAATTCTTTCTGGCAATGTTGGAAGTGACAGCTCTGTGCAAATAATTAGCAGAAATGCAAATCCACCTAAGTACGTTTTTTAATACTTCATACCTGGAGCTGTGCTAAACTTAGCAGCTATGAATGAACAGCGTCAGCGTTCCCGTTCTTGGAAGGATGAAGAGCCTCCTGGTATTTGGGATGTCTCTGGTACTTTTGCTATCTCAGTGTAACCAACCCCAAACACTGAATAATGTGAGCAGGCTCTCAAAAATTACCGAGATTAATAAATGTTGAATGTTTTTGTTTCTGAGCCTTGAAGGTGTACGTAGCTAACACCTTTAAGCTTTTCTTTGCGACTGAAAGGCTGGGAAATTACTCCTGGTTAATGACAGTGAGATTCTCGTGTAATCACCTTATTTCAGGAGCAAGGCTTTTAAATATACTCCAAGAGACTCATGATAAAATAGCAGAAACTGGCAATGTTGAAATATGAGCCTCTATCGTTAAACCATTTGCTCTTAATTAGTTTTTATTTGCAATATTGACAGCTAATCTCCTCTCTATTGTACGTGTGTGACTTCCAGTGATTGGCATAGCAGAGGATATATGTAGTTGAAGACATAATTTGGTCCTCCCCACACAGGATTTCCAAACCACCCAGGATTTTTTCGTAAAATTAAGGTGTATAAGACGTGTGGGCAAAAGCCAGCAATTCCCGATCTGACCTTGGTTCCCGCTGGTTTAGAGATAATGAGAGACTTACAGGACGAGTGACCGGGTGCAGCCCAGTGGCCTGGCTGAAAAAGTGGTGGATGCTGAAATAATTGTGTCTGTCTTTCAACATCGTGCAATTTCTGATAAATAAAGGAAGAAATAAATGTATTTTAGTTTCAACAAGGTGACATTTGATGATGTTCACTAATTTAAGAGAGACTGATTTATGCATGTTTAATCTTCACTAATGATGACTCCAGGGCAAGAAATGAAAATAAGTTCAGTTAATAATATGTGTATATATTATTAACACCTTTACTGATGGAGATGGTTCTCTTCCTGTTAGACAAATGTACAGGCGATTTGTGGAAGATCCAAATGACTCAGGGCTGTTGAAACCTCTCTCTAATTTACCAAAATGTAGGGAGCAGGAATATTTGGACAGTAAAAATTCTCAGCTGATCAACTGTCACTCAAAACTTGCATGAAAATTATAAGTAAATACAATAAGCAGCCCAATCCCTTATGTTTTGAGCTGCTGTGTAAAAATGAAATGATGTGTACTGCTGTTATTATTATACCCTGATTGTGGCTGGCTTCTCCTCCTGCCATACAAATACTAAGAAGGATGCAATCCTTGAATTCAGTCTATGTGCTGACAGACAAAACTTATTGTGAATATTAATGTGCTTGGTCTAATCATCCTGCTATTTTTTGTGTAATTTACTTGGTCAGGGAGTTGGAATTCCCTCCTAGCTGTTACAGATTCAAGCATTTATGCAAAATCCTCCAGTCTGGAGATTTACAGTGGATTATCTACAAATATTTGAATACATTAGTGCAGTCCTTTAAATGCATTCCCTTTATTTACATACAGAACAAATAACAAGCAATTTGAATGACAGCACTGTAATTCCATCAAGGAGCTTGTGTCCTGAGAAACCACAGAAATAAAGCGCTAAGAGCCCCACGCGTTTGGTGGAGCTCTGCCCTGGAATTACAGCTCCATAACCTCGATTTCATTCATTTTTCATATTTTTTTTAAAAAAAAAACAACAGCCAAACAAACCAAAATACCACAGTTTCTGAAATTGTGGAGCTGGTGTCATGTTTGGAAGAGGGAAGGGCCAGATCAGGGTGGGGGTGGCATGCTCTCATCTCATCCACTTCTACCACAATCCAGGATAAAAAAAAGTAGGTATTTCCTTGGTATCACCATGTCCATCAGCGTAACAGCGGATCAGAGAGTAAACACTGGATTCATGTTATCGATGAGGTGAGGGAAGGTTTTACTGCAATTGATGGTGGGGGTTTGAAGAGCTCCTTTCCATCTGACCCACCTGGGCTGAGGACGGGTTATCCCGTATCCGTGGCTATTTTAGAAGCTTATGCTATTTGCATTGATTTATGAGGCTGCTGCACTCGCGCTCAATTGGAGATTATTGCAGTACGTCGGCAGGTGGATTGATGCAAAAAGACTAGCCTGGGCTTCTTGGTCTATGTTACAAATCTTCCTCCTGGAAGGAAGGAAGAATAAAATCAAACCCAAAGACTTGCAGCTTACCTCTGTAGCAAGAGAGATGGGTTCCTGCCGATCCCAGAGGTAAAGCCCTAACAGTTTCCCTGGAATAGTCAATTATCTGTTTCATTGCACAAGCCAATATCTTTTCTCAAAAAGATGTATTAGAGTGTTTAGCTATTCAAGAGATCCATCTGGCTAAGCATTCTGAGATGCTCTTTAACGTGATTTAACAGACCCAGAAGCAGTGTCCTTGATAGCTTCGGGGACTGTATGGGGACCGTCCGGGCATCTGCTTCGTAGTCACGGGGGCTCGTGACCTTCAGTTCCCAGCAGGAACAGGGCTGGTGCCATCCCCCTGCTCAGCCAGGACAGCCTTATGGCACATTAGCGTGAGGCTGCAGCGTAATGGTGTGATTTAAAAATTGCTGCTATGGATGAGGGCCAAGAGGCCACCAGATGTTTCCAAAGAAAATGCAAGAAAGCCCCCCGGCAGCAGATCCCTGATAAGACAACATCTTTTTCTCCAGCGGAATCTGCACCTAAATCCTAATGGAGTCTGGCTAAACCCCTGCGGCATGAGATTGTATATCTCCTTCAAATCTCCTCTATTTGTAAAATACACATTCCAGCTCCAGTATTCACATTATCCCCATTTCCATCAGGTATCCCCCCCAACACAGTTAAAACGTGGCACAGGTCAGTTACCGGGTAAGTCACCTTTCCTGCCCTCCCGTCTTGGTGGCGGCGGGGGCTACAGCCACGGAGCGCCGGGCACAGCTACGAGCTGCCCCTGGGAGAAGGTGGCTGAGCTGCCCTGTGAAACAGGGAATGGGGATTGCGGCATATCTGGGTCAGGCATCGTCGGCGACTGCTGCCCAGCACATGGTGAGATGCAGTCCCGGAACCTTGGGCTGCAAAGCGGGCAGGGAAATGCAGCCCGAGAAGGGGCTGGCTCTGTACTTAGGACCAGAGGGATGCTCAGCATTGCAGGTAGGACCCAGGTAACTGCTGACTGCAGGGCACTGGGAACTGCTGTAACATAGGAGCAGCTAGAGGGAGGCTGTATGTTATGTTTACATCCTCAAAGTGCATTTCAAGGCACAAAACATTTGCTGTAACACAAGTAAATTAAATCAGTGGTGTAACATTTTAATTGCTAAAAACTTCAGGCGAAATCCTACGTATTTTCTTCTGGGCTATCATCCAGCTTTACAGCATAAATTCTGTAAAGGTAAATTATTAAATGAAGTTAAGCTTTGGTTCCCACTTGCTGCTTTTTAAAACTGAAAATTGCCAGTTGGCAATGATGAGTTATTCTTCTCTCCTCCCCACCCACCCCACCCACCCCCTGCTTTTTGTAAGCAAAGATTGCGACAAAGTTTAAGTACGAATGCATTTTGGAGCAAGGGTGGAGTTATATATTTAATATAATCCAAAACAGATTGTCTGCTCAAACCCTGTTCATTAAATGAACTGTCTGCAAGTGTGATTTACAGTGCAACGTGGTCATGTGAATGTCTGTGTGTATTTAATAACTGCACAGTAATAGCTTATTGGCAGAAATGGTAATTCAATTTTGGAGTTTTATCTTATTTTTGATTTTCTGGACCGTGAAATCCCACTGTGTGACACACTTTTCCATTGCTTAATCTCCTTAGATTTGTGTGAAGAACAACAACTTTCCTCCTTGCTGAAGATCCAGTGCCCTGCCATATATTTTTTATGGCTACACCCCCCACCCCCGCCAGTGCAGCTGTTTGCATACACACACGTCATATTTACAGGCTCGGTACCACAATACAAACTGAGTAATACACCAAAATATTGATGTTTAACAAGCTAAGACCTCCGGTCTTGGAGGAAATAAAATCTTCCAGTATTGCATAAGTGCAAAAAATTTCAAGCATCATTTTCTGCATAATCTGTTGTGTTCTGTATTTAGTTTTCTGAGATTTTCTATTGATTTAAAGTCAAAACTCTCTTATTTAAAGTACTTAAGGAACTACATCACTAATTCTTATGCCACACAGAGACTTGTGAGTGCGTTCTCCTCTTTAGGGCTGGCGCGTTTGGCAGTTCAGCACCTGAATCAACCCCTGTTACACTGTACAGGTGTTTTCTGAGAGCCTTGAGAAACAGTCTGAGGACCGAGTGTGGATGTTTTCCTTTGGAGCAATGTGCAGTGGCGGCTGCGCTTCCTGGAGGGGTGCGTGGTCTGAGGGGCGCTGCCGGGAGGCTGCTCGGTGGGGTACACGGAGGGCACTCCTGGGATGGCGAGGGGGCACAGGGCTAGCCGTGGCACCATTCATTAAGGAGAAGAGGATCTTTCCTGTGACCCATACCAGGGCATGTGCGCCCAACATGGTTACAGGGTAAGGAGCCCGCATGCAGCCAGCCACTATGGTCTAGTAGGGAATTATTATTAATTTGCCTTTTTTTATCACCTGCCTTCGCCATAGCTGTGGAGAAGGTTGTCTCACGGCAAGTTCGGCTCCTGCCTTCCCACCCTTTCCTTCCTTTCTCATCAGAAATGCACTGCATGATTGAACAAAATATTTTGAGTACCCATAATCAAACATAATTCCACCTTCTGAATCAGTCAGCAGTGTAAAGGCTTCACAAAAGGTTCCAGGGGCCCAAATAATAGCAAACCCACCCTCTTACATGACAACACGGGCATCAGCTGTCCCCTCCTCACGTCGGTAATGCAGGTTCTTTAATTCACTTGTCATTATTTTAGTGTCTTTCTGCCTAGTGGAACGCTATTGTCCCCATAAATACATGTCTGAATCAGCTAATTATTCATCCAGGATTAGAAGGGAAATCCTCGCTTTAAGGCTAGCTCTACCCCCGAAATCACATTATTTAAGATTCTAATTATTTTAAATCATACATAAGTTGTGTCCTTTAAGTGTGGGAGACAATTAGTTGTCAAATGTGATTGGGCAGTGCAGATCTGATAAAAAAAAAAAAAAAAAATCTTTTCTTTTTAAAAAAATAGATATGGGGTAATTCCTGAACCTGTAACCAGATTGGTAGTCCAGAGGGAGGGTCACAAAGCAACTACTAACAGAGAAGTAAGATGATGCAGGAAGTCAATGAAAATAAGGTTCATTTATGGAGAATTAAAGGTGGTAAAGAAAGTTTTATGGCATTGAGGTTTCCTGTCGCGATGGAGGGAAGACACAGTCACTCAATATGAGTGATCAGCAGACTTCGTTTATTGTCCCTTACAGTCACCTTTTATGCCTTGTTATAATTAGCTCATACACATTACAAAAGTTAAGCTCATTATTGGTTAGTTGCCTAAATATCAAGTCCGCCCCTTGTTTCTCTTCTGTAGTTTTCTGTTCCCACTTGCAACATTCTTTTCCCACCAAAATCTTCCTGTTATTGTGTAACAAGGACAGCCAAAGACAGTGTATTTTGCTTTACTTCAGATAAGCTGAGAGCGATGTGCATTTTTGTTCAGCCAGCTGGACTATGTCTATGTGACCCTTTTCAGCTAGCCAGTTATCCACAGGTTCCTCTACCCCTACAGCAGTGACAGCCAAACCTACAGGCCCGATACAAAGCCTTTAGAAATCAGCAGATAACTTTGAGTTAATAGTGGACAATTCTGAAATTTTATTTCTATTTAATACGTGTTAGAAGGAAACAAACAGAAAAGCAAAGAAAATAAAATGGGAGAAGTTGCATCAGCTTTTTAAGCAGCCCGTGCCGAGGGCCAGGACAGAGAGGGTCATTGGAAATGCTTCAATGACAGAATTGTGAAGGAATTGTTGAGCTTGAAAAGTCTGAAAACTTTCTGACGAGGAAATCATGGCAGATAATTAAGATTTTGTTGTTGCATTTCGATACTGTAAAATATTTTCATGTTGCTGTTTTGTTCAGATGTATTTTAATGCTTCAGATCATACTTAAACACTAACCCTGATTATACACATTCATAGCACATGCATACGTGCTCTTGTGTTATGATCCAAAATTATCTGTCATTATCTCAATCTGAAGCAGTTTAGCATTATTACAGCAAATCTTTTGCTAGTTGTGAGGAAATTATTTCTCCATTTTTATTTTACTAGAAGGGTTGAAATAGGAGAAAGGTTTGGTGTTCAGTGTGGCAGCATCTCCTGCGAGAGGCTGCTGCTTGGAGCAGCTCTGACGTTTTGTGAAAACAGCAAAGCGGCAGTAGAAGATATTTCACAAGAGGTTTTAAAGTAGCTTTTGCTGGCCAACCCTTCTTTCCTTGAGATCAGTGATGGGACCCCCTGTGACCAGGGAGAGGCCAGCACCAAATGAAAACCCTATTTGAAAACCCCATTTTAAAACTAAAATGTTTCTTAGAAGGGACAAGGTGTTTTTCAGAGCCAGTATAACTCATAACCATCACTTAAATGCACAATTTTCTTTCTTTCTGCCCCTCAAAGGGAGCTTCATTAACACTTGTATGTAGTTTAAGGGAGATTAATATTCACCTTCCATTCTCCTGACAGTGTCTAGCTATGCCATGAAGGGCCACATGCCATTAATGTAAACCCGTGCATAATGCAGATTGCCTCTTGTATACACTGTTCTTTTGATAACTGGAAAATTAGGCCAGAAAGGGAAGAAAATATAACCAGTGAGATTGGAGCAAAAGCAAGCTTGTGTGTGTGACTGTGAGAAGTGCACGAGGCACTGGCGGCTTGGGTGGAATTTGGTGACCTTGCTGTAACTGTTCAAGGATTTTAAAGATTTCCTCTGAGGTTTGTGGGGTTTTTTTAGTTAAAAGAGCTGGTAATGAGAGCCAAAGAAGATGGTGAGTCTTAAGCTGCTCTCTGCTCGTGGAGTTTTATCAGTCTTAGCTTCTTTCCTTTATATGTGTGTATGTTGGTATCTTATCTCTATACAATAATAGTATCTAGCAGGCTAGATAAATATTTGGTGCCTATAAGTGTGTTATCTGTAAGCTCAGAAGTTTTCTGTCAGGTAAGTGAATGCAAACTGCAGAAGCTTTGCAAAATTTCTACTTGCAATAGGGCAGCGAGGAACCTGCCTGCATTTCTACTGCCTGTGCTGTTACCACATACTGTCTCTATCTTTGAGTTCTTGTCTGTTAACTCTGGGTTTTACTATTCTAATTGATACGCCATAGGGTTCAAAAGCATTAAGGCTATTTGACAGCACCCACGACTGGTCAAAATCCCCCAGAGCCAGCACAGTAGCAGTGAACCCCGATTTGCAGAGTGGGCAATCTACAAAGCATGCAGCGTTATGTTGATTGATACCTTCTGCTATCCATTCCAAATGCTTCTATTTACCAGCTCCTGACAGTACAAAGCACAGCAGTGTTTCAGAGTTAAAAATGGGAAAAAAAAGCAAAAAACCAGAAATCTGGTTTCGTGAGTGCCAGGAGAAACGCTGACTTGCTTTGCCTTTTTAGGCTGTGGGCTAGTGCAGACATGACAGATCTTCAAATGTATGCAGCAAACACTGTCACAAAAAATACTGTCCTGGTACCACTTTTTCTTTTTCCTTTTCCACCCTGCTTCCTTTTCCCCTCTTTTCAAAGCCATGTGCATGAGAAAACATCTGCTAAAAGCAGCAACAGCTGCTCTTTGTGCTTGAAGAGGACCAGCTGCCCACAGAAAAAGGTGTGCTGTGGAGGGGACTGGGTGGCACTGAGGACTCCACTCTGCCTCTTCCAAATGAATTTTGGCATCCAAGGAGGAGGGGAAGGCCATGTGCATGAGGCTTAATCATACTGGTGTATGCTCAGCCGTGTTGGCTGTTTTATCTTGGCATTGCACTCTGTGTTTGCTTCTTCCCAGTGCGTCATCCAGTCCTTCAGAAATGGCTGAAATCATTCATCTGGTCCTCATCTTTGGGCTGTGTCCTGACTTTGCTGACACTGCTGAAAAGCCTGGACCTGCACCTGCATACATTGAGCACACTAGGTACCCGGTCCCAGCTAATATTCGGTACTTGTTAGAGAGTGCATCTGAATCCCCCCCGCAGCCATCCATCCTGCTGTTGTTCCTTAATGATCATCGTCAACAGCACTTCCCTCTTCTCCTGGGATCTACCCTGGTTTGCTTTTTAACCTGCCACAAAATGAAACAAACAAACAAAAAAAAAAAAAAAAAAAAAAAAAAGCAGAGCAAAATAAACACAAACCTGATGGTTTTGCTCTTGTGCTATTGATAAATGTGCTCTCTACTTATCCCTAAAAGGCTCTTGTACATACTTATGCTGTTGGTGCCATGCCATAACAAAACCGAAATCATTCCTCCCCACTTCTCCATGTCTTATCTGTTTGGGCATCTCAAATGCTATCGTAATGGAATTTTGCCTTACAATCCAGAAATGGTAGCAGGGGGTTCTTGTCTATCCCAGGCAATGCTTTAGTATGCATATTATAGCACTGCATTGTCATATGTTACTATAAATAGCTCTCACAAAGAGTCCATATTTCTGCAGAGATTTGCCTGTCAGCTCTTAACAATGGTAGTCGTTCACAATGGGAAAATAGAATACCAGCTCCATCAACCTTTGACAGACTAATAGGGGTTATTTGACTTTCAATTTTTCATTATCGGGTTTGGCAGCCACAATCGTCATGTTGAAAAATACAAACTGATCCGCACTCCAACAGGAGAAAACGCTCCCGGTCCTCCTTCAGTGGGCACGCGAGCGCCCACGATGCTGTAGTATGCACAGGGCACAAAAAGAGCTTGTCACATACCAGAAGTTCAGAGATCCCAGTATTGGCCTTTTCCATCCCCCTTCTGATAGATGGAGTGCAGTGGAATGGTCTGTTGCTGCAAAAGCCCTGCACCCGAGTCTGACAAAGGTTGCTACTTATGTCATGAGGGCTACAAACCACTTGTTCGGGACCACGGCACTGAGCTGAGGCTCATCGCTGTCCTTTTGGCCGTTGCAGCTCCTCAGTATGTCCCCTGGACTCACACTGCGCTGCATGCTTGTGTAGAAGTTGCTTTTTGGGGAAGTGACATTGTCACGAGGCAGCCGTTCTGGGCTGTGCAAAAGGTGAATCACTTGATAAACATTTCAAATTTAACTCGGATTTGCCACTGGCAAAAAATTCCACATGAGAGTTGGAAACGCAAAGGCTTTTACTTTGTCTGTGATGTGAAAAGGCACCTTTTCACACCAGGATAACTGTCTTGGTATAAAATCTGGCAGCAATAAAAGACAATGATCTACTTGAGGTCACTGCTTTTACCACAGTGTAATTAGTGAAGACCAGCTTTATAGGCCCTTTAAAGGACCCAAACTGGCTATTTAGAAGGGGAAATAAAACATTAACCTTTTTCCTGGAGAAGATGTAGGCTGCATGTCACACATTTCAGCGAGGTCCCCTGTGTGCACAGGTCAGCACCGTAGGTGCCCAGGCCCTGTCAGGCAGTTGGTTGTCAAAGCTGACTTGGAGTTTGGACAAGGAAATACATCATAAAGGAGAGGTGTCTTGCAGGTTTGAATCATGCAGATGAAAGGGGTTAAACGGGAATCAAACAGCATACCTAGTTGTCCCCGCAGAAGACATCATAAAGTCTGATGTGCTTTGGCGATACCCAGAGCACAGGCGCTCAGCATTGGACTTTTCCCTGGAACGTTGCCTGCAAGGGCTCTCCAGACTGCTGCTGAATATCCGCTGTCAGAAAAGACAGCACCTAAAGAAAAAATATCTAAAAATGGATTTTCAAGTAGCCAGTGTTCCTCTAATTACTTAAGAATAAGTACTAGTAGTAGGTAAGTCTTCTAGCATGGACCTCCATGTAATTCAGCAAGGCTAAGAGGGAGCTGCCCTGAGGACCTCGATCCATTATCCAAGCCTAAATCCTGGGGGCTTTGTATTTAAGGGCTGTCCAACACATTGAAATATAAATGACTGCATGACTCTTGTTAGTTCAGAACATGGTCTAGCACTGGCTCACCTTTATAAAGTACAGGGGCTTACCCTTAAAAATCATAAATTACAGGAAAACTTGCTTTAATGGGTACCACGGTCTGAGGTACTCAAGGGCCACCATCCTCTGCAGATGACAGTGGGGGAGCTTAGTCCCAAAACTTAGAAATGGAAAATTTATTTGTTTTCTCCTGACCCTGGCAGAGCAGCTGCCGGGATTAATTGAACTCATGAAATCTATTGATTTTCTGTAGATGTTATTAAAAAAAAAAAAAAAAAAGGCACTTTTGCACCCCCTGAAAGGTATGACTATCACTGAATTGCGTGCAATAAACCACCAAGTCTTCGGTCTGTTGAGAAAGCTGGAGTCACATTAGTCTCCTAATTTTATTTCAGAGCACAGAGACTTTTATTATGTTACTGAAACTTATGAGGTGGTCCTGCTGTGCTATCAGCATCATTGCAAGGAAGAAACCTTCATGGTGCCCACATCTCCTTTGCGGATCAGCAAGAGAGATGCTGCCTTGCTGGAGAAGCCACCCAGCCTTACCAAACGGAGGTTCTCACTGCTGCGACTAAAACCTGTTCAGCGTTAAGGCTTATGCATTCTGCGTGATCAGGCATTTGAGGAGTAAATGCGACACTCGCGTTCTTTATCTCCATGTGAACTCCCATGAGTACAGCAGGAAAATGAATTTCATTTTAGAAGATTTTAAGTATTCCACTTGAGTTAAGACATTAAGTTTTTTATTGCTGACCTCTATGCTGATGGTTCAGTAAAAGGAAAGCTGCTTTCACCAAAGCAACTCAGCAAAGTCCTCTCCACTCAGGCCTCAGGTAGTTTCCAAGAGCTGCGTGTGTTTACAGCATTGAATAAATTACCTCCAGTAATAACAGGAATGAAACTAAATTGCATGGTATGTTTGGGGCTCGTTCTTCCTTATCACTTCAGCTGGTAGATCTATAGCACTGCAAATAGGTTGGTACAGAAACATTAGTTTTTATTTTTAAACACAGTTGCATTTATATAAAAAAACAAGCTGTATTTTAAGACCAGACCAAAATCCAGACAGCAATGTAATGTTTTTCATCTGAGGTTATCTATCTTAAAATATTTTGCTTATGTATAGTGTCATCTTAAGTGGCGCATGGTGGTGGTGGCAGCAATCTATATCTTGCTTTAAGGCTCTCTTACTTATTTCAGTGATGAGGTTATGGATTGTGTCATCCCTGCTAAACAGTGTAGTTAAATAAATCCCATACCCCATTCTCTATAAACTAACAATTTATTGAGTCCTTTATTAGTCATGTTCATGATGATATATTATAATTCCTTTCTGCCTTCTGCATTAACTAGAAGGGATTTTAGAGCATACCTGCTAGATTTGATTTCCCAGACCACCATACGCATGCCGGTTTTTGTTTTGTATGTGGGAGAGTTTATTGCTAAGTAGTTGTTAGATAACTTAGCTAATCATTGGAAAGTGTTTTGCAGATGAAAAAGTACAAAATACCTGGTTGGTGGTCACAGCATGATTAACACTTTAAAAGTTAATTCTCTGCCGCCTGTCTCGGGCAGCGGGAGGAAAGGGATCCACAGCCCATCTGCATGTTGTATGAAAAAACAGTTCAGCCTTTGGTTTAGTTTTCCAGTTTGTATCTCCATTGGCCTAGGCCAAAGAGTGCTATTTTATTTCATTCAATTTAATGTAAAACTTAGGAAAGGCATATATATTTATTAAGATTAAAGGCATTTCTCTTTGTAGTTCTCTAAAAACTGAGTACGGACATTTAACTCTCGTTATACGCAGTGAGAAGTGTGTGAGTATGCAAAGAGGAGCAGATGGACTTTGCTTCCATTTTAGCATTCCTGATGTAGTTGTGTGTGTGTGCACCTCCTTCAGAGGAAACATCAGCCGTTCAGGACCAGAGTAATGGGAGCCTGTTTTTAAACATTCCCTCTGGAGCCATTTGAGCATATGGTGCCTTTCCCATTTGTCACTCTGCTGCTGGCAGCAGTGACTTTGCAGTTTCCAAAGTTGCCCCTTTTCAAGCATGGCAGGTCGTGTCATAGTTGAGAAACATGACAATGGTGCGCAGTTGTCTTGATTAGATGGATACCAGGGAGTCAAAGGCTTAATGAGGTGCTCTGGTGCGTAATCATCATCACTAATGGGTACTTGCTTAGAGTGCATTATTCAGCTACGATATATTGCGTCCTGCACTCTCTGGCCGTAAATAGTATTTGCAACATTGCACATTTTGTTGACCAACTGAAAGAGCTTTCATTGTAAACCTTATAAAATCATCTTTATTTTAAATAAGAGTGTGTGTCTCTCCATACAGCACCAGTAAGAGCCACTTTGGGAAACTGCATGGGCTGAGTGTTGGGACTGGTTTATTTTGCCGCAGCAAAATGACTGTGTGGTGCCTAACTGAGCCTGCACGAGGCTTCACTGGGCTCAGACCTGGGGCTGAGGGACAGGAGGAAGAGGAGGACTGGGAAAAACTTTTTCAGGAAGGAGAGTGTTAGCTATATCATGCCACTGATGAGGAAAAATGGACTAGGCAAGACCTGCATTACCACAGGACGGGGGCTGAGGGAAGTTTATTTCAATGGCAGAATTGTCTTTTGATGTCAGGACTCAGCAAACTCTGTGCTGGCTCCCTATATCTCTGCTCCTTAGCTGATACCTTGTGGTCCTGCATGCCAAAAATGGTTTCTAATGACACGGCCCCTTAACTAAGTTTCAGGTTGTGACTGTCCTTCAGCTGTGCTGCTGTCCCTGTCCCCTTCTGGCAGCCTGGTCAGATGGTGGCTCCAAAAGGCTGTGTCCAACTCTTCCCTTGCAGTAGTGAGTTGGGTACAGAAAACACTGAGGCTGGCTCAGGTTTAATTACCATTAAATTAAGGAAGTAGTTATAGCTATAAATTGCATATTCTAAATGGAAGGAGAGTGGATGTTAAACTCAATGACCTGAAGGAAACACTCAAGGCCAGAGGTGCAGGAACGAGGACTGATCTAGAGACTTGTGGCTTGTAAAGCCAGAAGGGACCAGTGCAATAATCTCTTCTGCCCTCCTGAAGGCTACCCTGAACTAATCCAGCTGAGCTGGGGGGTACCTGTCAGAAAAGATCCACTTGTGAAATACAGGTTTACAACGTTGAAGAATGGGGCTTAATTCTCAATAAATAATTTCTGGTTGTTGCTCACTTCCACTATCAAAAGCCAGCATCTCATTTCAAGCCAGAACTTGCCCAGCTTAATTCCCAGCTACTGGATCGTATTATGGCTCCATTTATTTCATAAAGAGGCTTCAATTACTGAACTTTGGGTATTAATAAGCTGTGATCAGCTTCTGCCCTCTCCTTTCTTCTGGTAAACTGAATGGATTGAGTTCCTTACTTTTTGCACTTAACACACACGTATTATTCCTTTAATCATTCTTGTGGCGGTTTCATGCAAGACCCATCATGGGGACAGCACTGCTACGTGACAGTTGTGGTTGTACCAATTCATGTTAACAGTGTGATATAATCTTTCTATTCCTGTGTGGCTTCATTCTGCTAACACGGTGGTGGAATGCGTTAGCCCTTTCGCTACAATAGCAATGCCTGGTCATGATATCCAAGTTTTTTTCTGGTTTTTAGCCCCTGGCTTCCTAAAATGGACTTCTCCAACGCGTAAAAGTGCTGTATGTTCTTTGTTGCTAGGATTCAGTTTATCCTAATTCCTAATTAGGATTTAGGACTCATTCAGTGGCTGTACTGCAGAGCATATAATGTTTGCTTGTCTTGATCTTATCAGTTGCTTTGAATCAATACCTTCTCCACTTCATTATTTATCATTCTCCTAATCTTTGCCAGTCATTTGACATTTTTATCAAATAATGTTTTCTTATTTTCTTCTAGCTTGTTGATAAAAATGTTGTATAGTGGAGGGTCAATGACTCAGGGTCCTCACAGGAGCTCATTAGAAACACCCACCGCTCCATGATTTCTGTGTGGAGTGATTGAAACGCAGTAAAATCAAACGAATTGATTAGTGAAGTGATACAGGAAACAGTGACAATTAGGAAATGGCCACATTTAGACATGCTGCGCTGGTAGAATTCAATGGCAAACCGTTTGGTGGCATTGTCTTTTAAAGATTATTGACTACCTCAATAGAGAAAATAACCTCTTGTTGAAATACAGTTGTTCTGGACGGAGATTTTTTAAGGCAAAATTTTTATATTGCAAGAATCTTCAGTATTGATGTGGCTGTGATTTTTAAAAGGTTGTGGTTCATTTCAGTTTCTTTGCTTTTGGGGCTTGTTTTTTCCTTGATGAGCCAGTACATATTCACCTGGACAGGCAGAGCCATACTGGTGGTAGGAGGGTTACAGAAATAGCTGGTGCATTCTGATCCGCCTTCTCTAGCTGTACTAGTCTGCATTGTTATTCAAGTGTAGTGGGTGAAGGATGGTGAGTTATCTTGCTAGAAATGGAGGTTCCTGAGCCTGAAAAAGCAGCAGGACAGGCATTGCAGGGGAAGTTCAGCACGTGCTGTTGGGCGGTTGTTGAGTTCAGGGTAACATTTAGTACTCTTTCCTCAAGTGTTAATGAGGAAACAAGAGACTTCCCTGTTATCTTTTGAGTAGCTGAAGAAACAGATTTAAAGCAGAGAGTTTTCTTTCCTCCATCCTTGCACGGCCAGCCAATGCAACCATATTCCTTCTTCTGAATCCTGTCTGTGGTCCCAGTCCCACCCCTGTTCAGGTCCCTTTTGCATGGGGGCTCAGAGCCCCCTGTTCAGCCACTCTGATCTGCTGTGCCTGCTCCCCCCCTGCCTGCCAGGATGGGCTGTTCTCGTGCAGGCTGGTTCCCTGCTGTAGCATGGGCCTCCACGCCCCTTGGCAAGTCCCTTCATTGCTCTGTGGATCGAGGGGTAGCTCTGTTACAAAATTCCCCTCCCCCCCCCCCCCCCCCCTTCCCCCGATCAGCCTGGTGGGCTGACTCTTCAGTGGAGAAACAGCAAAAGAAGTATTCTGCCAGTGTAGCTACACAAATAAATACAAGCACAGATGATGGGTAGGGTCTTGTCAATCTCATTGCATTTACATCAGAAACTTTGCCTATTTTAGTCATGTAGATTATGGGATGTGATTTTTCACGCTCTGTAATATCAAGCCAAACCCTACCAACAAAGCTTTGTTGCATCAAGACTAATGAGGTTGTAAAACTCTATCCATAAAATCAGAATAATAGTATTCCCTTGCATCACAAGCTTGCTGTGAGTACATATGTATGTTCTACGCTCACGTGGCCTAATGTTATGTGCTACACAGAGAATAAACCCACATTTATTAATGCGAAGGACAAGTATCTATAGTGCTCAAGGTTACAGGTAAAATCCCAAGGTTTTCCACCTACATCTGGCTATGTAAATAGAAAGGAACACCAATACGGTTCATTTTATGCAGTGAATAATATAACATCGATTATTGCTGAAATCTTTATTTGTCTTTTCATGTAGTTATCTGCTATGGTTTCTTCCGTATGTTCTCATTTGTTTAATTAAATTACATTTGGTCTTTTCAGAGTCCTTTCTGTCCCTGCTTGTTGTGGACATTTATTAATAGTGTCACTTGGTTGATAGTCTGTTAATTTTAATCTCGTCTGAATTTGATTATCTTTATCTATTTACACTTCAGAGACTTTTCCCTGAATTCAGAAGGACCTGCTCTTTCTTCCCACTGTTACGCAAGGCAAGTTGTCATGTGTACTCTGCGTAGGTGTTTTAATGGCACTAATTAATCAAGAAGCAGTGCAACAGAGGAAGGAAAACATTACAAATGAGCGCAGCCAATTTATATACAGAGTACCATGACTGACCCGTACTGTTAGTCTGCAGGGATGGTCCTTACGCTGGCATTACCCATCAAGCAAAATCAGAGTACCACAGGAGTAAGGCAAATAAGATCACTGACAAACGATTAGCGGCTGTTCCTTGGCACCCATCCCTTTTGCTTTAGGTCAGGTTAGGTTTTAAAGCACTAATCTCTAGTGCTTTAGGTTTCTGAAATCCTGTGATAGCACAGTGTAAGTACTTAAAGAAACCCAGTCACTTCTGGACATGTTCAGTGCACTTCAGTGTAACAGCATCATGTCAGTGTTTAAATGAGTTTTGTCAGCTCTCAGGTGTCTTGTCTTTTTCTCAGGGCATCAGGTCTCGCTCTCTCACCTTGCTCCGCTTTTAAGTTACTAGTGCTTCTAGTTGACAGAGAAAAACTTCAAAAATGTGAACTTGAAATGCTCAAAAACCTCTCTGCAAAACAGGAGATAAATATAAACACTCATATACATTGATTTTTAATTCTGTGGTCTCAGATCATTCTCAGAAGGGCTGAGAAAAGGCTGAAGGGAGCCAGGGAGAGCCCTCCTGGGGGCAGCCGCAGGTGGGTGAGCGACTGCCCGCCTGCGAGCCAGCAGGCTCGCTGCACGAGGGTTGGCTCCTGCTGGACCGCCAGCAGGAAGGGAAACCACTCAGGGACCTGGCTCCTTTAGTTTATCTGGAATTTGCTTGAGGGTTGCCTGTGGTAGGCAGGATCTCTCGCACAAGATGGGGAAGATTCTCTAGGTAGACTTTGGGTTTCTGACACCCTAAGTGCTTGGGCTACCAAGGAACACAGCGAGGGACACTTTCTTTAGCTGGTTTTCAACAAATGCCTCTTCTTGTTTGTCCGTTTTTAATAGAAGTGGTGTGGGCAGTGAACTCAAGGCCGGGCACGTCGTGTGAGGGCAGAGCCTCTTATGCAGGAGGGGGGTTGGACGCTGGGCACACACGTTCCTTTGCTGCTGTGTTGAGGGGCTCTTTTAGTAATTTCAGTTATGTTAATGTTCACTGATGGTTCCCCTTGATCTCTATCAGAAAGTGCCTCATCCTTAGCTTCAGGATTCATCTGTAGGGCTTAGGAGTGTAAGAACCTTATAGCCCAATGTATTGTTGTCCACAATAAAGTGTTTCTTTACATTGCACCGGCGAAAAGAGTGAGAAGAAAATGGATCTTTACACCCCTGTCTATTCAAAGAGATAATGTGTAAATAATAATAAACGCTGTTGCCAGTTGTCTCCCTTCTCTCTCACAATGGAAGCATGGGGCAAGGATCACACACAATCACCTTTCCTCATTTTATCTAATGAGGGTGAAATTCTACTGTCAGGCATATTTTCCAGTTTAAGTCGTGATGTACAGCAGATTGTTATGCATGATTATAAAGCCTAATAAATTTCTCACCATCTCGTTTTTCCTGGCTGGTAGAAGTCAGGGATTAAATGGAGCCCTGATGGGTGGTAAGGTGAGGTGGAAGGCTGCAGCCACAGCTCACAGCACGGAGCTCCATCTCCCCCTCTAACTCTGTGTCAGGGGTATGTCACCTGTGTCAGCTGTCGTGGTGGAGGGAGTACCTGTTTCACTATTTCCCTACCAGTCTGGGAGCTCAGAAACCAGGAGCGTGTGGGTCGATATACTGCGCCTGGCTTGTGGGCCTGAGCCTAGTGCCACGGGAGTGGGAAAAGAAGAGCCCATGTAACGGTCATTCAAGTGAATTTGCTGTATGTAAGATGCAGTTATCTGGTCATTTCGTGCCATCGTTAGTTGTGATTTCACATAGGCAGTTGGTAGTCCATTGAACGATGCAATGTCTGTTTGGGTTGTCCTGAGTACATGGTAGTGCCTTAGGCAGGGCCGTGTTACTCTTCTAAAATTAGTATGAAATGAATTCTGGTAGCAAAATGGATGAATTCAGATTTGTGAGTGCTCTGTTAGCTAGCTTCTCCTTGAGTGGTGTAATCCATACTGATGTTGGCTTTTATCATACAGAAAAAAAGCTTTTGTAGTTTTCGTATTTGTTTTCTTACATCAACAGCCTGTCTGCACTGAGTGCTCCACACTCTCCATGACTACTTTTTTGCTCGTGAGAAGGCAGTGCGTGGTAGGAGGTGTTTAACACAGTTATGACGGGATGCTGAGCCTGGAAATGTTAGAGACTGTAACATGATGAGGTTAGGAAGGGAAAATACTCAGAAAAAAAATGCTGTGCTCTTTATATAGCATTAACTATTTAAAAGGTATTTGAGAGTTTTGGGCTCCTTTTAAGTTCTTGGAGTTGTGAAAATGTTAATTCGTATCTCAGAGGGTGGCTAATAAGTTTCTGGACTATAACATGTTCTTAAATTGCTTATCTTTGCTAAACATAGAGCTTCATAATGTTAACAAGGGACAGAGTGCAGCTGATACCTTTTTCTACAAAGTTCTTCCCATGAACAAGTGGCTTTCATGGTACCCATGAGAAGACTGGCTTGGCTCGGCTCAGTGCTGTCAGGTTGTTTATCTCAAGGGAACTGTCGGTGAGACAGGCATTTTCCATTATTGCTTCCCTAGTGTTAAATTTGATTTGTTCTTTTACCTAGTTCTTGCTACAGAGACTAATCATGCCCTGATTTACTTCCCCCACCCCCCGCCCTTTTTTTTTTTTTTTTTTTTTTTGTTACACAACCATTTGGAAAGAACACATCGAGTGATCTATTCAGCTTCAGACTGGCACAAATCCACTAAAAGGTTGGAGTCATTTAAAATGCTTTTTTATCTCCTTATCTCTCTCTCTTTTTCTCTTCAGGTTACTTAAAACATTAGCAAGAATAATACTGCTCCACCAGTAATTACTGAAAATATAAGTTCTGTTTAAATAAATATATGCATCATACTAAGCATTGATTTTCAAGAGCCATGTAAAGCAAATCCACTGTAGATGGAAAAATGAGGGGGCAAAGTGGGGCAGTGGCAGAACTGGGGAACAGCTGGGTGCAAGGGCTGGCTTCTCTGGGTCAACAGCTGAACTGGAAATGCAGTTGGAGGGGAAATTGTGGCAATGAAATGAAATCTGTGGTGTGATAAAATGTACTGTTCAGTACATCGGGAAAAAACCATACCACTAACGAGTCAAACCACCCATATTTATGGCTAATACTGACAAGCAGAAAGTTGCTATTAGAATAATTTGAATGACCTCAGTGGAATAAGGTCAGTCTTCCCGTGCCTTCCTTGATTATTTGTAATTGTATGCTACATGTGATTTTCTGAAATATAATTCTTTATCCCTACATACAAATTTCTTAAAATTATCCTTCCTTATCATATTATGTCTTCATTAGTTCAAATCAGTTTCTGGTCCCTGTATTTTTTTTTTCTGTACCGACACAGTATTTTCTTGCTGAGACGCGTTTTTACCTGAACCACATATTTTTGAAAGATCCTGCATGTCTGAGATTCCACCTGGTTAAAACCGTGAGTGATGCTGAAATGGCTAAAATAGACATTCACAAACATGGATGTCCTAAATGCATTTTGCACAGCCCTTAGTGTTGATCTGTTTTGTTCTGAAGGGCACCGGACAGAACAGGGTAAGGTTTAAGGCAAATGGTGAAACGGTAACACCATTAACAAAGGAAGCCTGTTAACTGATAGGTTTGAGAGGGAATAGCTATTTTCGTTCACTGATCCCTATAGATTTATTGGCAAATGCAATCTAATCATTACTTGCAGTGCAGTTCCAAAAGGAAAAGGGCGGGGGGTGTGTGTGGTGGTTTCACAGCTCAACTTTATTTTAATACGTTAAGACTGGTACAAACCTGTGTGATAGTGTTTCAGATGAAAGGACTTAGATCTAACAAGTCTCCTTTCTGTCAAACTAGAAAGGACATGAACTATGATTTTTGACACAGAGGGGAAGTAATCAAATTTTTAGGTCTTTTGTTTTCATTAACAAGAACAGGAGGATAAAAAATAGATACCAGAATATTCCTTTTGATTTGCTTCAAGAGTAAGTGAGGCATAGCTATTCATTCTTCTTCATTTTCTTTAAAAGATGAAAATCAAGTGTAGTGCTGTCCTCCCAGAGTGTGCTCCAGTTTGTTGTGGCAGGAGCATTTTCTCTGTCAGCTGAAAGTGTCCATACAGAGCACTTTGTCTCTCTCTGTCTCTCTTTTATTTATATGGATGGTTTTTCAGCAGAAATAAGTGCTTAAGTGCTAACTTTTTTTCCCTTGAAGATAAGATGAACTGCATGTCAGTGTATACAGGCAGTGGATGAAAAAACAAACAGAATTTGTTTCAGAGGTATTTTCATTTACACATTCTCAGAGCTTGATGTGAAAGTGCCTTTAAAAATGCCATAGACACACTTTAAATGAAGAGTGAAACTCTTTGCTTTCCAAGAGAGCTGTTCAAAAGGGTGAAACTTAACAATTATACATTGATCCTTCTACAGGAGAGCGTGTTATAAAGATATCCTGATCCCCATCTACACGTGGAGAAACAGAGGGAGACAGGCAGAGGTTTTTGCAAGGCAACATACCAGAGGGCAACGGCAAATCCAGGAGCATAACTCAGGTCCCCCGAGTCACAAATGAGAGATGGTTAAATTCTTTATACAGCAGATTCTGGACTATAATGTAAAAAATTATTCAGGGACTGCTGGGACGCATATTGCAATATGATAATCATTTGAATGGACAGTTGTCCCACAGGCTGTCATTGAACGATCCTGAAGTATGGTTTGTCTGCTCAGCAAAGAAACTGTAAATGAACTCTTTTTATTCCTTTTGTTTAGAAGACCTTTTTAACTAGAGAAATCATCCTTATGATGTCATCAGGGAAAGATTAACCTGGTACATTCTTTCTGAAGGTGAAAAAACATTGAAAATTGCCTTAAGAAAATGACATACTATGTCCTGTTAAAAAGCCATTAATGCCTAAGGCATTGGGGGAAAAAGGCATTGAAATTTCAAATATATTGGACGATTCTTTCCCTGGCATTTAAAGGACGAGTGTATGCTAATTATTTTCCTACTCAGATTGGCTTTTTACAGGTTTGGTCCAGTATTTCTTCATTTTGTGAGAATTAAACATTGCAGAAACATACCACTTTTTTTCTTTCTCCAAGATATCCTGGACAATTTCTCATGAACAGAGAATACAGTAGCTTATTACAAGTCATGTAATTAGAGGATTAAAATCTAAGTGTAAAAGGAATTCTGAGACTCAGGTAACAGCTGGAATGAGCAGGTTTTCTTTGCAGTGTCTGTGGGAGGTTGTCAGAATGAGGATCCATCTTACTAAAGAAAGGTGTAAATCCCGGAGCCAAGGATTTTTCTTTCTGCATGCTACTGGAGAGGACCTCTTTGATTTAAATCTTGTTACGTGACTGTTGCAGGGGACAAAAGTTTCTAATAGATCCAAAGTGTGTTTCATATATGGCTTTGTGATTTGTGTCCATGCTCTGACTTGCACTCGGAAGCAAATCGGATTCGCTGTATTAAAAGCACATTATTATTAATAGCCCATTATTGGTTTGGAAAAGCTGGACTATCTAGTAGGGGTTTAAAATCTACTATCTATGGGAAAGGGTGGGAGAAACCTTGGAATAAATGTATTTTAAATGTCTGCCACTGATGTTATTTTCTGATAAGTTGACCTTCATGCTAAGAAATGATGGAAGACTGACAGTCCTTTGCTTTCTCTCAGACTGAAACAAATAGCACCAGGATAGAGGTTGCTGCATTTGAAATGTGTTTGACGACAAAGTTGATGAATTTTTTTTTTCTTCGTTCTGTACCCTGGCACCACAAAAAACATACTTCCCTGTGTGAAGAGAAACAGCCTTTGGATAACCTGTAGCGTGTGAGAATGAAGGTTCAAATCTACTGTTCCTTGGACTGGATTTACCAAGTTGCATCTTCACTGACCCTATTGACTCTGGAGCAAGAAAACGTAACCAGCTGCCAGCAGTTCACTTCCATTGCTTTAAAAGCTATTGCCCCCAGTTGAGATGCGTTGCCTGATTACGTGTGTCCTTCTAGTCCTCCGCAAAGCCAAGTGAAATGACTCAGCTTAACCTGCCACAGGGCTGCAGTCTGTTTTACTGCATGCTGTGGTAGATGGGAGGCATGAGTACCACTGCCTCTTTGATTGCTTCCTCTGGAGGGGGTAGTAACTTAAACTGCTCTAACCGTAGCTCATGCCTTTGGGCTGGTCTCTGTCTAAACCCATAACTGTTATGGACGTGACTCTAGTCTTCAAACCCTTCTCTGCATCATCTGCAGTAAAGGAAGATGTGCGAATATAATGATCTACGTGTGTACGTAGACAAATTCTTCCTTTAATTGTGTTAGTACAACCCATTTATTGAGTTCAGTAAATGCAGGGTGAGCTTTGCCCCAGCACTTTCTGATATGGACTGCTGATTAGCCCGCAATACATATTTCACTTTACCCCCAATAGGACCTTAACCTCACTTAAAAAGAATAATGACAAAACAGCCCAATTATCTGTTCCCAGAGAAAAAGTCCATTACCAAGGGGGAACCGAAATTACCCTTTCTGTTCAAACAACCCAGTTCTCTATTACATTTGCATTAAAAAAGGGTCTGAGATGAGGTTGCCTTTGTGTTAGGCACTGTACGAACACCTAACAAGAAACAGGTCCTGGACCAAAGAGGTTAGTTACAGTGTAAATTAGAAGTGGAGAAAAAGGTGGTGGCTTTTTTTCTTTTCCTGAGGGGAAATGAGACACGGAATCTGTTACGTAGCAGAAGTGCAGAGTTAGCTGTGAATGAGCTAGAAAGGTCCAGATCCATGTATTATACTGCCAAAAGGCGAGGCACGCAGTGATCTGGTTATTTGACTTCTGGATTGGGACTCTGGGACACTCGCAGGATGTGCAGACATAAGCTCTCATTCGAAGCTTGCTTGGGTGTCTATGTGGAGGTAGCATTTTAAAAAAACATTACAACAGATCATGGTACCTGCAGTGTTTTTTCTCCCTTACTAGGAAGCACAGAGCCCCCAAACCTCGAGGCCCCTGGTCGTGAGTTAGGTGCCCCTGCATTGCTGGTGCAGAGGGAAGTGTGTGCCGGGTAGGAGTGCCCAAGGCAGCGGGCAGTGGGAGTCCTGATTCCCGAGCAAAGCAGCAAATGAGCTATTGGGGAAACAAAAGCATTGAAGGTTAAAATATCTCAGTGTCAATAAATCAATATTTCCCCCTGAAAATCTGTTTTGTCAGAAATTTGCTGATGAACACTGCTAAAAGCCAAGCTCTGAGGGAAGTTCCTAAGGGGTAGGCAGTCAAGGGAAGGTATGAAGAAGCCAAGGATGGCTCTGGCCTCCCAGCTGTGTCCTGCCCCCTCGGACAGTGCTCTCAGGGTCCCCCATGTCAGGCAGTGAACCCCAACACAAAGCACAGCTGTCTTCAGCTCCTGGTCCTGCCCTCTGCACCCCTGGTTTGCCTTCCACACACGGGAGGAAACTAAGAAATAGCACTTTGTGCTAAAACGACAGCACTGATTCTTCCTTTCTTTTTTCTTTCCCCTCCCCACCCCCACCCCTTTTCTCTCCCCTTTTCTCCCCTTTCTGTGTTCTGGCTGAATTTCCATGCCTTACATCGGCTTTGTATTGCTGGGAGGATAATGCAGCCCTGAAGTAATCAGTCATTTCAACACCTCCATATCTTTGTCTGTAGTTCGAGGTCACTTTTCTGACCTGCAAGAATGAATTCTGAATCTTCAGTGAATCTCACTTCTTACTTAAAATACATTTGTTGGTCACATCTTTTCTTTTGACTATCGTCTTTCCCTCGGAAAATCCATGGGTAGAATCTCGACTTCTGTGAATTTATTGGCAAACAGGCCAACAGCTCACCTTGCGTGTTTGGTAAAAGACCTTTCACAACTGCTACAGGAAGAACTGCCCTTAAACAAGCGCTCTGAAGAGTCTGGAGCACAGCCAAATAGGGGAACAAGGTTGTTATTGGCATGATTTTAATCATGATAGACAATTAGCAAAGCTTAATTATATTGAGAAAGAAAATCAGAGCAAGTGGCAGTAATGAATTTTCCTAGTAAATCTCTTACGCTTCAAAATAAAACTAGCTGACCTATAAATACAATGGAATTAGAAGCAGTGTTTGCCCATACAGCTTAGCTCTGTGCTGCTTGGGCTGTGGGTGCAGCTTCTGCGAGTCCCTTCTTAAATGTATTTCTCTCATGCAGTAATAATCCTAGGAACAGCATTGTGTTTTAGCCATTTAGATGACATCCAGTGTCAGTAAGTGGCAAGAGGAGGCTTTTTTTTTTTTTTCTGTAGTTGAACTTGGTAGTATTAGAAGTTAATAGGCTTATAGAACCAAGGATTTTTAAAATACTGCCGTTAGCTAAAATAAATATCATTTAGAACGTAGTAAGTGAGTGGGTTATTTTTTAATATTGTGAGTCTTTAATATTTCCAGGGGAATTTCTGGCTAAAATAAAAATACTAAATTGAGTACTATCAGCCTTAGAATATTTCGTGGAGGATTTCTCATGAATTAGTAGCCTGTAGGTCTGGTACTTGGTAGAGAGTGAAAGCATCTGACTTAAATCAAGAGAGCTGTTTAAATCATTAAACCTTTTAATAGTGCCATAATAATGGACCTTATAAAACAAAGAACCTTCTGGTGAAAGCAAAGAAGCCCCAGTGAGTAGTTTTGTGTTAGATGTCTTTAAATGAAAGCTGTGCTTTATGGAGGTATGACCAGTTCTCTGGTTCTTTCTCTTATTTGTTTTAAAGCCCAGGAGACCAAAATGCATCTCACTGGCCAAAGACCAGCAGGTAGGTCCCACCTCCCATGAGTGGTGCTGTGAGCCTGGAGTGACCTTGAGAAAGTCAAACCTGCCTATCTAGGTTCGCATGGTGGCAGATCAGGGAGGACAGAGTTCACCTCTGCTCCTCATGCTGTGGCGTGAAAGCTGGAGGCTTCTGGTCCAGCGAGTGTTTTGAGTCTGGGTAGCCTGAATGCATCTCATGTAAGGACCCCTCTGTTCCGTGGGTGGCAGTGCTGTGTTAAAGTCGTCAGCCGTACCAATTGGCTCCGCTTGCACAAACCCAGGATTGCTATTTTGCAAGTATTTACATATGTGCAGAATCGTGATTTCAGTGGGATTAATCGAGGCAGTGAAGTTCAGTGGGGTGCATTCTCAGCATCTACGCCCCAAGCACTCTCTTCTGCACTCTCATTTGTGAATCGCACTTCTCCTGACGGAAGGATGAGATGTCTGTCACTGCCATGCTAATTTGCGCTGCTCTGCAGGCTCCTTGGCGATTTGTAGCACAGCTGGATGCATAGAAGGCGGGTGTGCTGGTCCCAGCTGGCATCCAGCATGAACGTGCCTGAATCGGGATCACACTTTCCTGTGTTTTGGGAATTCTCTTTGTGTCGGTGTCACCGGGGAGTGTACCGAGGGCTCAACTTGATTGAAACCAGAGAAGAAGCAGGAAAAGTACATTTGTATTTTTCTGAGGATGTACTGGGTTGCTTTACCACTTCAAATTGGCTTTTCTGTTAAACTCAGATACGCGTCCCCATAGCAAGTCACCTGCGATAAGGTCAGCACAGTTTTAGATTGAACTCAGATATTCAGATCTGAGAAATTTCACATCTGGGGCTTTACTGTGGAACCCTTCTCAGTCTGGCTTTTTTAGTCTCATCTCCAGACTATCTAAGTAGATGGGAGCGAAGGTCTGCTCATGCTGCCCTTCCTAACAGAGCTCCTAATTTGGACTGGCAAGCCGTATTTCCCTGAACAGAGGAGAAAACCTGAGAGAGTGTCTCTTTCCAAACCATTTCCGAAACCCAATTAACTCACTGGAATAATCTCTAACTATTCTTGTTAGACACTCCAGTGCCTAAGCAAGGATACAGAGCAGGATTCTTGTTTTTGTGGAAAGGCTGCCATGTGAGTAGTGACAAACAAGTTCTTGCCTGTGGAAAAATCTTTTACAACTGAAAGAAAAATGTTTTAGCATTTCAAATAGCTAATGCTCTGAGATCAAGTGAAGTTCTTTGCTTTAGGAAGTGAAATGAATCTGTTTGACGGGATATTTTATTAATCGGTTTTAAGTTTTCGCAGTTTAGTTTTACATTTCCATTAATATTGTAGTATCATAGGAATTTGAGATAATATTATTGGGATTATTACATGCAAGTCACTAATAGCAGAGAAGATATAAAAATTCATTACCATCATTGAATTTTAGAGCGAAGTTAAGTCAACCTAGTTATGTGTGATTTGTGCATAGAACTATCTAAGCTGAAGTAGCTCAAAGCCTTTCATCTGCATTTTGTTGTGTTACTGAGCCAGCAGGATTTCAGTTGTGACAGCATTAGGAATGCTTCTGCACTGCCTTACACCACGGTAGATCCTGTGCAGCTACCTAAGACTGAAAATGGACTGGAAGTTCATTTGTCATGTGCAGTATATTACAGATATTTTCCATCAGTAATTAAGGACACAGAGAAAACGAACAAAGTCCCGTTTTTACTGTTTGCTTAAGGAAAAATTGTGCAATTAGTAGAGGGATAGGTTGAGATGCAAGAAGGGGCAGCTTGTGTTGCTGTCTTTTTTGCAGTCCCTGTTCAAGAGTTGAAGTTCTGGAACCAGAATTAATGATGAAAGAAATAAAGGGGAAAACATGTATATGGCTCTGTACATCATACTTAGCTGGACTCTTACAGCTTCATTGACTTCTGTGAAGCTGTGCCACTGTTTCAACAGCTGAACAATTACACATCAGGGTGTACTAAAAGCACACAAATATCTGGGATAGCACTTAATAAAGTCATCATTTGCTCTGGTTGCTGAATTTAGTCCCTCTGAATTAAGTTGTTGCATGGGCACCAATTCTCTTTCTGTTAAGTTTCCTTACTGGTATAAAGCTGGATTGTATAACTGCAAAGAAAACATTCACTCACTGGGTAGCGTGTGCCCTGGTCCTGCCCTTGTGCCATTGGTGAAGTGGACTTTTCCTCTATAGCTTTGATGATACGAGCAATTGAAAGCAAGATCTTTATATATCCTCGTTAAACTGCTAGACGGATGTATTTGTGGTGAGCGTCTGCCTTCAGCTGACTTTGGGGAGCAGGGAATTTTTTATGCCACACACTAAGGCTCTGGAAAATGCGGTGAAGGTGGAGGGGAAGCTTTTGTTTGTTTTTGTAAAGAGAAGTACCCTAAAATATTTGTGACCTTTTCTTTGTAGATTCTAGCCTTTTGTGCTTTGGACTACACGCTTAAGAGCCAGTCACTTGATTTTGAATGCCGAAGTCAATCTTTTTATTGGCTTCTTGTCTACAAAATGGGATAACCCATTCTCTTTGATGGAGGTTAACAAACACTTGTGGAAAGCTTGTATTCCATAATGCTGCATAGAATAGTCTATAAAGAGCAACCTCTCTCTTCAGAGACAGTCTTGAATGGCACGCAGCAAATACAGTGTGGGATTATGCAGTGGCCCGGCAGATTAAGGACTCGCGCCTAGCTGCCTGCTGCATGAACAGCCCTCATGGCCTCTCCTGGTATAACCAGCCTGCAACCAAGAACTGAAGGACTGTATCGAGCGGCAGCAGAGAACAGGGCTGAACTGAAACCGTGTGGGAAAGACATTCCCAATGGTCTCAGTTCTAATGCAGTGTGAGAGCTGCAGCTCTGGGTCTAGCCTGAACCTGTGTTTCCCTTCTCTCTTTTGGCTCCTCTGTGGACAAGAGACTAAGTAGATCAGGTTTTCACATGAGGTTTTGTTTCCTTTCCCTAGTTGCTGTGTGGAAGCCCAAAGAGCAAAGGAGTGCACGCAGAGTTGTTTACTAACCTGGATTTATGGAAGTGCATATAGGAGGAAAGAAAACTCTGCTACTTACATATCTTAAAATTAACCCAGATTCCAGTGGTAGAACCAAATGGAAGAACTGAGAGATCAAATGTGGAGTGGTGGCAGTAGATCGGCATGGCTAGCACCTCTGGTGATGGAGAAAGGACTGACATGGGTGCAGCAAGGTAACTCAGCTTCCCTCAGAATCAGCTGGTCAAGGCAAAGGTGACAGAAGTGTCTCTACAAGTTTATAGTAGATTTTGTACAAAGCATTATTCTGATTGTGTGGAGAGGTTTTATTTTCAGTAAACTTTTCATTTGGGGGCAGAAGGCAGACTTCTGCTTGTACCTGTAAAAGTTAAGGAAATTAATGCGAAAGCATCCCTGCATTTAAAGGAAAATCAGTGGTGGGCAAAAGCAATGGAACATTTATTCTTTTCTTCTGTTTTTGTCCATGGCTAGTAACTTTAATTCAGAGAGAAGAAACTTACTGTGAAATACTATACCTGTAATTGCCAGACTCCTGTCAGCTTATGGTTAGCACCTCAGGTTTTCCATTTTTAGGAAAGAAAAGAACCATAGCAAACCTAAGAACAGTAGCAAATCCATATTATCCTATTGTGCTTTAATGTTTAGTAAGGGCTGGGGAAAAGGGGTCCATGGGTTAATTATGCATTGCACAAAAAAGGAATTTCCTCTTAACAGTTTTTTTTCTTGAATTCCACAGAACTTATTAAATAAATGGTTATATGCCTGGATTGTACCATTCATTTCCTGCACTCTCGTTTCCTCTCTAAACTAAACAGCCTCAATAATATAAACTCAGCCTTTTGAGAGTGCTCTTTGTGCCACTAACCACATAAACCAAGCGTATGCTGTCCTGGCAGTCATGGGGCAGAGATGCCACTATTGTCCCCTCCTCAGTGCCATTTTGGGTCATACCACACCTCTGGATGGCTTGTGCTGACTGGTGTCAGTGCCTGCCCAGTGTCCAGCCACTGTGCCCCTCTGCGTGGTGTGGGCGTGCCCTTGACTCACCCCTCTAGATGCGTTTCCCCATCTGCCAAAACAAACCTGAGTTAATAGAGACGGTACCGGCGGATGGTGCGGGCATTCCCCGTGCAGGTCACAGCTCCCAGCACGACGTGCCTGCCACATCAGTCCTGCAAGATGTAAAACTGGGCAAGTTATTTTTAGCATATTCCCAGCCTGACTTATCAGTGAAGCACTTTGAGGTAACGACTTCATCGCATTTGATGTTTGTTCATTTTGAAAGATGTCATTTTAAGAATTTCTGGAAGTTTCAAAACTGCCCCATGGGAGATCTGTTCCATGCCAAAATGTCATTTCAGATTCTAAACTACATACTCCCTCATACTTTCACTTTATAAATGTTTCACAGCACCTGCATTTTTTATCATTGCACTTTTATGTGACCTATGAGTTCCTTGTAGCTAACCTACAAGGCCTGTCTGAGGGAAGTAATAGGTTTTTTTTAAATAGGCTTTTTCCTCTGTCAGAAGGCAAAGCCACCACCCAATTATTTCTTCCTTGTGCATAGATACTTGTATTAAGATTTTAACAAAAGCAGTGTTTATAGTGTCACTCATCAGTCTGTGTTAAAATTAAAACAAATGTGTCCTGGCAAGGGAATGCTTATTTTCATTTCTAATAGTTGTTAGAGTCGGGCCTTATTTCTTCAGTAGTAGATCAATCTCCTGATGTTTTCTGCCAGTCATCAAACTTCATTCTCAGGCTGTAATTACGTGTGAAGTCCTGCCTGATCGCTTTGCTGGCAATACTACTACTCAGTGCACAAAGCTAACATAAAAATAACCTAAGATAATATTGCGTTGCTATCCTGCATACAGTGAGCACCACTGAAACATTAATAGTGTTTCCCTTCAACAAGCTGTCATTAAGGGGAAGAACAGTGAATACTTGAAACGTTCCTACAAAGGCTGGTAGGATGGGGAGGGAAGCATCAAGTACAGACCTGCAGCTCTAAAAATGGTAATGTTTATTAATAACAACACAAAAAGGCATTAATTGCATGTGTAATGGCCAAGAATCAGAAGCTTTTTCCTATTCCCAGCCCTCTGATGGACTGTGAGGTGGCAGCGTGGATGGGGGAAGCAGCCCTGGGGAAGCTGGGTGAGCACGTAACTGGGAGCAGGGCTTTTAACTGGTTGTCCTACAGCCCACGTGAAAGGGGAGTCAGCCACAGGGCTGAGGATTTGTTCTGTTGCTTTTGATCTCTTCTGTTTAAAGCCCTTCCACTTTGTAAGAATAAATATTCAGTGAGCTAAAGGGGAGGGGAATGAGAGACTGAATACTTGGACTTGAATTAGGGAGGACATGAACTGAAACCTAGATTTCTCTTATCTCTGTCTCTTTCATGGATTTTGATCAGAAAATTCATCCTGGATCGATGAAGTCTTTGCAAAAAATGTTTTAGGCAAACTGACTGCTCCACAGCCTCCGACAAATGCAATGTTATTAATGAACTAGGTTGTGCTGGTTGGTGTGCACAGCTAAAAACTAGTAGGGAGGGCAAGCCTGCAGGAAATTTGCTCATTAGTGTGTCAGTCACAAGAAGATCGTAAGGATGTGTACTCTTAGTGGCGGTGTCTGTACTATGCAGCTGGAAAGTTAAATGTGCTCTTCCACCTGTTTGGGGTTTGCATTTTGGCTTTTTTTTTTTCTGCCAATGGATAACTGTTCTAGGATTTCTTGGTCCCCAGACTCCTGTATTGTATTTTCCCTTTCCACTGGGTTGTGCATATGATGGTATAATAAGATCTGATGGTTATATCCTTTTTTACAGCTACAAAGTCACGAACTCCTGGGTAGTACTTCCACCTCACAGCAAGCTTCAATAGAGCAATGGTAATGCCTCTGGCAGCCTTGGGCTGCTGTCTTAAGAGGAACACTGGGTGCCCCCGACAGTGCTGATTTAAGCTCTACAGTTAACATTATTTTTAAGGACTCAAGACATAGAAAACCTCTGAGAATAACTGGTCACTTCTGTGTTCTGCCCACAGAGCTGATACCGAATATCAGAACTCACCGCAAACCCTTCGAGGCAGCATTGGCTAAAATTGTTCCGAGGTGTCCTAAACAGAAATAACTAATAGCTTACAATCAAAGATAAATCCTGGGAGATGCTTCTCCATAATTTAACTGTCAGGAGGAAGAGACTCTGGTCTCAGGGGTAAATAGGTCCTGTGGAAAATAAGTTATTATTTTGATGAATGTGTTATTTTTGTGATGCTAATGGAAACTAAAATCCTGTAATGTCACCACTCCTTCCACTTCCTTTAGTTGCTTGCTGATGATGTGTGACCCTTCCCACCACACCCTGCACCTCCATTTCCCTGGCTCTGCTCTCATAAAGATGTTTTCATAACCAGGCGTGCTAATAGATTTCCAGCAGAGGAGAAGGTTAATGAGCAATTGGCACTGATTGCCCTTTTCCAGGCCTGTGAAGTAGAGAGTCCCATGGGGATCAGGGACGCCTCCCCAGCTGTCCTCCCTGGGGACACGAGGGGTCACTGGCCAAACAGCAAGGGGTTGGTATCGCTTTATTTATAAGTAGCGGTCCCTCCCTACTCCACTGCTTTCTGGACGAAGCTGGCAAGTGCTGTAGCGTGAGAAGGAATTAATTACACAAACTAGTCACCCTATAGCTCTTTATTAGGAAAACAGATTTTGTGGTTAAACCAAGCTCTTTAACTAAGTCAAGAAAATCAAGAAATATGTACGTCAATACGTCAAAGTAGGCTCCCAGACAGTAGTGAGGCAGACAGTGGTACACCAGAAAAGTATAATACGATTTCCAACAGCTTGCAAGACTGTATGTAAGCTTGTAGCAAGAGCACTGACTGGAAAATGATAAAACTGTCTTGGTGACGTCCCTCCACCAAGTACACATCTGGTGTTACACAAGACAACACAGGGCTTGTTCTGAAGTCAATTACCTTTTTTTTTTTTTTTTTTACTTTAAGTTTAAAACATGGCTTTTTAAATAGTGAACAAATTTTGCGTGAGGCAAGCACTGAGGAAAATGACAAGTTACTGTTTCTGTTGAAAGATTAATTTAATTTGCATTCAGTTTGAAATTAAAACATTGAGTTAATATACATTTAAATTGTACTATTATCAGGAACAGCTCAGAGGCAGTGCTTTGCAGTTTTTCTAGAAAGTATTTGTAATCTAATTAAGAAATAATTAAAAAAACACAACAGAAAAAAGCTGGATTGAAATGGTCAATGAAAAAAGACAAAATTTCAGACTGTTTGCAGTGAACCTATGACAATAAGGGGAAGTTTGGGGAACCATGAGGGGAGTTACTCTTTCCTACAAACGTAATTATGGCCAAATTTGTTCCAACCTGCTATGGTGATTTTTCCCCCCCCAACTCTTCAAAATAAAGTCTGCATAATGCTATCAAACCATAGAACTTAGAAGCCCATTAATGGTGTAAATCAGGAATGTGGCTAGAACGAATCAAAAGCTGGTTTTGACATGCTTGTTTTTATAAACAGTAATGAATTTGTTGTGCATAGACCTGCCTGTGCAAAAGCAGCAATTAGAACCGAGCTTGTGTTGTCTGCCCACCCACAAGCTGTGGAGGGACCTGTGTCACAGCCTTGCTCTGACTCCATCTGTCCCTTCGGCACGGTATCCCCGTTTCAGCTTTCCTGCACGTGTGCCTCCCTCACCATCCTTTCTGTGCCAGACTTCCCTACTCCATCTCCTTTTGTTCTCATCTCATTAGGTTACCTAATAATGCTCTTTTTCTTCATTCAGAAATCATGAATTAGAATAATAAACTTGTTGCTGTCAAAATATGCATTCTAGGTTCCCTTCCAGCCAAAGACTGTATCAGCTGTGTAGATGATAAGTTCCTCAGGGCACGGGTCCTCCTGACCTATTTTTACTCGGTATCTAATAGTTCAAACTCATAGCGGGCCCCTGGGCCTTGAAGCCACAACTTCTGTGCTTTTCTGTGGTGTGTGGGTTACATGTTCAAAATTCCTCAATGCAAACATTTATAAAACGCATGCTTAGGTGAAGAAAGTTACCCCAGAACTTCTGCCTTTGATTCTCTAGATTTTTTTTTCTGAGAATGCAAGCTCTATGAAGACTTTTTTTCCAAACGCTTATACCTTTAGAGAGATGCCGAGCATCTAAAGTGATGATTAAGGTGTACAGAATTACGTAACCGCAGCACTATGGATAAGACTTGACACACAGTCTGCGTTCATTAAGAGAAAATAACTATTGTAAAAAGTCTTACAAAGAAATCCATTTTCCCTTAATCTTTTAATGGAGACATAAGTCAATAATCCTTGTTAAATGGTAAACATATTTAGTGAGCTGTTATTCAGAAGTCTTGATAGCTTTTAACTTCTTAATTTTTGAAAGTCTTCTAAATACCTTCCATTCGTTATGAACCTTGGCTTCTCTTGTCCTGAGAAGAGGCCTAAAAAGACAACGGTGATTGCATGCTCTGTAAAGATGCAGAGGCAAAGGCTGAGAAGAGAATATATGATTTTATTTCCTTGCCCCTGCAGCAAGTAATGCACATTGTATTTTCAAAAGGGGGAAAAAATTAGTTTTGACAGGCTTCATTTAATTTAAAAGCTATCAAAGAACTATCTTACCAAAAAGACTGATTTTAATTATGCTTATGGGATACAGGAATATAAACAAGAAAACAGTTTGATCAGATTGGGCAGATTCTTACACAGTTGATTCTGTTGTGAGATGATCCAATGGGAACTCATTTTCCTGCTGTGTAAGTTATGTTTATTGTACATTATCCCCATGCTGTATCGTGTACCTCATATATTTTGCTTTATGGGACAAATCAGATAACAGTTTAAGGCTGAGTGGTAGCTGACTATATATATTCCTAGCTAGTTAAACTGCTGGTTGTCATTGGGCATCTTTCATGTGAAAGGCAATTTCAAGGAGATGAGATTCTATCTTAACAGAAGTAGCTCAAGTACATTTTTATACTTGCTCACACACAGTATTTATTTCATAGCTATCTATGCAGAAGATAGATGTGAAAGATACAATTACTGAAAATCCGTCAACCTGCTTGTGTCATGTGATTCTTTTTGGCTCAAAGAAAGGTTTCAAATGATCATCCCTTACACAAAAATGATAAAAATTACCTTTTTTTTTTAATAAAAGCAGTTTTGTCTATTCTTCTATTTCATGTTGCTGGAGAGGATTTCATAGTATGTGTGCAAATGTTTGTTTATATTTGATACCCCACAAGCAGTGTGACAATTACCAATTTTTTGCTAGATAGATAGATAGCAAATAGATAAATAGATTTCAGTTACTTTGCAGCTTCTAAGTTTAAAATAATTAATTGAAAGTTTAAAATAGTAATTGGAAATCTTTGTGGCTTTTCTTATATGTTTGACTGGATTGTGGGAAACCAACAAATGTATTTACAGGATAAAAAGGTTGTCTTGTAAAGAGAAGATTGGCTGAAAGAAATAATCTTTAATCCATGTCTTTGGTGACGTAGGAAATGTGAGGTTGTGATGTTATGAGAGTTATGTTGTTTACTCTGTTATATTGATATAAAATTATATTGATTGTATTAACTTCTGTGTTTAAAATGTTCTCCCTCCTGGCTGTTGATATATGTAATATCCTTCCTTTTCTAATTTTCTGTTCTTTATATAAAGGGATGAAAATGGGGCCATGCCTATTCCAGTTCAACTGTCTTGAGACACTTCTGTATGGATTTTCTGTGCCTTCCAGAATAATAATAGTAACAAACTTTCAGCCAAATCTGTAAGGGCAAGATACTTTATAATTATTAACTGCACATTCAAGTTTCTCAGTGAGCTTTACCAACTCAAACTCATCGAAGCTTATAGGGTGTCATGAGGTGGCTGGAAATACTCCCATACCCAGCAGAATAATAGAGACAGAAGACAAGTACTAGAGAGCACTATAAAGGGGTTTAGGTATTTAATGCATACTGACTTAGATAATGTTAAACACGTTTAAAAGTAGGCCTTTCAGTATTTTTCAAGGGTTGTTTGTAGGGTGAGGAATACAGCCTATGTCTTCTATGGGGACTTTGTTTATAATTTCCTGTGGTCCCTTTGTGCAATGGAAGAAAGATTGACTGCAGCAGGAGCGCCACTAGGATGCTCTGGCCTGCAAACTGGTTGTCAAGAACAAGGCTGTTTCAAAGCTGCCCAAACATAAAAAAGGAGGCAATGAATTGAAAATGTGACATGCTCCTCTGTTTCTTTGGAAAAAGATCTTGAAGTATAGTAACATAAACAATATCTTTTTTTTCTACTTTTTTAAGGTGATAGGTATGCTGGTCCATGAGCAGTATTTTACCACACGCACATCTGATACTGCAGATAAGTTTTCCTCCTAAGCTTATTGCTTAACCCCGTGCTACTCTGCATTCTGTAATTGTACTGATCCGTAGCATAGGTTTTTTACCCAGATGACCTTTGCTTTTCACTGACATTTGCAAAATGTGACTAAATGAAACCAGACTAAATAGATGTTAGCAGCAAAATCTTTTTGCTGCTCTTCTTTCTATTAAAAAAAAAATCTGGTTTTTGTAACCACAGGATGTGAGGAAAAATACAAACGTTCAGATATTTGCTATTACGACACTATATCCAAATGCAATTAAAGGCATTGACCACTTGCTTATTTTTGTATGCTGATTTACACAAATCTATTCAAAGTAATGAGAAGCCCAGCTGGTACAAATCATTACCAAATGCCTTTCATAGCCACCTTTAGCTGGAGAACATTTGTTCTGTCTTAACTGAGAACAAACTGTTCCAAATCATGCTGGAGTCTTTTAGAAATATTAGACACAAGTTTATCAACTGTTTTAAGAGGAATAAATTAGTTTACATGCCTCTCTGCGACCAGATGTGTGTTCTGACAGGTTGTGGGACAATAGATCCCAGTGTCTCAGTGCAGTGCCCAAGCTTTAGGGTGGAGGGGACATTTCTTTGCTGGATAAAGCAACCTTGGCAACAAGAGCTGCTCAGCAACCTATTTATTAGTATCTGGACTCCTCCCCTGCTGTTATATTAATATAATGAATTGTTCACAGGTGCTTCAAATGAGGTTTAGATGATCACTGGGAGCTTTGTTACTCAAACAAGCCAAATTGAAAGGAGCAGATGCAACAGTCCCCTAGCAAAAGTACGAAGTATGACTTAATGAAGGTCATTTTGCACATTCTGACCTTGGTGACCCTAAGAACAATCAGACTGTCATTATTTTTCTGTTTGTGGACAGAAAGGTGATTGCTTCTTGCCCGCTTGCCTTGATTATTTTTTTTAGTTGTCTTTATTACATCATTAGAAGCTCTTAATTGCATTAAATCCTACTCCCTTTTAACTAAAATGAGATAGTTCCCATATGATTGTTGTTAAACCATGCTCTGAGTCATGTTTGAGCTTCAGTGCTCTTTGGTGTGGCGAAGTTTAAATCGCAGAGAGTATTCAAACAGCAGGCCAGGTGAATAGATAGTAAAATGGACATTCTCAGCTGGATATGCAGACCAGGTAAAAGAGAGGAGTTAGACCTTTTGCCAGATGCATGGCCTGAATGCTTCCTACAGCTAATATTTGTATTGTCCAAAGCTTGTGGTTTTCTTTTCTTCCCTTGTAGCAAACACAGAGAAACTAACAAACTGCCATTATAACAGAGAGGCCCATGTATGCAACTGGCTCTGTAGATGCTGATTTACTGGTCTGCAAGGTCTCTTCAAAGGCCATGCATGATGTGAAAGAGCTGCAGTCCCTGGAAGATGAGGTCTGTGTTGTAGATGTGTTGTTCTGAATTGAAGGTGCCAGCCTAGCAGCTGGCAAAGACCTGGGTTCTTCCCACTGGCTTTGCCACAGGCTCTGCTGGGATTTTGGAGAAAAGCTCACTTATGCCCTATGCCTCCTTTTCTTGTTATGGAAACAGGGATGAGGATGTTTTCTTGCTAGCTTTTTTAGCATTTTATCCTTTATGCATTTTTGAGAGAAGGCTTTTCTCTTGATTTATGTCTTACACTGCTCATCATAAAGTGATTCTGACCTCAGCTGAAGCCTCTGGGGCTGTAATAATTGCAATAAATGCGAAGACTACTGTACCCGAAGAGCCTCTTAATGCCCTCTCCCCCCCAAATGGAAAAGAGGCTCTTTTCCTTCCCTTTTTTTAGATGTTTAAAGGGAATGCACTAAGGTCACAATGTGCATCAAAGGCCTATCTTTGCATCACTTGACTATCCACTTGGCAAGCTCTCTAACATGTATATTTTGATAGTTCAGTGACAGATATCACCAAGGAGAAAGGACAGCATTTTAACCTTGAGTACATGTCACAGGAGAAAATTACACACAGACAGAAAAACCATGTACAACTCCTGTGCAATGAGCCGAAGAAAAGGAACTTCATTGGGCTTTTCATCTAGAGAGGGTTTTGGAAGGGGCTGCCAAATGCTGTTGTTTTGTAAGAGGGGGTTTACAGTGTGTTCATACTGGCTGCAAGTGGTCAGCGATGGAATTGTCAGCAGAATACCATTACTGATGAGACTGAAATGAGAGTCTAAAAATGGGTACGATATTCTTTGTTCTTCCCAGAAGAAATACCACTTCTGTTCTTTCTCCAGGAGCACACGTCCTTCTTTGCTCCAACAGGACATAGCGTATTCAAGATTAGATACAACCTAACTCTTGGGTGGGGTTTGCGTGGTTTTCTGGCTCGCGCCTTGCTGGACTTTGTTTATAAAAGTTTACACTGCACTCCACAGCGTAGGTGTCTCTCTCATGCTTATTGGGCTTTATGGCAGAGTCCATGGAGTGGAGCACAGAGGTAATTGTTGAATTCAACCATGAAAACTGCTATTACTTGGTTTCTCTGTGACATCTGTCATATCCTGTTGTGCATGTGATGAGAGAGAGATTTTGTTTCATTTTGAAATCTGTTGGTGAGCTTGAATAGTATCTAAAATAGTTGATGGCTCATCAAAACACATACAAAATCCATGCTTCCTGAGCTCAATGTAAAATCATCTTCTGAAGGTGTAGCAAATTAGTATTCTATAGAGAGAGAGATTCCGTTTCCAGGCTGTGTTGGTGGCAAAGCAGTGAGTAGTTATGTCACACAGACTGCTACGCACCCCCCCTGAATTAGAAAAGGAAGATGTTAGTAGAATAGGAAAAGTGGGAAGCTCAGTTTATGGTTACCCGGATGCAAATGTTAGCAACTTCTAGTTTCATTTACTGGTACTGTTTAATTTCAGCAGGTTTTCCTATCAACTTTTCTTTCTCCAATCCAAGTCATGCTGACCTTCACCAGAGACTATGTACCAAGCACAAATATGGATAGTGATGTGCAGGACAGGAGCATGCGTTACTACAGATCTGAAGTGAGCATATAAGGGCATGAGGGCTGAGGAAGCTGCATGCTTCCATTTCCTTATGCATTATGCATCCTGGCCGTGAGTTCTACAGCGCTCTTTCTTCCCAATCAACAGGCCAGATAGATCTAGTCTTGCTTACCACCCCCTCCTGAGCTGTATTATTTATAGATATTTTTCAGACCCAAGGACTTCTGTTTCAACAGAAGGTAACTGTTCAGTTGAATGCTATAGATCTTTTGTAGTCCGTTATTTGTTTAATGAAATTTGGATTCTGTTCTGTGCTAAAGACCATGTCTGTGATGTATTTGAAGTCCCGAGTGAACATGCTTGCCTGTTCAAAAGCCTTGTTTTTTAAACAACATGGATTTTCCCTGCTCTTAAAAGCTGACAAACATCTTGATGTTCTTGTTCAAATTTATTTTTATGTTGAGGAAACAAACTTTATTGTAAAGGAAGATACATTTAGGCAGATGTTGATGAGAAATGAAGGAATCAGAAAGGAATGGCTTATTCAGCTTAACAATAACTTGGATTTCTTTTTATTCAGTATGCAACCTCGATTCCGTGTAACTTCTCTGGATACTGATGCTGCTGTTTTTGTCAGTTTTGCTAGAGGTTGGCATACAGATTCAGTCTTTGATGCACAATATATGTGAAAGTAAGCCTTCCAAAAGTTGCCATAGTGCGTGCTTAGCATCTAAAACTGGAACTTGGCCCTCAATTGGGTTGAGGGATGCCATTGTATTCTCTGATTTGTTGAGTGTCACCCTGATTCGGAGAAATACCAGCTTAGCCAGAGGAACCACATATCTGAAAAGCTGTCATCTCTTCTATGTATATGCTGGGTAGTCTCAGACTGAGCCTTAAGCATATGACAACCATCAGTTTTCTTAAAAGCCTGTTTGTTAACAATCTCTGAACTTTCTCTGCTTTTGTGGCAGTGGATGAGGACTCCAAAACTGGGTTTTATAGGTTCTGTCTTGATTCTGTCATAATTTCATATTAAATGTGAATAAGAAAATCAGGAACAAAAGGTGACATAGAAATTTAGGAACCTAAACCACACCATTAAGCAGTTTTCTAATATAAATAAATAGTATGCATTTGAGATGTTTTGTTAACCCTCAGTGCTTTGTCTCAGGCTAATGTTGCAATCTCTTTCAAGTGAAGGATTGTCTTTTTAGATAAACGGCAAAATCCCTTTAGAAATGAAGCCCTGATCTAGTTGGCACCTACAAATTTATTACAAAATAAAAATATTCCAAACATCCTTCATTTAAATTGTTATTTGAAGATTTATATTATTGCATTGAGTTGCTATGGTGGCACTTGCAATTTACATTTCTGCCTGTAAAGCTTAAAGATAAAAAAAATCTGAATACCAAACATCAGAAAGTAATGATTTGTCAAGTTTTGAAACGTACTACAGAAATATCAACTTAGGCAAATGCATTTGGATGAGCTCTGGCATGCTGCCTAGGGCTGAGGTTTCCAGACTAGTGCAAACTGTCACTGTGCAGAGTCCATGGAGATTATTGGGAGCTCCAGGGTCCAGCCTCCTTGCTGGACAAAGAGAAAACTGACATCCCAGGAGCTAGTTCTACCTGTATGTTAACTTTGTGGTGTATTGTAGGGGTCCCAGAAGTGCAGAGATCTTGTATTTGAACTGTAGATGTTGGCTCTGGCAGTTGTTTTCTGATGGACCATGTACATGGAAATCTTGAGTTCATAAGCAGGTGAAGCAGCCTCACATAATTCCTTAGTCCTTGGCGACAGCGTACTCCACAGCCTGAAGGGTGGATGAGTTTTGGGGATGATGGTCCCATCAGTGTCAGTTCCACTCACAAAGGAACATTGGCAAAACAGTCAATAATCAGCAGCTGTTAAAGGGGGGTTATACCTGGGTTTGGAAATGCTGATATTGGTTCTGAAATGGCAGAAGGAAACATCTATGCTTTGGTACCCATGAGCTATACTGAGAGGTTGGCCACTGGAAACATAATGAGAGGGGAAAAGGAAAGGCCAGGAATGTACCCAGTAAAGGCAAAGAAATGTACAAGTTGCTATTTAAACAACAGATTTCTAAAATGTATTATTATTAACAGGAAAATGATGGAAAATTGGTTTCATACTTTCAAAGATAGTTTTACTTAGCAATGGGCTTAACTAACTTGAGAGCAGGCTAAGCAAGTTTGAAAGGAAACTGTTAGGAATCTTTTCTAGTGCCTAACAGAAATAACATGTAAAGTCTTACTTGAAAATGCCGTGTTCAGCTAGTGCTTATAATACCATGCTGAGGGCATTTTTCAGAATGAGCCTGAGGTTAAGAAAAACACCTACTGAGTAACTGGTGCCACTTGCTTCAGCACTTGCGTTTTCCTCAGAGGTCTTCCATCCAATTACTGACCAAATCCAGTGATATTTAACTTATCAGACCTGACAAGAGCTGAACCCAAAGTAGAATGACTGCTTAAACATTTATTTGTGTCAATGACACGTTTAAAACTCTCTGTTCTGTCTAAATATTTAAAGGAAAATATAAAGATGAAAATGTGACATGACATAAGAGGAAATGAAAAACAACCTTACTTGCTTAGGACATTCACTACACACAACTGCTGTCTTCTGAATACCTGTTATTTTGGCAGAAATTGAGGGGAATGCAGTCCTAAATATCATATCTGTCTGTGTTTTTAACAAAAATGATTTTTACAATGGCAAGTGGATCTTTTGCTGTCAAAATCATGGAATATGACAACAGCCAGGATCTTTAGGAACCTCTGAGTCTGAAGTTTTTGATTGCAAAGCTAACACCTGAAAATGAACAAATCATGAATTTTATTTCTGTATTCTTAGTAGATACATATATACTTAGTAGAAAGAAGTTGCAGTATTGTCCAAATCAGAGACTTTAAATGTGTTGGCTGCTCGCTAGACTACATCTTAAGAACAAGCTGCAATAAGCTTTCTTCTTGGAGAAGTGGAGAGTTAAAAATTTTTACTTTCTAATTGAGAATAAAGCCAAATTTCAGAATTCTCTGTAAAGTAGATCTTGTGTATTTTCCATCATAGAAATAAATTTTCCATAGTAGATACCCTTTGCTGTCAGTTTATGTGTGTGTTTAAACTAGTGTGAACACTTTCCAAAAAGTAATACAGAACATGTGGACTTTCAGTTTATAAGGGATGCTGAAAATCATCTTCATCCATGAACTTTTCCTAGAAAGGAGCTTATTAAATTCAGAGATGTCTCTATGTGGATCATCAGTGATGTCTGGGAGGGGATAAGAAAACAATGGAACTCAGAATATGTGCATATATCGTGCTCTTAGCAACATGTGCTCGGTTGGAACCTGACACGTTTGCAAAAACAAACCCACTCTAAATGAGTTTGCAGTTAATTGGCTGTGAAGGGAAATGCACCTTGCCAAAAAGAATTTTGAAAGATGAAGCAGTTTGGATTTGTGAAGAAGTTGATCGCTGTACTTGAAGAACCACAGACTCTTTCCTGGGCATCTGGGAAATAATGGGGTTCATAATCTCCAGTGCTTTCACAAGTTCCATGATTTGGCAAGATGAGCATCTACTTGCTGCCATCTGCCTGATTTTAGAGAGGTAGTCTTAGACTGTACATTGGAGCTCGTCATTTGCAGTTGAGGAAAGTGCATTAGGGTTGCATCAATAATGTTTTGAATATGTGATGGAGAATAACAAGAGCTAGCAGATACAACACTAAGATACAATTTCTGTTTTTCCTCCCGGGACTCAAAATGGAATGAATAGTCACGTGTGTAACAATGGTTAGCGTTTATGTACATGTCTCTGTGGTCCTTCCAAATACTAGTGGAGGAAGTCTCATAGTAGGCCTGTGAAACGGGTGTGGTGGAGATGGACAGAAATAAATTACAGGTTGTCATCCAAGGTCATACAACTAGTCAGCGGCAGAGCTGGGATTTGAACCGAGCTCCTGAATTTTTTTTGAATGTGTAACTACAGGATGGTGCTATCTTAGTTGAGGTGCATGAAAGGAAGAGTTCCTTCTGCGACCAAGCTACAACACAGTAGGAGCTCCATCTTCAGAAACCAGTGATGAGCTTCGGGAACTTTAAGACTTAATTTTTAGTATTTCCATGTGGTGGCTTGTAATAGCTGTCAATGACTTTTCAGGGTAATACGTGTTGCACCAGGTTGCAGTATGTGGTCAAGAATTACCAGATTACTCTTCCTGATCTGTCACTGCCAGAAGATAAGAGTGGCTTCTCATTTTCTGTTAAGGAACACCACAATTTTTCTACACAGATCTTTTTGACAGGCAAGAGTAGTTCAGCAACATATTCTGTTCAGTCACCTCTTAGCTGAGTGAATACCTTTAAGAAAATGTTCTTAATAGATCTTTAGTGGAATGAGAGAGATTAGTTTCTTTCCATTTGATAAAATAGAGGATGAGTGCCAAATCATGATTAATTGTCGCCGAGTGGCTAAGGAGCTAACTGCATGGCTACAATGGTAGGAGGTAGGCTACCATAGCTACTGGTAATGCAGCAGGTATTATTTTCAGCCAGTCCCTAATTGCCTTAGAGGAACTTATTAAACTGAAATCATTATTGTGTGAGGAACTATTCACGTAGAGTATCTCCAGAGTGATCAAGATGATCCTGCTGTGGGCTACAATATAGATCAGTAAATGTGAAGAGTGGTTTTGTGAGGAAGTTGGCATTTTGAGAGCTTGATTGGCAAGGGATGGGTCTGCACAGTGTTCTGTATTTTAGAAAGATATTAATAGCAGAAATAATGGCTGATTCTTTTTTCAAATATTTGAATACCCAAATCTATTCAAAATTTGAATACTCCAAAAATCACACTTGACTCAAGTAAAGTGTAACAAATATCTCTCACGTCTAGATTCTTTGAAAGCACCCCCTAAAGCTCCTTCTCGAACATCTCTCAAAATTTCTCTGTAGCATTGTTTGGTGGCCCTCATTGGCACGGCTTCAGATATATGAATTAATTTAATGAAAATAAGACCTATATTCCATCTCAGAGAATGTCCAGATCTCGTTAATACTAATGGATGCTACACATGTGCACTGACAACAGCCTTACAGGGTTTATGGACTAGTGATTTACCATTTATGCAGGATGATACTAGTTTTACAGCATGCATACTTGTCTCAGCATTTCACCTGAGAAACACATAGACTTGCAGCTGGACAAAAGTGGATTAAGTAAAAGAAACTTTCTCCTTGGTCAATAGAATGCTAAAAATGTGTATCACCAGAGCAGATTTTAGGAAGGGAGTTCTGTCTTTCAGCAAATGGTCCTTGTTTGGGTCTGCCCTGAAAGGAAACGGCACCATTCCTAGCCTGTATGCCTAACCAGGGTTAGCTGATGCTGATAACCTTGCCTATGAGGTGAAACTGGGAAGTTCTTTGTGTACCCTTTTCCTCGGGGAGTCAGAAAACTTGACTGTGAATTATCAGTGAATTCACTGTCAATAATTATCCTGTGAATTATCTCTTATTTCCAGGTAGACTGTTTTGCTCTGTGGGGTACTTCTTACAGCGGCTTACTAGCAACTGCAGTTCTTACTGTAAATTAGGTATATAACATACATATATATTTAAGTAATTTGTATATAACAAATTACTTAAGATCCAGGTGTGCGGGTATCAGTAGAGGATATTTTACTGCTATTTTGAGGCAACTCTTTAAATCTTGGTTGTAACATTGAATTGATCCCTATCTCAGCGTATGTGTACTGGAACACTTAAATAGCTTATGATCATTGTCCTGTTAGCTCAAATCCAATCAAGAGGTAAGAAAATGATGCTACTTTCCCTTTGGGTTTTTTAGCAAGTACTAAGGGACAGAGGGCTGCAGAGGTGCTGCAGACTATTCAACACATTGGAATGAACAGTTGAGGGAACTACTTTCTTAGTTCCTCATCTTCAGCTCCTGCTGCTGCTCAGTAGTTGGTGGAAATGACACCTTTGGCCTACGGTTCTTAATACATAAGTCTTAATGGTTTATCACTTAATCTGTTATTGTGTAGTACATCATCAGAAGGGAGTATATAGGAATGAGGAGTTTAAATGAGCTTTAAGATAAAGACAAAAGAAGACTATGCTGAACATCACACCAAAATTTTTGCTCCTTTGCTTCTTACTCATGTTTTTCACTAGAGAGGAGGAACTGTGACCATATATACGTTCCCGTGTGAGAATTTGTGTTGCAAAGTGATGGCTAAAATATTTTACATTAAAACAGAGCAGATTGCTGATGGCAACTCCTGCATAATGAAGGAACACAATGAAGTTCATATTGCTCTTCAGGTCTGTTCTATTTTCATAGCTTTTTTAAAAAAGTAGAAAATTGCATAGTATAATTACAAGTTCATTTGCATTCATATTACAAGCTGTGAGCTAGTACAGTCTTTTATATTTAAAAAATATCGTTAGCATGTGTGACTTGCATCCACAAATTTCAGAAATGGGAGTGAAGCTTACACTTACTCAAAGTTCCTTCTCTTCTTAGTCACCAGCTAGCACCTTTCCTGTAAATTGCAGGACCTCATTGAGGCCAGCAACATGGTAAATGCAACTTCATTTTGTAGTGTAATGGGCAAGGTTGTAGAGCAGTTGATTTACTTTTCCCCAACAAAAAAATATGCCTTTTGGGAACCGAGGATCACCACCAGTTCACTGGACTTAACAGACAAGCATAGCTGCATCTCATATAGAGGATGCTGCCTATCATTTCCTAATGGAAAGGTAACTTCTGTTACTTTATTTTTTCTTAAGTTCTTTGTCTTCCTGAGGTGGCAAAATCCTCACCAATAGAAAATGTTGCTGCAGTTAAGTTTACTACTAGGACTTAGTTTTTTTAATCCACATTAGAATAAGGGGGTTCAATTGAAAACTCTGCCTTTCATTCCTGTAATAAATGGAATTGAAGAAAACAGGCCTATAGTAAAAGTCTCCATTCCATCAACTACTTCTATAAATGTGGTATGACTTTTGAAGTGCATTTTTGTTACGTCATAAAGGTTATTGGGTGACTTTATCTTTTGTGCTTAATGCCTAATGTGCTACAGAACAAATAATTGAGGGAGACGAAACTGAAACATTGGAGAATTTTACCGTGTCTCTGCACGTACCTTCAGTCAGCCTGTTTGCTCAGCCTTTCCCGCCGCTCTGGGGTGGGCGCGCCTCGCCCTGTGAAGCACGTTGCCACGTTGGTTCCCGTCTCCTGCCTGTCAGTTGGAGGTAAAACAACCTGTAGACATCTTTCTGCGTTGTGAGCACCTTGGCGATCACTCCTCGGCTGCCACCTCAAGGGGTGCATGCCAGCAGGTAGGTATTGGTGTAGCGTAAGATCTCGCCCGTAATTCCTGATCGGATCGGATACTCTGTGATGGTTTGAGCCCTCTTCCCTGTCAGCCGAAGGAGACGCTGCCACTCAGACCCAGGAGGGGAATCAGATCTATCTGGAGGCTGCAAAAAGCTTTTCTTTTAGTCGTTTACCTCAGTTAGCGAGAGCAGAGCTGCTTTTATGCCTTAATTGGAGATAGTACCACCAAAATAGTAATAACCCTGTGAACATACTTCTCTTCTGCGTGCAGAACCCTTTCAGGAAGTGCATGACAGCCTCTGTTTTCCGTGGGTCTCCGTTTGTAAAGAAGCTGTTATCACAGAATAAGTTTAATGGGTCGTGAATTTTGTGTTGAAAGGAGAGTCTCTCCATGACTTCTGATCTGCCTGCAATAGACTTATTGGCTCGGCAGCAAGTGCATTAGGCTAAATACGCTGCCTCCATTGACTCTGAAGGTAACAGCCCTAAATGCCTCATTAAATTTTCATGGGTGACTGAGAGAAGCCATGAGAAAAACACGCCGCTAGCAGCGGTCTGGCGGCGGGGGAGGGCGTGCGCCACACGGGCCGTGGGCCACCGGCTCCCGAGGGGGTGGCCCGGCTGCGGCCGCCGCTGCGCTGAGGGGCTTGGGCGGGGCGGGGGTGGGGGGGTGGCGGCGCTGGGGGGGGTCACGCGTGGGCAGGGGCCGGCCGGTCGCCCTCACTGACCGACTGACCGGCTAAGTCAGTCAGTGAGGGCGGGAGAGCGGCCGGTCAGTCGGTCGGTCAGTCAGTGAGGGCGGGAGCGCGGCCGGGCCGCCCTCCCCGCGCCCCTCCAGCCCCTCGCCCCGGAGAAGCCCCTTCCACCGACACCGCTAGGTGACCGCTGCCCTGGCGGGGCCACCAGCCGCTCCCGCACACCAGGCTGCCCCAGAGGCGAGTGACGGGTTGGGGGCGAGCGGGCGCGACGTCGGTCCGTCGCCCGCCCTTCAGCTCGGAAAGCCCGGCCAGGCTCCCCTCCCCCCCCCCCCCCCCCCTCCATCCCGCCCCGGCCGCCCCCCTTCTCCCTGCCCAGCTGCACCAACGGCGCCGAGACCCCCAGCCCTGGGAGAGGAGGAGGAGGAGACCGACCCCTCATCAGCAGCTCTCCTCCGCCACACACACCTCCCTTTTCCCCTCCCTCTGGCCTCAGCGCCGCACTGGCGGGGGCCGGAGAGGGCAGGCAGCGCGGGAAGGCGGCTCTCCCAGCATGGACGAGCCATGTGTATCCTAAGGAATAACAGCAGCTGCTGCGCCCACGATGGGGAGCAGAGGAATGCGAGGAGGAGAGGGCTCGCAGGGGCAGGTGAGGGTGCCGGCTCCCTTCTCCCTTCGGTGGCCGGGAGGGGTGTGTGCCTGTACCCGGGCAGGCGCGGCAGCAGGTGCGGGGCGGGCGGCTGCGCCCCGGGGTGCGCCGGTGGCGGGGTGCGGGGCTCCCTCCAGTGAGGGGGGGATCCCCTCTTCCCCGCAGCAGGAACAGCAGGGCAACCGGTCTCCCAAGGAAGTTTTTTATTTTTACCCGTCCTCCCCGCAGCTCTCTCCCGTCACCCGCAGGCGGGGGGAAAGGGCTGGAATCTCCTGCGAGTGGCGGTAACTTGCCGGCTGGAGGGGCGCGGGGTGCGCGGCTGCCGTCGCCCAGCCGAGCGGCGGGGCACAGGCGGCCTCTCGTCCCCCACCAGCCCGGACACACCGTCCCCGGGAAGGCGGGGGGGGGGGGGGGGGGGGAAGACAAAAAAAAATGGAAGAGGGACCCACAGACGCGCTGGGCTGCGGGCGGTCCACCGCCGCGCCCCCCGGGCCGTGCCGGGGGACGGGGGTCCCCGGGGCCGCCCCGCGGGCTGGGCGTGCAGCCGCTCCGCGCAGCTCTCGGTCGCTTCAGCCGCAGCCGCCCTTTAGCTGGAAGCGCCGGTCGCGCCTTCGGTGGCGGTTGCGCCCGCTCCCCTCAGCGCCGTGCCGGGGGAGGCGCCCCCCGCTGCCCGCCAGGGCCGCGGCGCCGGCGGGCAGCGGGCAGCGGGCAGGGATCCCGGCGGGGCTCGGCTGCGCCGTCGCTGCCGTCCCCGGGAAGGTGCAGAAGCGGCCGGAGACGCCGCGCAGAGGATCGGCGGGGAAATGGCGCCCGGAGCTGAGGGGCGGCGGGCGGGGTGAGGGGCGAGCTCGCCCCGCAGTGCCTGGGCTCGGGAACCGCTGCGGGGGGGAGCCCCGGGCCTCGGTGTGCGAGCAGAGCGGGGCTCCGGCCAGCAGCTGCTGTGCGGGTGCCGCGGGTCCGTATAGCTCTCCTTTACAGCCTTTACTTTGTAAAAAAACCACAAACCAACCAAAAAAACCCCAACCAACCCGTGTTTTGGGGTGCTGTTGTTGTTGCGCACGGCCACCAAATCACCAGCAACATCTTAACTAGAAGCTACTTGCATTAGCTTCAAGTTGGGAAGGCACCGCAGCTCGGCCGCCCTCCGCGGGCCGGGGCGGGGGGCGGCCCCGCGGGACCCCCGAGCCAGGCCGCCCCGCTGTGCCGTGCGGGGTGCCCTCCGCGGCTGGCGCGTTGACCGTGCCTCCGGATGGTAAAGCGGGGAGATGGGGGCCGGGGGCCGGTAACCGTCTGAGCAGTAAATAACAAAGCTCCTTTCTGGTTCGTAGGGTCGTGGAGCTTGCAGATGCGTGGGAAGTTTTTAATTTCCATCCGGACTTCTGTTGTATTGTACGATTCATACCGGTTAATCGTTAGGTCTTTCCCCAAAGTACTTTTAAAAGCAGAGTCCTTGGAACTGTTTGCCATTTGTCTAAATTCTGAATGCATGTCTGAAGCATTTAATCATGTTTATTGTTTTCAACCACTCAAACGGAATAAAAATTACTTATCGTTGATGAAGCTTATCTTGCAAGCTGTTTCACAGTATGTTTCCGTTGCAAGACACAGCGCTGTGTTAAACTACTGATGATTGTATTGTTTATTGTTCTTTCATTCTCCACCCCCCACTCCCCCAATGCCAGTGTCAATCTGTTCCTTACTACTATACTCAAAAATAATGGAAGAGCAAGTTTTCACCACTTAGTTTGATATTACTGTTCCTGTCTGAGATTTGTATCTTTTATATTTGCTTTTAAGCTATTTTTCATTGAGTGCACTAAAGGCAGCTGATATATTAAAAAAGGAATTAAGGTGCAAAGCTAAAAGGCGCTTTCAAACTCTTGAAATGAAACTGTAGGTTGAATTAGTGCAGGATTCACAGTCATTGTTTATTTCTGTAGCCAAACACATAATGCCTTTCTGAAGTGTAAGATTCTTTGCCTTTTTGTCATTACCACTTTGTTTCGTTACACATTTAAAATGCACTGTTCACATTGGTCTAGAAGTTCAGATTTATTGCTTAGAGTGTTTTGATACAGGTGCTGATCTTGGACTGTACCTCATACGTGGTTTTGCTGCACTTTAACAGTATCTCAGCACAGTGATGGAGGACACCGTCATGTTTTCTTGTAGGATTACCTTTGGGACTTTAGTGACTGCACACATCAGTGGTTTCATCTTAGGAGGATTGAAATTGATTTTCTTCTTTTTCTTTCTTTTTTTTTTTTTTGGTGTGGGTTTTTTTTTTTTTCCTCAGCTATTGAAAGACCCTGTGCATGTCCTTTGGCCCATTGCCTCACATGATGAAGTGATGCCAGTAGTGGCGGATGTAGACTTGAAGTAGCTACTACTAGGACCTCAAAAGTAGAGGTACCAGAATGAACACATTGTCCTGGTGGTCAGCCTGCTTGGTTCTTTGGACAAGGCACAGTTTTTTAAATGTGTATCAAAATAATTTTAAACCATCAACCTTGTGATTCTTTCCTAATACTTTTGAGAAGTCCTTGCTCAAGTAAAGCACATGAAGGCTGACCTTCTGTCTCATCCTTAACGGGCCTGTTTGCTTTTAAATATTTTAGATTTCAAATTTTACAGGATAGTTGTATTGAACTTAGCAACAGCTAAATATTGGTTAAGTGGGAGAACCTCTATTTTTACATTTTAAAGTTTACATTTTAAAGTGATGGCAAATACTAGTTAAGAGGAACAAGATTTTTTAGACTTTATAGTTTAAATTAACTTTCCCAGTCAATATTTAGTCAAGGTCTTCATGGTTAAAGTTAACTGTCCAAGTCAATGTTTAGTCAAGGTAATGACTTGGTTTTTATATACACTACCCAAGCATTCTTGCAAAATTAATCAGAGTTGCTGGATGACAAAATGTTTGCTCAGCCAATTACTTAGGAATAAAAGTACGCTATTACTTTGACTCTTGTATGTCCTGTACTATTCGATATCGTTTCAGCGGCGCTTGTCTTTAGCCCTTCTGCTGCTTTGTTTGTTCAGTACTAGTTCTGTCTTTAAAGCATTTAGCTGCCCAGTGGATTTGTGAGATAAAGTAAGTTATGTACTACCCTGTTTTTAGGGGTAGGAAGCTGAGGTGCAGAGATGCCAGGTGTTGGCTTCCAAAAGGAAGTGTAAAGCCTTGCAACGTGTAGGGCAGCAGAAGCAACATTTATGTATGTAGTTCCAGGAAAGTCTTTCAAGAGCTGGTGCTGGGCATCCAGCTACTCATACGGTGTGCTGGAAGGAGTGGGTGCTTCTGGTAAAGAAATAATTGGATAAAATACGGAAACAGTTTTGGTGTCTGGGACAAAAATGATGAAATTGGGTATGTTGACATTGGTGCTTACAGTGCAAGATTGAGGCATATTGTGATCTGGGAAAGAACTGGTAATCTCTATTGCAATTCTTCCTTTCCTGGGGTTGAACCAGGATCTTCTTTCTTCTAGGTTGTTGTCACTTAAGTCTCTTAAACTGACACTAAAATCACAGTCTGGACTTCAGTTGTGCCAGTAGTTGTTTTCTCTCTCTCTCCCCCCCTTTTTTTTTTTTTTTGTACCACTTGCAAATGCATTCCATGAAATTACATGGGTATTAGAGTAGATATTCATTAGGATTTTACTAATCTGAACCTCAAGTGCTGTTCTGCAAATTTGCCAGCCTTTGTAAGGGGGAGTGCTTGACTTCATCAGCTGCACTGTTTTATTATGAGTATTTTGATACAGTAGAATGAAAAGCATATATTCTAAACCAAGTAATTAATCAGATTTAAACGTTTTCATTTTCATATTTTAATTGTCACGTTTTTGCCTTTAACATTAGTTTTTGCCCAGTCCAGCTACAGCAAAATTGCATTTCATGGTGGTGGTTTAAGAATTTCATCCATGAATCTATCTTCCATTTCTGTTTCAAGGCAGTAGAATTGTCACAACTTAGAAAAAGTGAGTAAACCCAATACTGTAAGTCACAGGAAAGCTGCCATGCTACTGTGTGCAACCTCATCTGTGTATCAAATCTTACACAAGCACCAAACACATTTTTGAGTGTTACAGGTATAAGCGGTGTTTGTTGGTTTCAGCTGTGCAGTATGAGACTTCCTGTTCTTCTCGGAAAGAGTTTCAGTTGTTTGAGCAAGAAACATTGTAAGAAGTTTTTGTAAAAAAGGTTGTAGTGACAGGTCCTTAATGCTCTTTCTTCTCAGTGGTTCAGTTACACAAATCCTCTGCCAGAATCTGCTAGCATGAGCTTTGCTGGTTACCGTAGGATTTGTGCAACTTGTTTTCCGTGGTGGATCTTTTCAAGACTTGTACCATTTTGAAGGACCAGATCAGAGAGGGACCTGTCAGGTTTTGTCTCTTTATCAGTATATTGCTTTTTGAGGAGTCAGTGGAGCTCATACCCTGGAATGGCCAGTTGTGTGTCTTTGCAGGTGCAAAGGCTGTAGGCTGTCAGGTCCCCAGCTGTGGGGAAGCAGCTATCCAAGACCTAGCTCTTTAGACTCAGTTGCGTGCCCTAACCATATCCATCCACAGTGGAGCAACAGGACTGCTAAAGGGCTACTTGTCACATCTTGCTCTGATTCAGTCCTCTTCTAAGATATGTGAAGTATTTGGCATGCTCTTCTGGCCCTTGGAGGCGTGAAGATTTACTTTAGTTGCTTATAGAATCGGAAAGGATGGTAATTGTGGGTAAGGTTTTAAAAATTCAGTGTTCCTGAGCAGGAGAAGCCTGCTGGGGAGCAGGCTCAGGGCAGAGTTTCCAGCCTGTAATCCTTTGCACTTTCTACAGATAGTGCTTCTCCTGGCATTCCATTACTGTTGGTTTAATGAGGATGCAGAAATTGTTCCTTTTCTTAAGGATATATACAATGTGAAGAAATAGGGCAGTGTAATACTTAAGTACACAGAAGCACTTGCAGTTTTTTCTGTAATTGAATTTTGTATATCTCTGTGTACAGATACATGTATGTATGCATGTGTTACATAGATGCAAAGATTTATTAGCTGCTCTTTTTATTGTAGCAAGATTTCTCAGCTCTCCAGATATTGTCAAGTGGTTAACATCCCTGCCCCCCCCCCCCCCCCCCCCCCCCCCCCCAATACTGGTTACTCTTGTGGGTAGAAGAACATCAGTTTCTTGAGAGTCTTTGCAATTCCCCAAGCCTGAAGGCAAATGAATAGAAATTTAGTGGACCACCTAGTTCTTGACACAGAATTCTCCAAAGAGGAGTCTGACCTAATTTATATTGTATTGGATCAAATAATCCTATCATGCATGTGTGCTTGCCGTTTTGTTTTCTCTTAGCAGGCATATTGCTGTCTTGCAAAAACTTCAGATTTAGGTGTAAGGCAGTGTCCCTGTGGTTTCAGGAGGTGCTTTTCCTCAGTGGGTAGTTACTGGAAAATTACATTTAGAGGACATTGGTGAAAAGGCAGACAATCAAGAGATAATACTAAGGCTGCTAGAATTATTCATACTTGAATATGTGTATGGTTGTTTAGTACTGAGGGTAATCAAGAGTTCTCTAATACGAAGTCCTCCCATTATTACTGAAGGCGGAGCTGGAATCTCCCCAAAATGCTTTTTCTTGTAGCATAAAGCAGTATAAATATCTTTGTCATCAATGTTATAGGGATACTGGTAGGTGTGCTTTGCTGTGGGGTGATTGCTGCATTTCCTCTTCACAGGGTTGCTGATGATAAGTGGTACTGAATGTATTTGTTGGGGCCAGCATGCTTTGAAGCTAATTGGGAGCTGATTAGCATCCAGGCACTGCAGTTGTGGCCTCTAAAAGTGGTTCCTAGTTTGCAAATCCCTTTTCAGGTGTTTTTCTCTAAGTAGTAGCGCCCGTAGGTCTATCTGTATTAGGTCCCAAGGTGCGCTCAGAAGCTTATCAATCAATCTACGTATGTTCATGTTTTGGAAAAGAACTTTTTAAACCTACACAGTTTTATTCTTGGAAAGCTTAGGAAGGTTGTGGGTCTGCAGAAATCCAAGATCATAGCAACAGTTACATGAAAACAGCTCTTTGGTTTTAGAATAAGTATCCAGCTGCAAGACTCTTATGCTTATTCAGTGTCATTCAGGGAGATTTTGCTTCATCTCTTTTGACAAGAGTTGCTTTTTTGCTTAAAAGTGTATATCTTCTCTTTTAAAATGTAGTGTTTAAAGCCTTTCGGCTTTCCAGTTAGAGTTTGTTTACCCCTCCACTTCCATTTTACAACAGCTGAGCATAAACCCCCCTTCAGAAGGGATGAGTGATTAGCGAGTTAATATGTTTGACAGTCACTGGGTGACTCTTCTTGTTTTAGCTCTCTGCAGAATAAGAAAGGTCTTACTTCTTTTCCAGCTGTGGAACAAATTGTATGTGGTTACATTTTTCTTGGACTGTGTGTGGTCAACATGAGAGAGAGGACAGGAGATGCACTGTATAGCGTTCTTAGCCCATGCAAATGGTAATCAAAACCAAAAGAGATTCCTTGATGGAATGCCCACAGTGTCACATCGCTATGGTTATTCCTCTTCTGGCCATCTTTGAGATTCACAACATACATAACTAGGAAGAAAATCCACAATCTAAAAATGATCAATTACAAAACTTTAAAATATTTCTTTATAAAATGGAAAAATATGCAGACTGAACAATAATGGGCATTAAGAATATCAGTTGATATAATATTTAAATACCACTAAATGATTGGAAATGCATGTGTTCCAGTAAGCACAAGAAGTTTCAAAAGTTGCTGTGCGTTATGCAGTGTTGCTATATTCAAGTCATGGGAATTATTTTTTATTATTATTTTATCTGGTCATCTGGTTTCATACCTGCTCTCATACCAACTGTTGTTGGTGAAAAGTTGACTCACTAATGGACAGCATAAAGTAGCTTCTTAAACATATGGATGTCTTAGTTGTACCTACCAAAAGTAATTTTATTGATCAATTGAAATGTTTAAATGAGATTATTGACATTTGTAGCTTCACCTTTAGAATTTGGAAGTGCAAAATCTTTAAGTGTGCCCATTTGAAAATGAAGAACTTCAATTACTGGCAATCCAATTGATGCAGTACACATTTCTTATTTTTCTTTTACCTAACTCTTCTATACTGACAGGTGGGTTACATAAAGAATAGCAGGCATCATACTGGTTGTTTCTCAACCTAAAGGATTATAAATATTTTTCCAGGACTTGAAGTAAGTGAGGGGAAAATGTGGGTGATCTTTGTATTCTGGAAAAAAAAAAAAAGTTTCATTTCTGTCCCTAGTTACTTGAGATGCAGCTCTTAATAAACTATGCTAAAATGGCACAGAAAAAGAGCATTTCAACTTGCTTAACCTTCATTGGATTTATTCAGGTGCCTCAAGTAGTCCCTGAGATCAAGCCAGAATGAAGAGATCCAAGCCGGCAGGATTCAGTGCTCATGCAGAAGCAGACAGTGTGTTAGTAATCTGACAGCATTTCCAGGACCTGTCAGTCTCTGCCTGGAGACTGGCCATAACAGTTCAATTGGCATCTGCTTTTTGCCAGATTAACATGTAGTAGGTCACTTGAGTTCTCCCCTTACTGTGTTCATACCTTTCCTTAATTCTCTTTCACAGTAATCTGTCAGTATTGATGGGAGGAAAGAAGAATTTCCTCTGTGTTTAGAATGGTGGGGATATTTAGCGTGTAGTTAGCATGAAGAATTTCAGCTTTATCTTTTTTTTTTATTTCCTAGAATAACCTTTACCATCAAATAATTTTTAACATTGTATTTTGCTTGTGGCTATGGTGGTGTAGGAGACTCTGCTTCCTAGGTCTTTGCAGGCTCTTGAAGTTAATGGTGATGGGCTGCTCGTGCACTGATAGCTTGGACTTTAGTGCATTGCTGCAGTAGAAGACTCAGGGCTAGAATTTCCAGCTAGCTACACGATTAAGCCAAGCATAAGTGTAAGTAGGAAAAAAACCTTAAATACTTTTAAACTTTAATGCAATCCAGCTGATATCCATGAAATTGCACTGCTATTTAGTTCATCAGCAGGCAGTGCAGTGAATATTTTATTAATATTTCAATTTTCCCTTTAATTCCTTTATGTAACAAAATACACAGTTTTATTGTAACTGCCTTTTATGTGAGTTTTCTTCAGGCTCTGAAGCGTATTAGTAAATTCAAACCTTTTAATGGCAGGAGTAGATGACCTGTTAGGTGTTCATGTCTTAACATAGCAGCTATACCACTAATATCAAGGGTGTTCCCAGTTGGTAGGGAGTTTCCCCCCTTTTTTAACATAATGAAGGTTTTTCCATGCTAGGATTTGCTTCCCTAAATGTGTATGCATTCTAAAATTTGGTCAGTGTGCTACAGTAACACTGGTAGTATCATTTGAAAATGTTAAGGTCCTTTTTATTGTTTTAAAACACCTGGTAGCTGATTGCAGTAAAGACTCCCCTTTTTAATTACACTATAATTAATACAAAACAAATCAACAGGAAGTGCTACTTCACACAGCGTGTTGGCACTTTACTAAAGTTTAAGAACAGTAAAAAAATGTCAGTGAGCTTAATAGGTTATTTTATAAATGTGTGGGGTTTGTTTGGGTTTTTTTATGTGGCTGCTGAAGTAATCAAATCTCCGATTTATGGCTTCAGGACAGTTTTCCACCTACCATCCCTGTGTGATAGTTTTCAGATATTCAGACCCCATTTTTCTTCCTTCTGAAAACAAGGGAAATAAAATGTTTGAGAAGTCCTAAAGAGGGTAACAAACAGAATTGACCACTTACTGTTCCTGGCACTCAAATTTTATGATCCTTGCTGCCCTAGTGATAGAGCAAGCTATTCAGAAGCACTGTGTGAGAGTTACAGCTGATGAAATTTAGTCAAGTTCTTTCAAATCAGAAGAACTATGCTGATTTACATCAAGTGAGGGTTTGTATGCTGTTGCTATGTTACATTTGTAGCAAACGCTAATTGATTTTGGTGCATACAGATCCTCAGAGAAAAGTGAGAATTGTTATTGAGTGGATCCCACTGTGCCAAGCTTCAGTTCGTGGATTTCAGTGCAGGGTGATCCTGGAGAGGACATGAAATCCTCTTTATGCTGTGAAACAACACTAGAAAAATAACTACCGAGCCGCAAAACAGGTCTGAGACTTCAGCACTCCCGATTTTGGGCTTGACAAAGAACAGCATGTGATTTTCATAAAGAAGCTCTCTGCAGCTCTGTTTTTTGTGGCAGAACTGTTGATCCAACGAGCTGCTTACATGTGGTTGTCCCTATTGAATGTAGCATTTCTCGTGTTCCGTTCTTGCATAATTTGTTCAGTTGGGCTCTTGGATAAGCTGAAGAGATGGCAGGACTCTCCATGGGATGGTTCTGTCACTTGCCGTTCTTTGTAGAAGCAGCCTAGTTTGTTAGTTTATGCCAGATACCCACTCCTGACAGCTAAAATTTAGGTTAGAAGAATCCTGTTCTCAGGCACTGAATTCCAGTTGCCTTGCTTTCTCCAGACAGCAGAAATCCAGGGGAGCAGATCATGTGCATCAAACTTCGAAATATTGCTCAAGCCTGTGTAGAGAACTCACTCTGTTCTTTATTGCAAAGACCATCTTTAGTTCAAAGAACAGATTGCAAGTGACCCGTAAATATTGTGGGTGGCTGATTCTGCTAATCAGTATTTTTAGATGGAACTTTTTGGTGGAGATGGGAAGTACAGTACAGAGAAGGAAAATAGTACAGGTAGGTGTCATTTGTTTTGTGGATCCAGTAACACAAGAATTAATTGTCTTGTTGTTTTCTTTTTTGTGGCTGAAGTATGTACATAATTTGCACATAGACAATGCGTAAAGCAGTATAGTATCAATTTTAATGTGTATAATGGACTACCTCTGAGATTTTTCTTCTCACTTTGGTGGACTGTGCTGTATTATCTTTTGCTGCTTCACGGTGATTATTGATTTATTTCAGATAAGTACTCTATGTTGAATGATAGTGAATGCATTTCATTTTTATATGCGGTTATCTGTTTTCATGAGAGACTAACACTGGATTTTTTCAAGACCATTTAGGGTTTGATTGGTTATGAGAAGTAGACATCAGGAAACCACCAGAAATTGTGCTGGTTTCTAAGAAATTAGGGTATGTACGGTTTCTTGTCCAAAAAACATTCTGGAAATCAGCGTAGGGTTACTGTTGTATATTCAAACAATATCGGAAAAAAGAAACTGGAACCAGGTTCTGTGAGGATGCCTTCCTGTTTCAGACATTAATGTTGCAGGTGTTAAGAATAAATTGAACTTTTGACCTAAGTTGTAATCAAGAACAATAGAATTAGTTTGTAATAGCTCTCCAGTTTTCACATTAATAAAATGTGGAAAAGTTCAGCCTAGAGTTACAGGAGATTGTTATAGAGGCCTAGTCACTGCTGATGTATTTCTGTTGGACTGCATCCTTAGCATTCTGGTACCACTGCACAAGATGCCGATGTGATGGCGTAGTGTATATTAATCTTGTTAAGTCCTTATGAAGAGTCTTAATTGTTTCAGCAACTACTTCCTGTAAGAAGCTGGCTATACTGGATGCATTAGGGAGAGCACAGTGCTAAATAGAATGAGTTATATATTCAGATGTACTTTAGCTTGTACTTTAGTTGCAAAAAGTGGAGAAAATCTTGTCTGCCTGTCTTGAAAGTATGGGGGATGATGTCTGGAGGAACAGTTCCAATGCCTGACAATTAATAATAGCACTTTGAAGAGAAGCTTTTAGCAGAAGATAAGCACATGGGTTACAGAGCAGTACAAAGAACAATGTATTTTTTGTGCTGTTTGTATATGTTGAGATCAAATAACTAATTCATAGGAGAACAGTTTATAAGGATGCAAGTAGAAGTTCTTCTAAATATTAATCTATTGTACCTGTTCTTCATTGTAATAAAAACATGAGAAATAGACATGGGAGACTAAAATGCCTTGCAACTTGTAGTAGAGTTCACAAAGTGCTTTTTAAAAACAAATTTCCTTTAAGTGAAAAATCCTAGTGTAACATTTTGGTGAGGTGCTAGTAATAACTTGTAATGATTCTTAATGTATGTCTGCGCAGTGTTGTGAGAAGGAAACTTAATCATGGTGCAGCAACTCAGTATGTCTGCAGTGCTCTGCAAAGAGCTTGGAGCTAAAGGAGTTACGGTCACTCATACTGAGGAGCAAATACCGTGTAAATGACTACTACAGCAGGGAGGAGGTCTAACTTACCTGTGGAGTATTGACCTAGGCACAGGAGAAATTAATGCCCGTGAGTGTAGGAGTCTGGTTGTGGTATGCAGCTTTTTTGCCTGAAGGAATCAAGGTTATTGGTTCTCTCCACTTCTTTAAAGATTAATTTGAAAGCTTATGAAAAAGATCTTAATAATATATATGTGATACATGTATTATTACATGAGAGCTATAAATACTTCTCTATAAAAGGAGGATCGCTAATGTGGTCTGTCTTGTGTTCTCATAACAATATACCACACTTAGGAAGAGAAACTCTCTGAATTTTGGCACCCAGGAAACAGTCGTATCGACCCTCCGACCTCCAATCACATGCCAATGGTTACCTTTTTAAAGAAGCCCATTGCATTTTGTTGTTACGGCCTTAGAAGCTACGCTACAGTGTACCCAATAGTACTTCAAAAATACCATGTGAAAAACAGCTTAGGAAAAAGTCACAGTACAGAAAAGAAACAGTTGCTATCATAGGTATAATATTTTATTATCCAAGGCCTCTCTTTCTATTCACTGAATAATTTGTATTTAACTAGTAACTTGTGAACCAGTGTAGTGGTCTGTTGATAAACTGGAATGGGATACCTTTTTAATTGTTGGTGTTTTCAAAGATGTTGTCTGCTGGCCTAATTCTTCAGGAGCGTGTGTATGTGTAGATGAATATGATGTGTATTCTTTTTTTGAACAGCCCAGTGTTTTTGTAGTACAAAGGGTTACATATTTCTAGCATTCAAAACCCAAACATAACTCTGAATCCCCTCCTGTGATAATTCTGATGGATCATTGATGCTTTTAAGACACTAATACAACCTGTAGAAGAATTCTTAGCATATGACAGAAATGTATCTTGCTTATTTTGAAGAAGTGGTGTTCACATATGTTCACAAAGGTTTGTAAAACTGTTCCTTGTAAATCTCTGCAATGATTGTAAGTCAGATAATTCATTGTAATGGAAACCTCAGCTGTCGTATTTTGTGAAAGCTTTTCCATGCATTTCTTCTTTTAGTTTTGCTCTTGCATGCTTTCCCAACACCTGTTGGTGTTTGAAAGATTGTTGTCACATTTCAGTACAAAGGTTTGGGTAAGAAAACAGCTTTTCCGATATTAACTAATCTTAGCAGTTAACTTTTCTAGTGTTAGAGATGTTCATCCTGCCATTAAGTGATCTTCATATATTAAAGTTGTTGATTCAGTTGTGTGTAGAAATGTGTTATGCTTAACATAAAAATGTTACTTGCCCTTGGTTTTGCACTGTGGTAAAACAGACATTGTCTTGCTCTAGTTTAATGCTTTATGCTGCTGTTGTGTAGCTGTAAATCTTACAGACAGGGGTTCTGTACCCTGGGGATTCTGTTTCACCTTGTACCCAAGTAAGCAGTAAGAAAGCTCTTGCTCTGCACAGAAACCTGTAGGCCTGTAAGCTCCACATTTGCCTCTGACTAAAATGCTTTCATATGTATTGAACATAGGTAGAAAATGTAACACTGCTTTCTAGAATGGCCATCATAGCTTTCTAATTAGACATTTGGATTTTTTTTCTCTTGTGACAGTGTTTAAATGTAACATATTAGCAATAATGTTTAAATTGATGAAGTGTAGAACTAGCAAAATGGGTTATGGGGAAAGGAAGTGAAAATATTATGAAGCATATGCCCTAATTTATGTCGTCTTAGAAAATTTGTATAATGAAATTAAGTATTTGAAATAATTCAGCTTACAGTACTCAACAAGTACAGCAGTGCTGGTGGGATGATCTTGCTTTTTAACATAATAAGTAAAATACAACTCCATTTTATTCACACTGTGTTGAGATCCATGTGCATCATCGAGACCAGATGTTTTTTGTCTTTCCTAGGGTGCATGAGTAGCTGTGGCAGCAGCTTCTGCTGTGTTCTTTGTGACCCTGCATAAAGGCAAATTTCATGTGTGTTCTTCATGTTACTTCCTAATCCCGGTTTTCTGGGTACCACAAGTTAGCTCTCCTTTCCTCCTGGCTTCTCATCTGGATGCATCAACTCTCTTACAGATGACTGTCTCCATCCACTTTAATCCTCCCCCTCCCCTGAAGCTGTTTTTACCTCTTGACTCCCTGTCTAAACCTCCCAAGTCCTCCATTATTAAATAACAGTCACAAATTCTTCCCTTCTGGTTCTTCTGGTACAAGACTTCACATCAAAGTGTATTCCTCTCTTCCCTGCCTCTGCATTCAAATTCAGCAGCTCACTGGATGCCTTAACAGAAAGGTGAACCTCTTGCTGTCAGTTCCACTGGCTTGTGTAATTTCAGTTCAGAGCAGTAATTATAAAGATAGCCCATTTTCCAGGACAACATTTAGAGGAGTATGCACATTTTGGTTCCTCTGGAGGTTGCAGGAGGTGTGATAGTGTAGAGGGATTTAGTTATAAAGGAGTCATCCTTGGGCAAGTGTAAAATATGTGATTTTTTTATTTTAGGTAGTTTGGGGTGGTTGGTTTTGGTTTTTTGGGGTTTTTTTGGGGGTGTGTGTGTTTGTTTGTTTGGGGTTTTTGTTGGGTCATTTTTTATTTTCTTAGGATTAGCAAGAAAACCAGATCTGTGATATGAAGAGCAAATGAGAGTCCCAATTTCAAAACCCAGAAAACCTTTCAAATGTAAGTTATTGATGATTATTTAACATGGTCAAAACACAGTATTTTCCTACAGTCTAAATCTTGGAAGTGATTCAACTCATTTCTCCTTCCTCATGTCCTGAAAATCACCAAATCCAAAGCAGACACACTTGATGTGTAAAACTGTATCCTGAACAGTTAAAAACCTGGCAAAGTTGCAAGCAATTGAAAGGAGACTCTTACAGCGGGAAGTGCCAGGCAACCTTAACTGTAGGTACTCGTTCCAGCCCTAGCGCTGAGTAGAGAAAATTTAAATAGGTAACTTACAAGGAATTATTTAGCAATGTTACTGTTCATAACAGCATCATAAATAAATTGCTGAAACTTTTCCGTAAAATACCTGACCTTGAGATCAAAGATTTAAGAGGTAATTGGAAGAGCGTATTGTGTACAGATTGTGTACTCATTAAGGTACCGAGTCTGGTGTTTCAGTCAGGGAACTGTAGGACAGCCTGCTGCCTTCTGTTACCGCATGCGACTGAATATTTTGAGGGCACGTGTTACAGCTGATGACTCCTGTGAGGTAGAGTGCAAAAGTCATTGATACCAAGAGTCCTGTTGACTCCTTGACAGGAGAACAGAGTTTAAACTGTGCTGGTGTTTGGGCCTTGGTGAGAAGAGGATTTGAAATGTGAGTGGCTTAGAAAATGAATCCAACTCTTACACTTAAGAAGTGATTGAGAGCTTCTGAAGAAGGAGGAATGCAGTGCATGTATTCGCAGCACTTGGGCAGATTCAGATGCTATGCCTTTTGTATTTGTTCAGCAGTTGTGGTGTTGGAATTTAGGCAGAGGAAGATATATGAATAAAAATAGTATTACTGTTCTTGGGCCCTCACTAGAGAATTCAAGGCATGCAAATACTAAGTCAGTGAGTGGAAATGTCATCCTTCAAAAACATATGAAGGACTATGATAGAAGTTTTGTGCACTTCAAGGTATCTGAGTTACAAAGAAAGCTTGTAGTTCACGGAATTATATCTATGAGTCTTTTAATATACTCAGAATGTTCTTTATCTCCTACAGAGCATTGCAGAATTTGTTTCCCTGGAGGTGTCTGAAGTAAGGCTAGAAAAATCTACCTGATCTTTAATAATCCCTCACACGCATGGTAATACTCCAGAATTGTACTATCATTGTATAATTTACACTTAAATCCTTTCATCTCTGTGCTCCCACCCTCGAAAAAATCCTTTTAGTGTTATAGGGAGCCAGTGATTGCATACTTAAAATTTTTGTTGGCCTTGTTGTCAGTTTAGATTCACCTGCTTAGACTGTGGGTTTTTTTTTTGTGTGGGTTCCCCCCCCCCCTCGATATTAAGACTGAAAAATACATTTCTCCCATTATAGTTAATAGATTCAGGAAGTAATTTGCAGATTGGGAAACAATGGATCTCATCTAATAAAAGCACTGCCTAGGTTATTCATAAGGAAGATGAACTTGTATTGTTAAGCTTACACATTTTACTCTTGTTGGTAGGCCATATATTGCCCTCCTGTGCTTTCCACTATTAAGCAGTAATGTTACTGCATTAGTAAAAAAGAATGCTGCTTTGACTGGCTTTCAAAACCACACACAGAATCAAATAATGTATTTTACTGAATTATGAAGAACTGTGTTATTTGTTTATAACTGCTCACTTTGTTATTGCTCTCAGTGCTCCATGTTACAATTTAATCACTGCTCTGCATCTCTTGAGTTCATGCAGGCTGGTGTGAGGCAGCGAAGGGACAAAGCAAAATGACTGACAGTTAAATGTTTCAATCAGTCAAGGTACTGATTTATTTCTTTGAGGAGGAGTGTAAAGGAAATGAGAATGGCTGTTTTTTGTAACTGATGCACTGAATAGTCATCAGTTAAACTGTGGAGGTCATACATATGAGTTGAAATCTTGAGAAAGAAAAAAAAACAACACTAGAGTGTGTCTTATCATCCACACTGTGCACAGTCTTTGTGAAGCTTGTGATGTTCATCATGTCCTGAAAAGCCAGCACAAAGGATGAGTCTGAAATCCTTTCACTTACAGGGTTTTCATTGCAAAAGAAGCTATATGAAGACTTAAAAAGCAGGGTGTTAGAAATTCTTTGTTGTCCCTTTAGTTAGTATATGCGGCTGTGAAGTTTATAACTGTATTCAGGATGTTGGTACTGCAGAATGTTTAAACTGGAATGTCACTTGGCTAACAAATGAATTGGAGCAGGGCGGGTGGTATGAATATCTATGAAAATGGATCCTTTTTGAAGTACAAATTATAACTCAACTAGAGCAAAAACGGGAGTAAAAGCATTGGCAGCATGTTACATCTATGCTTTAAAATTATTCATAGGTATGCCTGAGATGGGAATAGATACATGAAGGTTTTCATTACCCACTTTGATACAATAGAAATCATGTAATTTTACATTCCACCACCACCCTGGCTGAACTTTGTCCATTTAGTAGTATTTTTTTTCTTACCTTGAAGTACTATTTTTAACCTGGCAGAAAAATTATCCTTTTTAGATAGTCAAAACAATAAATATTTTGTAGCAAACTTGACAGCATTACCTGTTACTTACAAGACACAGAAAATTCAACCAAAGTTTTTGTTAATAGTGTATCATCACTTCTTTTGCTCAGTTCTGTATTCTGTCTGAACTCATACAGCTATAAAATTCAGAGGAAGCAAGCAGATAGTTTTGAATGAAATTAGGTCTTTCCAAGACTTTAAACCTCCAGAGCCCACTGAAAATCTGTGCTCAACAATCATTACTTTTACAGCAAGAAAGATACCTTACCTATCAAGAGATTGCTTTAGTGGGGTATTCCCTAGAAATCCCACTGTAGCCTAGCCTACATTTCATGCTCTTTTTCTAACCTAAATCCTGAGGTTCTCAAACAGTTTCATAAAATGTGTGCACTAAAATCTGATGAAAATGTGGCTACCTACAAAAAAATAGAACTATTTTAAGAGAAGCTTTCAGTGCTGACAATAGAGAAACTTCCCACTGTCTTGTGGAAAACTGCACGGCTACAACCGTGACTGCGGATAGAGAAAAGGTGACTTGCCTCTTGGTCAGAGGAGAAATTTCCAGGCCTGCTGCTAAATGCACTCTGGGGAAATGAAGGTATCTGGGGTATGAAATGATAAAAACAGTCCTTGTAATTGTAGTGGCTGGATGGCAAAGGAGAAGCCCCACTTCTTAATGGCACTGATTTCTGGGTATTTTATACATGTTACATGTGCTGCACCCAGATGAACTGGTATTTCTTTTGATGACACCCATTAAGACGCAGATTTTGAGACCTGTTTTGTCTCTTCCACAGGGAATATGCACGATATGGTGATAGATAGATGTATGACCATGATAGTTTTGAAATATGAAGAAGAGACAGTGTGCTGTGGGCAAGAAACAGCTACTTCAACATTTCATTTCCCTCCTGTCTTTTTTTTTTTTTTTTTTTTTTCTGAGCTAACAGTCCATTCAGTCTGAATATAGATCTGTTCTTTATGTGTTGAACTGCATTATTTAGCCCGCCACTGCAAGCCAAGTTATGATGTCTGGAGATAAAATTGCTAAGTTGATTTAACAGAGCTTTGTTAATCTAGAATTTAATTTATATTTTCTCTTGGATCTGTCCATTGTAGGTTCTTTGTGTTTATTAAGTATGATTTTGATGAAAAGAAACAAATATACACTAATAGCAGCTATTTAGCTACCTCCTCAATGCCTGGGAGAAAGCTGTCCAGGAGACCGTTGTCTTGTAAAAAGCAGTTAGAACTTGCTATTAAGTCCTGTAGTGCCTGTGTTTGCACCACATCGATCCTTTAGAAGTGAGACACTGAAGAAGCAGATTTCTGTTATGCTCCTTGGCTGTGAGTAATTACTGAGAAATACAGAGAAGAATACCTGAGTGCTTTATTCATAATCTACTTAGTGGCTGCATTCCTTTTCCCTGCATGTTTTGAATACCATTTGCTAGAACGACCAGTTGAATACACAACCATCTGCTGCCTAAAAAGATCTGCAGCGGTTAAAAATACTGTGCTTGCTGAGAGAGAGATCAGATAGTCTTCCAGAAGATTATGGATAAAGATTACATAAAAGAGAGATTTTGCAAGTCTGGAATGTGGTTTTCCTACAGTATCTATTTCCATTTTCTGTGAAATGACTTTCAATATTTAGGTTATTTCACATTTTGTTATAGTGTCTTGGATGGAGATCAGATTTGTGAGTTACAGCCTGAAAACAGGTTGAAATGGTTCTTGATGATGCCTGGAGTATTTGCAAGGTTTTAGCAGCTGATATAGTGCAGATGAGTACATAATACAAATAATAGCATTTATTATCTATATTGCCATCCCATTCCCCAGAACTGTGGAGATTGACTGGGGCCCTCCTTCCCTTCAGTTTCCCCCAGTGGTGCTAAGTACTTTATAAAACAGAAAAAACCCTCAAATTATGTTTTAGAATGCTTGATAGTAGAGACAGTAGCAATTTTCTGATGAGTAATACCAGAATAACGGGACTCCAGCTATCAGCTAGTCAGTGGTGTCAATACCCAGATACTGGTATCTTCCATCCCTTTCTTTCTCTTTCATTAAATTGCGCCATAGAAGATGTATTTGAGGTGAAATTTTAACAACAAAGAATTGGGTTTGGAGAACTGTGTGGCACTGCTTTAGGAGGGCAGTCTGGATACCCACACCACCCCCTCCCACAAAGATGCTTATTTGGTAGGAAAGTGTGGTGATGTAGATAGAGAGGGTCAGAAATGGGTGGAATAAAGTTACTAGTGGTTTAAGAATATTATGTGTGATTAAAATGGTAATCCTGGTGTTCTTTCTCCCACATCAAGGAGAGACATGATGAAAGAGGCCACTAAAATGGTTTTTGCAGTAGCATTGCGTATGATTATGAATGAAGCAAGACTTGGGATTTACAGACAAGAAACTTTAGTGTTTGACTTGTGAGACAGTAGCTCAGACAGGCTGTGTAGCTTTTAAACTAACTTGTGCGTCAGGATGTTCATAATATTGTACTGAACCTGGTCACTCAGTACTGTCTCTAAAAAGGGAGGGGGAAAAAAGTTTTCATAACTGCTATAAACTTGTAGCTTTCCTGTCTTCTTCAAGCAGCGCGTTCAGCAGACCTCTTGAGGCTGAATTTTACATGATGCTTGATCTGCTGCAGCTGCATGTAATCTCTGGCTGTGGAGCAAAGTAACCATCTCACCTGACTTGAGTGAGATTTACCATGGGCAGTGAGTCTTTCTGTAACAGGTTTTTGTAAGATCAGACTTCTGTTTGGGGGTTTGTTTGTGTATTTCTTAATGGAAGAAGAAAAAGTCCTGTATTAGCTGTAAAATGTTGAGTGTTGAGAGCTTTCTGCTTGCTAACAGTTTTCTAGTTTGTATTTGTTTTCCCATAAACATTTTTTCCTAAATTATTCTATCTCCTCAGAGCAATCTTCAGCTAAATGTGAGGACAGATTTGCACCATTAGCAGTACATTGTCTCAAAGTTGAGATTTGCATTAAGGGAAAAATGATTGTTGTGATGTAAGGACAAAAGGTAGGCTTGCCCATATCGCCGTATTTGTCCATAATTTATGTATTTCTCTCCTGTTGGTTTCAAAGGATTTCTTTCTAGTCAGGAGTTAAACGGACCCATTCAGTGTTTACATTTATGCAAATGATTGTTGTGTCACTAGGGTTGCAACATTAAAAAAAAAGTGCTAGATATTTTACATGCCTTTGAGTATTAAAGTGATTACAATTACCTACATAAAAGGAGTTGCTTTATTAATTAATTAACTTGGAGAGAAAAAAGGCTAGTGACCCTCTGAAAGAATATCAATAACTGAAACATTAATTATGCAAATAGGAACTGTTTTTACTGTTCATTATTCATAGTTTGACATGAAAATTTCCTTCTAAAATAATGCTTCATTCATGTATTTCAATAAATGTCTAATCTGCCTAGGCTGTCACTTGGATCTAGATTTTGAGACAAAGACCCTGCAGTGACATTGATACAGACAGACCGCTCGTTCCCTGTGGCACTTCGTTCAGGGCACCAGTACCCAGTGCCTAGTTGCTGGGCTGGTTTTTTCTTGAAGGCTTGCTCTCTGAGGCAGTCATCACCTTTGTGAATGAGTTCTGGAAAAATTTGTATTTGGAGAGACACAGTTACTATATTTCATAGGTGCAGAAGGGGAGGAAAGAAGCTGCAAAATATTTGATAAGCTTTTGTGACTTTCTCGTGGTTTCAGGAGGGAGGGAGGCTGCAGCAGAGCTACAGAACCGGCCCAGCTCCAAGTCCTGTTTGAGGCTGTTTACTTGTGCCATTGTTTTTTTCTTTGACGAGTCAGTAGAGGTAGTACCAAGGCAAACAAATGCCGTAAGGAAAATAAAGTTACACTGTCTGTTTGATTAATCTGAACTCATGCACCGAGTCAGTTTGCTGGACCTTTTTACGCTTTGAAAATGTGGCTATATGCTGCCTGTCAAGTGCTGCAGGTGATTTCATACAGGCTGTGAGAATACTTCCCTTGTGAAGAGCTCTGCCTTTTTATTTTCTGAAGCTTCACAGAGTGTGTTAGCAAATTCTGATGAAGGATTCCTGGGGGTTTTATTCCTTTTCATATCCCTGAAGACAACAGTCAAAGGTTTCCAGGGCTACTTCTTTCTCAGGTATCTCTAAGTGTACCTACAAGGGGGGAGAGAGAAAAAGCTGTTTTCTCTTTTTCATCAGCTGAAAGGCTGTGCTGCAAATAATCTTGGTTTCAGTTTTGAGTATGCAGACAAAAAGAAGTAGCTATGCAGTTCCAGAAAATCTTTTGCTCTCCGCTCCCTGAAGAGTACCTACTTATAGGTGTAAGATGTTAAGATTTCCTTCTTTTAATGCCGTAGAACTTGCTATGCCAATAGCAGAAAGGGCTGATGAAGAAATATGTCCCCCCCTTCCCTTGTAGCGTGATGAATTGTGGAAGTCCTGATTGAAAATTCTAATCACAGCCTTGCAGTCCTTCAGATCACAACCCTTGACAGTTGATTCACTCCTTTTCATGCCTGCTGCCTCTGACTGCTTCTGGTGCCTCTTATGCATGAGTCTATCATTAGCACACAAAGCACGATGGATTGGTTGGGGTACCTCCATCCTTAGAACCTGGGAAATGCTTCTTTTTCAGAATCAAAGAACCTGTGTGTGACATCATCATGAATGAGAGAAGAAAGTAATACAGTATTGGATGTGCCTGTTTGCTGCCACTGTTGAGAGAAAATGATGGATTATGGGGAATGTAAGTATATGGCCTGTTTGTTTGGTTTTTTTCCTCCTTGCTAGTTAACAATGCAGAAATTCATGGATCTTAATGCATAAGCTGAGACTGGCAAATGCATAGAAGTTGTAATACTTTCTGGAAAGGAAAACTGTAAACCCTTCCAAAATTCTACTTAAAGATCAGCCTGTTTATGAAATCTTCTAGCTTTCAGTGTGATCTGATGACCAAAATGATTAGGAATAATTGGGTTTGGTACTGACTGTGGCCTCGATTCACTTTTGTGGATTCTCTTCTGTAGACCCTTTTGACAGGAAACTTTTGCAAATGTTTGCATTTTGCAAATGCTTTTATTCATCTGTGTGACTTGGCATTTAATGTTTCAGTGAACAAGACAGTTAAGTTTTGGCTTCAGTGAGAGATTGATAGGAACAATTTTCAAATGTGGTATCAAAACAAAGTGAAAATATGTCATGTTCAAATACAGAGCTCTGATGCGTCGTGTGGTCTTGTAATAAATGAAATAGCACTACAAGCCTGACAGATTTGCAAGAAAATGTTTTTAAATTTATGATGATTAATTTTCAAGATGAACTGAAATAAAAAAAAAAAAAGTGTTAGTAGATACTTAAAGAAGGTAAAAGGAAGCAGCTTTCTGAAATGAGAACAATCAGGTAATGATAGGGCCGCCTTCGCTTTTATATGCTTTCTAAAATTTGTGCAGTGAGTCAATTGATATTCTGACTGCTGCATCTGGCAATAACAGCTACTCCTGCAAGTGTAACATCTCATGGAAATTTTACTTCTTGGATTTGTACTGTTGCTTTGTACTGGTTGTCTCGGAAATAGGAGTAACATGGAAGCACAGCTGAAGATTTTCTACCATGAGTGGTTATTTTCTCCAAGCCATCAAAATAAAACAGCACTGAACCTAGTAAGAAAACAGAAGTAGCTCTGTAGTTCCTTGAAAGAAACCCAAACTTTTCTGAAATTCAACATGTTCATACATCTTGAGCATTTGCCACTTGCAGATTGACTTTGTTTTGCTTTAGGACAGTTAAATGCAAAGAGGATTTTTTTGTAAGATATCAACTGATTTATGTAAACATTTTTAGGTAGTAATGGGCTGAAAACATGCCTTGATACCATTTATACTTAGCAAGAAGTCAGTCATACATGCCAAGTGCTTAAGTTTTATTTGTATTGATTTAGGTTTCTTTCTAATGGTTTGGTTCCTTGCTTCACTTCTTTCCATTTCATTGTATTTGCACAGATGCCTTGCCAATCAACAGGTGCAGAATAGCTTTATGCACCCATTAGTGCGACGTAGTTGTTGGCAAACATGATTTAATGGGGTGAAGGAAGGAGCTATACACTGGGACAGATCCTGCAGCCAGTGTAAAATGGCATAGCTCCATTGCCCCAGTATAGCTGTTATGAAGTTGTTTGTTCCATGCTGTTACAGATTAGAAACTACATTAAACTGAGTGACAATTTGCATGCTGAGTCTTTGGTAGCATTTAGTTTAACCAACAGTTGCTTTTTGCCAGCTGAAGGCTGTCTTAAGTAGATAGAGGCTTTTTTATATATGTACACACACACACATATGTAGACCATCTAGTCAATATAAGAAGTAATATATTGAATCAGAGACATTGCTGTTTATTTGAGCAAGTGTGTAGCAGCCTTTCCCCTCTGCAGGGTCTCTTTGCTGTATCTAATGTCTCTCTTGTAGTATCAATTCCTGCCAAATGCAAAAAGGTAAAATAACGTCACTCCCTAGCAGTTAGCCTTCTCCTTTATTTCAAGGAACTGCATTGTGAAAACTGGTGCAACTTTTGGTCATGTCAGTTTGTCTGCTTTTTTAGTCACATCTATAATGTGCATGTAGATGCACTGAACTGATGTTTCAGATGTTTGTATTTCAGTGTGCCTAGTTTTGAAATATATTTATGCATCTAATTAAATGAAACTAGTAGTGGTTCACGCTTGGGTGGGACCTGATTATGCTCGATGTTTCTTTTGATATCTTTTTAACAGCTGAGGCTGCGTTTCCATGAGCAGCTCATTGCTGTTGAAAGGGCAAGCCTTACTTGTCTCCTACACATGCCACACTGTTATTTGTTGAGTTTCTCGTTTAGCAGCTGAGAAGACATTTCTGTTAAAATATACAAGAAACTTTTTGAAAGGATATGTTAGGAAGGAAACGGGATGCATTGTGTCTGAAGCATGAGAAAGAAAGGAATGACCTTTTACGTGTGTTTGGACAGAGAGCTAGCTTTGTGTTAGTGACGCCAAAAGTGAGTTTTCAAGTTGGACATGGCGGGGAAAAAAAGCTTCAGAAATTATATGAGCTGTGCTTTTTTTTCAGAACAGGAGTTCAAGGAAAAAAAAAAAAACCAACAACCCAGATCAATGTTGTGTTATTTCAAAACAGCCTAAATGCATTTAAAAGACAATGTTACAGTTATCATTAGCACTATAAACTTTTGCATGGGAATGTTTTATGTTGGTAAGAAGTTATGTGGGAAACCCTAACAATTGTCTGCCAGCAGTTAATTGCGAGCACTCTGAGGACACCAGGCCTGAAGCATCTTCTTATATCTTACCTTCCTCATCTTCAGCAGTGCTTCCTCTTCTCTGTTAAAGAAACACACTTGGTGGTCCTAGAATTTTTCCTGGCACCCTTGGGACAGTGGCTGTGTAGCTCAAAGGCAGTCTTTTATCTATGGGTTACGGTTTGAATTCACTTGATAGCTAGTAGAACAGAAAAATTATACAAGCAGTTTTGGTCAGAAATAATTTTGAGCTGGGGTTACTGTCTGCAGATAGATCTGAATGGAGTTGTCCATTTATGTTAAGTTTTTTTCTCCAGAGATGCATGTCATGATCAAGGCCCCTGCTGGTCCCTATCAGGTCCCTATCTTACTGTGCACAGAGAAAAGAAAAAAAAAAAAAAAGGCCCATCTGAAGAGCTTAAGGATCCAAATATAACATTAGTACAATAAGCAGGTGAAGAAAACATACTACCAAAACAGATTCAATGTATGTGCAAGTATACAGTATATGGTGCTTGCTGCCTTTAGTGTGCTTCATAATGGCTTTCAGATGCAAGCAACTTGCTTTGGACCTCAGTCCTTAATATCAGGAATCATTTTATCTGCTAAGATCCCCAAGGAATGATCAAGATCATGCTGAAACTGCATGTTCTTTACCTCCAACTAATGCCAATATCTGTGCTGGAGGAAAAAAAAACAAACCCAAACCACCTGTTTTTTGCAGATTCTTGCAGCTCTGTGTTTTATCAGTAACCATAGAAGGGGAGTGCCTTGTTTTGTGCTTGTTGCTTTTCAAATGGAATCAATATTTTTCGGGGGAGTATCTTTCATCAGCATGTAGATATTTTTGTGCGTTCAGTAGAGATCAGCATCAATTAGTTTCTCAGAATTAAAATACATACGGGTTTCCAAAAGTTACAGTGTACAAGCTGAGACTTTCAAATGATCACAAGAAAATTAGCCATGCTGCTTCTGTCATTTATATATGCTCTACATTGAATGTCAGAATCCTGGTACGTAAAACATGTCAGATTATGTTCTGTACTTCACAATAACTGGTTACTGGTTAGCCTATACATTTCCCGCTTAGTATTTGCAAAGCATTATACGCTCATCCTATATCAGCTTGGTTATAGTGGAGCTGTTTTCCATTCCCATTGAAAGCTTTATCCCTGCTCTGAAATTGCCAATAATCCATTGATGATTCACCAAAACCTGAATTTTTCAGTCTTTGTTTGTTTTAGAAATGAGAATGCTCTGGAAGACTTTCACAATCATGACTGATCAGTTATACTGTGGCATTTATGTTTGGATAGAATTCAACGTTTCTTAAGCATAAATATTCACAAACGTATGATGTCTTGTGTGAACATGTTGTTTAGTGATTCTGACGTCTGTTAGCACCTGACATGAAATGACCAGAAAAGCGTATTCATTACTTTCAATAACAATTGGATTGTATCTCTTTTGCAGTTTCTGGCAAGTTTAGCTCTCAAATAACCTGTAGTTGTTTACCATCTGAGCTGATAAAGCTTTATAAGTTTTGGAAGTTAATACAGAGAACGTTTAAGCTGTACTTAGCACCGAGGAAGTGCTGTGTGTAGTGGGCTGGGTTGTATATATGGATGTGAAGCTTTGTGCTTGTTTGTCTTAAGAATATATATTATCTGTAGTTACACACAATCTGATGGTCTAAAGGCATTAGCCTTTAATATTTATTATTTTTAAATATTATATATTATTTATAAACAATATTATTATTTTTTTTAAAAAAAATGTTTTCTCAGTTCTGTATTTTGTATGTGTTAACTCAGATTTTCTGACATGTTTAAATCAATGAAATTTTGATTGTTTCTATTACATAAGGATTACCAGAAAAGTTAATGAAATTAATATAGACATACCCAAATTAGTTTTATATTACCATGTAGAGCTGCCTTTCTGTCCTTTGGAGCTGGACCAAAGCTAACTTCAGTCTAAAGCAGCAGGAGTATGGCTTGTGCCCACTGTGACAGCTCAGGTCCCAAGGAGGCAGTGCAAGCCTGCCCACCGCTGTCACTGCGCTCCGAACATCCTCATCTGGGCAAGTTCAGGTCTGACTTGCTTACATGCACACAAGCTGCATTCCTGTTACTTGGGCTTACGTGTGGATGATTCTCATTGCAACTGCAGATTTTGAAATGCAAACTCATCAAATTTTAGTATCACTGAAACTAGGCTAGTTTGTGGGTATTGTGTGTTGCCTTATAGTGATCCTGTGATTGAAGGTTATCCTCTTGCTTCTAACTGGCTGCTGACAGACAGTGATGCGTTTGTGTTGTCTCTCATTGACTTGTCTCGAGTTTCATATAGTATTGGAATTGGGTTGAAGAAAGAGTTGCAAGAATTTCTTAAATTATCCTGTAAAAATGTTTCACTGAATAGTGTGAATTGCTTTAAAATTTCAAAAATAGAGATTTCCTGATGTCCTTTGCTTGCAGATCTACTGTGAAAGAGGCTTCTTATTTGCAAAATAATGTTATATTTATGATTCCTGTAATGCAAGTATGAAACTTAACACAAAATAGAAAATACTTGTAAAACTAGTATTCTGAGTCCTGTCAAGAAGTACCTTAATTATCTCCACCTCAGCAACTAACATTTTGACATTTACGGATGAGACTTTGACTTTATTTGCCAGATGTGACCTGCATTTCCTAGGCTATATCAAACATGGACTCTGAAGTATGAAGCTGGGATCCATCTCTGCATGCAAATACTTTTTTTTTAATTTAACCGTAAATACTTTTTATACCTTAAGATAGTTCCCATCTGTGATGTGAGTTACCACTATTGATACAATTATGAGATTATTAGATTAAATTTATTAAAGTATTAGAAATAATGTTAATTAAAGAGTGATTGTGAGGTTTGGACCTTGTATAAAAACTTCTGAAGGTAACGGAAAGACTCCCGTTGAAGTTAGCTGACTTTGATCTGACTGTATGTTATTTCTTGTGATACTTAAGGCTGCAGTTGTGCAGTCTAGTATGTATGAACCACGTTGTAAGAATGGGAATTTGACCAATATTCTGCAAAGTACTTTGACAAGATGAGCTAAATTCTTAGGAGATTTTAGTTTGCCTCTTAAACTGGAGAAATATTTCTTCTGAAGAGTGAGTGTAGAGTATTTAATCAGGTTTTGTATGTGTTGAACTTCTCTATTTGTTGATGGAGCTGCTCATACACACCTTCTGTGCTTTCTCAAAGGGAAATTTCTGGACTTGAAAGTTTTGTTGAAGAGATTTTGCATGTTCAGAAAGCTGGCCATGTAAACTCAGTGTACGTGCCTAGTGGTAATTGCTGGGAAAATGAAAAGTGCCAAGAAAGCTGAATTTCCATCCTGCTCTGCCATTGTTTGGTGGGAGTTGCAGAACCATTTTTGCAATAGGTAATGCAGTATTCTAGCTTCCTTTTTAACTTGTATCTTGGCAAATGAAGGCAGACCAATCAAAAGAGATATTGTCAGATTACATGTAAAGTCAAGACTTGTATTTTGCCAAGGAAAATATGGATTTCTATGTAGCCCATTTTACAGTCCAATACCAGACTTTATTAAATATTAAAAATGTGATCTGTAATAAAAATGAGAAAAATGTGTTGATATGTTCATCTTTGAAGCAATAATCAGTGTGGTTTGTCTTAAATGGTCTAGACTTCCATTTTAACATCTAGTGACAAGGCGGAAAGGATGTACAAACATATGGTACTTTAATTAATGGGGGCAATATTAAGCTTTAAAACTCCTTTGGAGCTTTTGTCTCTGTTGGAGCATTCTCTGTGCTGTGAGTCTTCTGTAATGCTTAAAGCAAATGAACTAAAATAGCCTTTGGGCTATTTTGTTGCACCATGTTGTTGGGCAAAAAATTAATCCAGTGCCATTTTGCATTTGCTGTCTGTGAATCAGACTGTGAAAGCTGATTTTAAAACTTTCACACTTGGCTTGAATGAGGACTGCCAGTGCTTGGAGAATGTTAAATTGAACGCAGTTAGCTCAAAGTGGGCTAGCTTAAATACACCCATCAGCCTCAAAGTGCTTAGGCTTGATGACTGCTCTGATAAACTAACACAGAAGTTACAGAAAAGAATTTGAAGGCATTAAGTTGCTAGTGAAAACTTACCCTGTATAGAATAGATCTTTGAAACCAAAGTAGTTTGTACACCAAGGGGTAGGGAGCCCTGTTGGCAGGGAGGTGGTGAGGCCCCATGGAAAGTCATGGATGCAGCACCGTGCTGTATCTAAAAGAGAAACAAAACAACTGATGAACCTGCTCAGAATTTTTTTTAAAGGCATAAATAATGTCAGAATTTGTAAGTATAATACGTTGTAACTGCAGTAACTTACTATTAATGGTCTCTGAAGTAGTTGGGTGTCATTGATCCTTAAAGAAGAGGCAGCTGGTACAGCTATGGTGGAGTGAAGTCCTGTAACGTTTTAGGGTATAATGACTGTACCATTGCTAGTGTTTTAGTTTGGAGAAATAATGTGGTTTTGAAGTTCATCTCTTAATGGTATCTGTTTATCAAGTGCTGCATCAGCCTATAATGGGGACTTGAGGTCCAGCCTTCACTGACACTGAAATTCCATGCTTGGTGTGGGAGTTCAGAGTAGCTCTCAGACTGGATGTGAGCAGATCTCTGACTGCAGATGCTCTAGAGCTAGGAATTTTAGGGAAAGAAATGAAGAAGAAAAAGTTGATGAGCAGTTGAAGCTGTGAGAAGTGTTACCGGCAATGATATTAGCTGCTCTTCCAAGTATAATGCCTCTTCTCTTGGAAGATGGGATGTTTGTCAACCACAGGGGACTGTGGCTTTTGGGATACCATTTTCCCATGACAACATATCAGAAAATACCTCTCTTTTTTTTTTTTCCACCCTACCCCCACCCTTTCCCTCTTTTTTTTTTTTTTTTTTTTTTCTTGTAGAGGGCTGCCTGCAGAGTGTTATTATCTTCAGGTGCTGACTGAGGTCTCAGCTCAAGTTATTCTATGAGGGTTGTGGTAAATGACCACTGATTTTCCTAGTGGAGAGAGACCCTGATGGTAAACTGAAAAGAACTGAGTCTGTTAAGTTAGCGTTTGACATGTCATCCATTCTTAGGTAACCAACACGAAAACAGCAGAAAACAGCAACATTTTTACTTAATGAACCCAGCCATAAGCACTATTCACATTTAACCTATTTACAGGGGGTAGCATACAGGCAAAAACTTCCATTAGTTCTTTTTGCATGAATATTGTGTGCCTGAGTGTGTACATTTATGTGTGGATTTGTATATATGTGTACGCTATTAGTGTATGCAGTGTTAAAGCATGTATAGTAATTCAGAAAAGAACCACTGACGAAGTTTCATTATGCTTGTAAATCTATTCAGCAGAAGACTTAAAATAACTCTTTAATGGAAAAAGAGGAAAAATTATACCATTTGACTTGAGGCATATTTTTTGAACTATAGTATATGCAGGGTCTGTTTTCTGCCTTTCCTTTCTTGCAATTGCTGTCTGAAATATTATGGTGGTATGCAAAGGCTTTGTTTTAAGTTTAATTTAAAATTAAATTTGCCTGAATGCTGTCATGATATTTTTAACTAGACAGTAAAATTGGAACTTGGTAATATTTGGCACTCGGTTTCTGTAGAAATGGCGTTCAGGATACAACTTTGGACTCATAAGCAAAATAAGATGAAATCACACATGTTAATGATGATTTTAAAATATTTTCAAGACTATTTAAGTTTAATTTCTTCCTTGATTTGGCTTTTTATATGGGCAGCAGGGGGGGAGGGTTTGTAACACTCATATGGATATAAAGTCTTGAATGAACCTTTTCAATCTGTTAATTCAAATGTTCTTTAATGAATAAAAATAGAATCAAATTACTTGACATAAAAAAAAAAAATAACCTGGGCATTACTTACCGAGCTTTAAACAGAATTATTCTTCCAATAATATTCTGATTATTGTCGTGGTTTCGTCTTGAGTAGGCTGACAGACGGTTATCTTGCTGCTAAAAAGCTAGGCATCCTCACCTGTGTTTGCTTGTGAACTGGTGACATCAGTTGTTCATCAGTTACACTTCAGTCCTGATAGGAATGCTGTCTTGCTGAAAAAAAAAAAAAAAAAGAAAAAAAAGGCTTTTATGATTATGAAATATTTGCTTTGAGAAGATTTGCAGCCAACTTTGTGAATATTTTTGTGAAGGTCACTGTGGATCTGTTTCAGTTGTTCTCCTCGCAATGTCTCAGAGCCATTCAGCTCTGATGAGGGGCCGTCTCTGGCCTCGTGGTGCTGACTCCAGTGCAGGTTCAGTCCCTGTGGGCGGACCCAGCCAGCAGAATCGATATGTCTGCTTCTGTTCTTATCAGAACTGGAGCATTCTAGCAGAGTAAAGCATAAATCACAACGGGACAACTCTACTGTGGGTCTCAAGGCATGTGTTCCTTTCAAAGTCAATCTGGGGAAAATAAAAGGAAAATAAAACTCCATCCGGGACATAGAGAGATATCTTTACTTGTCTGTTTGAACCAGAGGCTGTATTGCAGGTGTTCTGAACTTGCCCTCATGACCCCTCTGTCATCATCTTGTCCAGTTAACCACTGGTAGTTAACTTGGTTGTTAATCACTACCCTGCTGTCCTGCTTTCTCCTCGGTACTGGACATGAAACCAACTGGTTCAGGAGCAACTGTGGTACTTTGTTGTGCTTTTGAGGTGGAAGAAGATAAAAAGTTTCACCATCTTCAGCGGTGTATGATTTGTGGAGAGGAACCAAGATGATGAAAGCCTTTTTCTTGGCTGGATGTCGCATTTCCTAAGCAATGGTTTTTGGCTCGAAGATGGACTGCTGTGTCATTGTGTGGGTGTTGGCTGGTTTGTTTTCTTTCATAAAGTAGTGCATTGCTTATAATAATAGAAGCCCTATGTGAGCATTCAGGGTGTCAAGACTGTGTTTTGTCTTTCCAAGCACTTTTTGATACTGCTTTGACACAAACAGACCTGGAAGTCACAGTTACAACTCGACCTCCTGTTTTTCTTTCCTATCCTGCTCTGCCAAAGTCTTGTTTGAGAGAGAGTCACTTCTGCCAGACTGTTATCACATATAGCTACAGCAACTTTTGCAGGAATAGGTGCTGAAAGAATGCAGCTTGCAAGCTGAATTCAAGAAGGCACTGCAATCTGGCTGTGGTACACCTGTGTTGCCTCCTTTTCCTGTGTGTTATTACACACATACATAAAAATGTAAATGACTGTTACAGAGCCAAGCACATCAGTAAAGAAATGCTAAGTTTAACATCGTCCAGATGGAAGATAACTGGATGCAAAGTTGTGTGTGCAGTCACACGGTACTTTCCTTTCCACATAAAGTCATAGTACAAAAGAACAGATCTGTGCTGGAGGATCAAAATCAGGATTGCATGGTAAAGGTAGTCGCTGTCTGTAGGAAAATCTGTTGCTTAGTGAGCAAGGCAGGAGGAGGAAGGGATGATCTCGTGCCTCAAGGCAGCAGGACAAGGTCTTGGAGATTGCACTGTATGTATCATTGCTTTTGCTATGTGGCATGCAAGATGTTGGCTGCAGTAGATATGCTTTGGTTTGAAAAGTTATAAGGAGCTAAAAAGCAGATTCATAATGGGAAATGTCAGGAACTTTTCACAACACATGGTGTTACCAAACACCATTATAATTAAACCAAAATGTGTCATCAGTATCCAAAATAGCAGTCTCTACAAAAATGACCAAAGACTGTCAAAATTCTTGTAAGAAACAGTAGTTTTGACTCAAATATTATCATCATGTTTTGGGCTACTGTAATGTGCAATTCTTTGAATGGATTACCTGAGTTAATGCATTAAATATCATTAATTGTAGCTACTATGTAACTGCATGTAGTTTCTGTATACCTATGAACTAGAATATAATGTGTTTTCTGTGACTGTGTTTGGGAATAAATTCAGAATATTCTTAAAAGCATAGTTTGTACAAGAAGCAACATTTTTAGACAATGAACCAAACTTTTCTTTGCTGATCTGATACTATGTGAATAGTCTTTTTTTTCTTTTCTTTTCTTTTCTTTTTTTTTTTTAATAGACTTTATTGCTAGGCACTGTTCTGTACTGTTACTATTACCAATGTAATAATCAGCCCTTCTCGCTGTGTTTTTGGAAAAAAAACATTTGAAGATGGAACCCATGATGCATATTTAAAACAATCAAACAAAAACACCCACCCAAACCCCAAACACACTCCTCTGTGCCTTTATTAAAATCAAAGAATATGATGTATCTTGGGCTTTTAAAAATCTAAGTTGGATGAAGAATTCACTGCAGATGATACTGTGAAATGGCTCTGCGAGAGGAGGGCAATCAAGTAGGGATAATTAGTTACTATTTAAATATGCAGAAAGGAAAAAGCTTATCTGGAAAAGCAAGAGTGAAGTTATAACAGCACAAGACTAATGTAAGAATGATTTGCAAGCAATAAAATCACATCTCCCTGACTTTGTAAGTACAAAATAATAAGCAATATTTAATAATGGAGACTGTAATCGTCTGGGTTATAAACTCAGTGGTATGTGGTTTTACCGTTAGATCTTGCCTGAAGGGGATAGATTGGTTTAATACTGGTAGAGTTGAGCTATGTGAGGATTTACAGGTATTTGGAATGTGTGTGCAGTAAGGGGGGAAAGTAATTGCTCAAGATAATCTCCAAGCTGTTAACTCAGAATAATGGTATGAAGTTGGCGGGACCTCTGTTCTTGGGTTTTACTTACTCCTCCAAATCAATCAATGTATGAACACATCTGAAAGAAGGAGATGTGATGCCTACTGCTGGCGTGATTTAAAAAGGTTCGATGAAGAGCAGAAGAACATGCTGTTAAGAACAAATCCGCCTTGGCAGAGAAAAGGGTAGGATGGTCTTCAAGTTCTTAATCATCTCTGATTTTTGTAACTCTGTCATTATTTTCATTAATTAACTTGAGTGGGTAACACAAACATCACACTTCTTCCAAAACTAGTATTATTGCTGCCTGCTATTTAGTCTGTGGAACTGAAAAAACAAAACAAAACAAAATGTTAAAGTCACACATAGTCAATAACTTCATTGAACATGTATTTATCCAAACAGCTTTAATTGGACATCAACTACAGCCTCACCAGATTGCACTGAGAGCCTGTCTGATTTCACAAGCTGAGCAAGGCCAGGCCTGCCTAGTGCTGGGCATGGTGAGGAAGCTCCCCAGGAGCTGCTGGGAAGGCTGTAATTCAGGAGCTGGCATTCTTCCCTGGGGCTTAGTGAGGGAGCATGTGCCTGCCAAGGGTGCCCTGCTCAAAGAAGTAGAGCCAAGGGCCTAACCACTGGTAGTCATCTGAGTTCCCGTGGCCCTTTCACAAGGGCATGGGTGCTTAACCCAGTGGTCCTGGCTACCTTCCAAGTGGAGTAATTAAATTCTGCATTCCTGAATTCCCTCTTGTTTTAATTGGATTAGGTATTCTTCACCTTTTGGCTTTAAACTCTGCTGGCTGAACAACTGGTTTTCATTATAGCGGAGCCTTTACTTCAGATGACGTTACTTTATCCCTGAATATAATGTACATTGTTTTTAGTGTACTAGGTGTTTCAGGAGAGCATCGTACAAGGTAGATCAACATTTTTCCTTACGCTTTCCATTGATTTTCTTTGCTGTGCTGATGTACACTCATTTGGCGGTTATTCCTGATCACACTTTCAACTTACAAGCCTTGTTGAGTCTGTATTATCAAAGACAGTTTATGAAAATATTTCAGGTCTTTGCTGCATCCAGGGGACCTTCTGTTTAGCCCTGTGTGCAACTTTCATCTCATTTGTGTAGTCAGTGAAATCGGGGATTGCTGGAAGTTTAGTCTTTAGCATGTATTCAAATGTTCACCTAATGATTGAGATTGCTTAGTACTTTGTGGGAACAAGCTTGTAAACAAGGAAATCTGTGCTACATCCCCTCTAAAATATGGCTTGGTTTCTAGTGTGCCAGTAACTTCTGTTCAGGTACTGGAGCCTAAATTGATTTTTCAATGTGTGCTGTGGTATAGCATTTTAAAACCCAGGCTGCGTTATTGATGCATACTGTGATTCTGCAGAAGTTTTAATTGTTCAACAAGGATATCCGAAAGACATAGGAAGTAATGAGAGTGAATACATGCTTTAAATCTGTGTGTTAATTTGTGGAGAGTACAAATTTTTTATATGGATAAAATGCAGATTAGTTCACTTAACAGTTCACCTGGCCCTTGATGATACCTAAATTTAGAACTTGTGAGCACCACTGGCCTGTAATCAGAATATGTTTTGGCCTGCATAAAATGGAATTATATTAGTCAACTCACATTAGTCAAGTCTGAATTCTGTGTCTGGTTGGATTTAGTTGCATTCTGCTGATGACAGGGCTCCATTTGGCTTTTTGTTTGACCTGGATACGTGCATCTTCCTTAGTGCTGTCCATCTTCCCTTATGTTGCTCAGTGTACTCCTGTTTCTGAAAATCCAAGATCCATAGCCTTTATTAAATTACAGAGTATATTTCTTGTACCCATAATATTTACCTTTGGGCATCAGGACTCTTTTTTTACCTAGAAAATAAGCTGGTACAGGATTTTGTGGGAGTTTCTTACTCTAACCTCTCTCAAAACCCTTTAAAATAAAAAAAAACCCAAACCAAACAAGATAACATCCAGGTATATCATTGTGGGAAAGTATTAAAAAAAAAAAACCAAACCCAAAACCCCCAGTAGTATTAATAAACATATCTGCATTTTATTATTTAAAAAAAAAAAGGGGTATATCTCTTGTAATTGTACAGAAGCCTTTTAAAAAAGGATTCCATTTGTGTTATGGACTATAAATGTGCTTTCCATAGCATTCTGTCTCCTTTCTCTATTAACTGTAGAGAACTGCTCTAAACTGACATAAAGCCTTTTCGTTGTGGACTTGATTTTCTTGGTATGCAAAGAGGGAGGGTAAAACCAGCATCCTGTCTTTCATCCTTCTGGATGAGGATTAATCATGATCACAGCTGCAGAATAATGCAGATCTTAGCTGCTGGGGTTGGAGAGGGGGAAGGGACAGGCAGTGGGGAGAGCAAAGGACATAGGCGGTCTTCACTTCCACATACCCCTTCTGCCCTCAGAGGCACTGTGTTGCATGAAGCAGATTCTCAGAAACTGTTTTCCTTCCACTGGCTTAGTGAATCCCCTTGTATTTCAATTTATGCTTGCTGTCTGTCAGAAGCATTCCTTGACTTTGTGTGCAGTGTCCCCATGCTACAGGACACAGCACAGTACTGTCTTCACTATATGAGGGCAGTCCATATTAAATAAAGGCATGGATTTGCTGTTGCCCCAGCTTACCTTTTTTTTTTTTTTTTTTTTTTTTTTTTAACTAATCAGTTTTTCATGTATCTTAGGGGTTTTTTCCGTGTATAAGGAATGCATTCAATTTACTGGTAAGACACAGCCACACACAGTTTTGCATGGCTTACTTGTTTTCTTGATGATGCATTAAGCAGTGGATGCTGAAATGCTGCTGGCTCAAAGGTACACAGATTTAGACCAGTAACTTTCACTATGTCTCCATAGATAGCCCCTAAATGCCTTGCAAGTCAACTGCTTTTCATATGGATAAAAGTGTGCTAATTCCTTCAAGGTAAATCAGAATGATTATGACATCTAGGAAGAGGAAACTGCCAGACAGCTCGTGAGCAATATAACTAGGACTGACCCAATAGCATCTCTAAAGCTTCCAACAAAATTGCCTGAGGAGTCTGCCAAGAAGCCAGATGCTGCTGCTGGAAAAATACCTTCTGTAGCTTGGCATTTGTCCTGTAATTGCTTCTAAGAGAGAATAAACTGTAGCATGACAGTAGAAGGTGAATGGTTCCTCACTGTGTGCTACTTGGGTGATTATTAAAAATATGTAGAAAATGAGCATGGGTTTGTGATGCGTTACCACTCATGCAGGTCCATGTACTTGTTTAGCTGCTTAAAAGTTCCCCATCTGAATAATCATGACCATCTCTTTATTTATTTTTTTTCCATGACAGTGTAACCTGCAGTGGCTTGATTTTTTTTTTTTCTTTTAAGTAATTCCTTTTACAGGGTCCCTAACCTGATTACTTAGGCTTTGATTCTGTAAGTGTGTACTGTAGTCATGCAGACCTCTCCAACTGTGTGGTTAAAGCAGAGTGGAGACAGGTACGTTTCTCTGTATGATATTACAATACAGGAAACAACACTTGGCCCCCACAGATTCAAAGGTTAGATTGTTGGGTTGGGTTTTTTCCCCCTTTGGTGTATTTTCCAGCAGTGGGAACAGTGCTGTCTTTCATTATTTAGAAAGAAACGTGTTGAATCTTACCTGCAAACAGAAGATGTGTAGATCCTGACTTCTTATGGGAGGTGCCTCCTCCCTTTCAAAGTGGTTACCATTCTTACTGATACAAAGCAAAAGGCATTTGTGGAGCAGTGTATGATGTGGTCAAATACAAGGCACTGCATTCACAAATGAGATGAGAAGAGATAAGTGAATTCAAGAAAATTATTTATGGTTTGAAATTTCTCCAGTAAAATCTAGCAGCTGTTCTCAAATACTTCTGTTTGGTATCGTTCAGGAGTCTGCCTGCTGTTTATCTTCGCAGTCGTGTGGAATTACCTTCATGAGTGACATTGCTGGTTTAAAGACAAGTACTTAAATTGAACTGTTGAAAGTATTTCTGTAGCTAAAACTCATTTACTAAATGGTTTAAAATATTGGTATTTGTTGGTTGTGGAACAACAATGTGAAAATAATTTTTGCTTGTATGTGTAAATTCATACTTACAGTCCCAGAAAGCTTTTTGCTTTTTCCCCTTTGCTGTGCTAGTCAATGAACTTTGGTAGAAGTCTAGTGGTTGGGTTTGGTGTAATAAATCAAAAGTCCGTTTACAGAAAGGTGAAGTCCTCTGATTAGTTTTCCTAATACTTAACTGTCAGGGAACAAGGGGTGAGTGTTGAAAAATAGCAGTGAATAAAGATCCTGGCGTAGGGGGTTTTTTTGTAGTTGTTGACATTAGGAAAGTTTGCTTTGCTTTCCTGTAAAGTCAGGAAGCATTCAGAAAATTGAAGGGCACGATGTATAGGTTACCTCATGTGACAGAGCAAATCTCAAAGGGACCTGAAAAAGTTGGTGCAGAGTTCACGTCCGTTAAGAAGGCCAGTATAAAGCATCACTTCACGGTCTACTTCAGATTTCAGTCTATAGCTTAAGTTGGATCTTGTGTGAGTATTGTGCTTTATTTAACATGAATGAGAGGGGGAGAACATGTTCAGTCTCACTTGCAATATTAAGAAAGTAATCTTGAAATTAAAAGAGAGAGAGCTGAATTAAGATATTTTTATAAAGGACAGGAGGAGATGAATAAGTTGCCTTCAACTTACTGTGCCACTTAAAAACATGCTGAGCTGTCCAGGATGCGAGACATTTAATTCCATAACCTTTTCTTCCAATTAGAAGGCACAGATTCTGATTGCGAGGAATTTGCATTTAAATATAAAACGTGGTGTCTCTGACATTGCTTTTACCTTCTCCCTGGTGATGCTCCTGACTGCATACTTCTCCCTTTCCTTCAGTGTGATGATTGCACCACCACGCTTTAGTAATCATTTAACAGCTCTAATTACAGAATACTGTGATCCCAACTGTGTACTTTGTCCTTTTTCCCTTCTTAGTCTTCACTCTGTTTCTTTGGTGTCGAGAGGATCAAAAAAGAGCTGTTCTTCTCCTTTGCAAATATAAATTCCAAAGGCCCTGCTCTGGTAATGTACAGATTTGCATTTTCTTGTTGCTTTAGAGTTAATGACATTGAATTTTAGACATACAAGGGGTTGGTTGGTCTGGTGTTGTTTGCTTCAGTCACGCCGGCATAACTTCACTGACACTAATGCAGATACACCAGCATAAAATTGGGGTAACTCCAACTCCATTAAAATCAATGGAGTTACGCCAATATAAGTCAAATGTAATGCTATTGATTTTGTGCTGGTGTGACTTTATTGACTTTAATGGAGGTAAGGCAGTTTTCTGCTAGCGGAGCTCAGATCGCAGTCAGGCTGTGCCCGGGCAGTATTTGTAGCAGTTTTGAGTTTTGTTTCTTGTTTGTTCTTACACAGGGTTACCAGAAATTCTTTTTCTTTTCTGCTTCAGGGACAGCCGCGTAGTAATCTCGGTATAGTAAAGCCTTGGCGTAATGCAATTCATATAGGAAAAGCATTTAGGTAATTCAGTTTCACTCTAGTCCAATCTGAACAACATCCCATGTTACCTGGTAACATAGCAGCCTCTTGGTATCGGAGGAATGATGTCAAGTTTTTAAGCCTGTTCTGTTCAGTGGCAGTGCTCTTTTGTATGTCATACCCTGCAAAAGCTTACAGATAGCACTTTGAGGGGAGTTTTGCATCTTAAATCAGAATAATATGTTTGAAGGAACAACGTGTGTTATATTTTACCCCAGCACACAGGAGGTTTGTTGCTCGTTTTCAGCCACTCGTTTGGGCTGGAGTTGCATTCCCTGCTACACAGGCAGAGGAGAAGCAAACACCAGCCTCTGCATTGCTTCCTTCCCAGGGTCTGGCGTGAGAGTACTGGGAAGTGTGTGCGTGTCTAGCCTTTTCCAGGAATGATTTGCTTCATTCAAGACTGCAAATGTACTTGTCCAGCAGACTTGCGCACTTTCTTGTGGAACTGAAGGCAAACAGTGCTGCCATGACTGTTTTTAATCGTTGTCTTTTCCATTTTGATCTCCAGCTTTGAATTTTCTGTGGCGATAGATTTGGGGTTTGATTCTGTCCTTTCTAGCCTTTGCAAGACTCCTGAAAGCAATGCTGCTCATGTTGTATGATGGTGCTCCCAGGTACGTACCTAGCTCAAAGAAGAGGTAGGTGTTAACAAAACCTGTGGAAGGTTGATACCTGATTAGTGGGAGTCAGACTTAAGACAAAGTGAAGGGACCATGGCAGCACTGGAATTACTCAGCACTAGCTGTGGTCAGCAATAGAGCAGAACAAGTGAGAGCAGTAAGTCCTGGGTTCTCAGTGCTAGGTGTTTTTTATTTCGTGGTTTTGGTTTTTGGTGGTGTTTTTTTTAAGAGGTTTTACTCTATTATTATATAAATCCTTTTAAAAGGATGAATTTCATGTTGAAAGCATTGAAGGAAAAAATGCAAATATTTTCCTATTGGTTTTAGTGATTGGCTCAAATCTCTCAGTTTTTCGTAAGAGCATTTGAATATCCTTCCTGAGAAAAATTATGAACCTACACAAAGTAGCTTTTCCTGAATGCAAAATGGCATGCTTTCAAATATTTTCAAAAATTCTGTTAAAACAACATCCATGTCCTCTGTTTTACCTTTGTTTCCAGAATGCTGTCCTATATAATACAAAATAGAAACTGTTATATTAAAATGAAATGTTAGTAATTTTCCATTAAAAATGTTGATGAAATCAATTAATTCCTTTGAAAGCCATCTTTTTAATCCAGTCAGCATTTTCTATGAGTAGAAAATTCACAGCACTTCTGGTGAATAATTGGTGAGGTGGAATGTAGTATTCACCGCTACATGGAGCGATTTCCAGGAGGAATTTTAGTAATTATTCCTGCTGTCATTGGAATACTAATAAACATCTTACTTTGGAAATATTTTATAGGTCAATTTTTTGGCAAGATGCTCTTCTAGTGGTAAATCAGCTTTAATGGTGCTATTTACACCATCTGAGGAACTGGGTAGCATGCCTGAAAGATACCCTAGAGATAGAATAATGAAGCATATTGTAAACCACAATAAATTCAATAAAATGTGTTATTTGCCTTAGTTACATGTAGGGTTTTTTTTTTTTAAAAGAGCTTATTTTCAGGAGGTAAAAGGAGTATTTTATAAATACAGTTAAACAAATAGCAACTATATACAAAGGGAAATCAGACATTATGGTTTGAGTACTAAGTTATCTGATGTTGGAAGAATTAAAAAGGGTTAATTGGGAAGTATTGCTCTGGTATCTCACTACATACATAGTACAGACAGCATAGTAAAGCACATAAATCTCCTCCCTTTACTGTAGTATATACAAAATCAGAGGAGGAGGTGAGTACCTGCTCATTTCAGAGCAAACCAACCCAGGTACGGAATGTGGAGGCAGCTGTGAGCCTTGGCAAGCTGTGTGACTTGGGGTGGTAGGAGGAGAAGGAGGGTGCTGGGTGTCAAAGGAGCCTGTGCAGTTTGCCAGGGGGGACAGAGGAGTTAAACAGGGCCCTTGGCTTTCCACACTTTGCTGAGGGAATGCGTTTCTGTGTAGGATCTCCGTTGGTGCGTGTGAACAGCAAGCTTCCTTTTCACCTTTCCAGGCTACAGAAATGCCAGTAAAGACATTGCAGGAAAAAGCAGTGATTGACATATGATGCTGTGAGAGAGTGTCATTTGACTTTGTCACTAGAAACAGTGTATTAGGCTGTTCCCTGGGCAAATGACAAAATCGGAGAAGAGGGATGGGGAGCATTCAACAGTCTAGCGGAGATTGTTTTCTTTTTGCAGGCTAGCTAGAAGTTCAGTGCATGAGTTGGCTTAGATTTTGCTGCTAAACACATTCTTGCAGAATTTGCTTTAATGAAGAATATACAGGGACAGCTTCCCCCTTCCTTTGCTTTTCCTCTTCATTTTCTCCTGTGTCAGCATGTTAAGCTCTCTCTTTCACCTCGTCTTCCTTGTTTTCTTGTTCTTACTTATAGGCCTTATTAACCAAAATATATCAGTGGGTTTTGGACCTGTCCCTTGGGTTTCAGTTTGGAATTAATGTAATGCTGTCTGTTACAGATTAATAATCTGATACCAAGTAGCTTCCCATGGATGTTTGCAAGACCTGACCGCTGGGGAAATGAGTGGATGAGTACAGAATAGTGTGAGCAGCTCCAAAGGATTTCATGGCTTCCTCTCTCTGGAGGGTATAAAGGGCACTAATGGCAAGGATGGGTTTTTCCGCCATCTGTTCGTGTCCGTCCCACTGAAGTTCCCTGTGTTAGGCTGTGTGGTCAGATGAGAAGTTGATGAGTAACGTTTTTCTCCCTGGATAGCAGTCTGTTGTGCTTAAACTGTTTTCACTTTTCCAGGACCACAGCACTTTTTAAATTCTTTTGTCACTTATATTTTGCCCTTTTAATATTTTTGAGCGTTAACACTTGCAAAATCGTGGGTGTCAGTGTTCCCTTACAGATTATTTTTATACTGGGTGCTTTGGAGGAAAGGAAATGAATGGCAAGGCTTCAGAGATATAAAAGCAGGAGCTGAGGATGGTAGCATGCATTTTGTTTTGCCAAACTAGAGTTTGGGAGGTACCATCCTCTTTGTCACATCCCACTTTGGGGCTGTAGAGAACTTAAATACCTAGGGAATGCCAGGGCTTAGATACAAATCCTTTCTAAGACTGCTTTTCCTTTACATAAGCAGATAGAAACTGGTTTCAGGGGAGGGAACCTCTTGAGTTTTGAAGGCCTGAAGAAAATTAATAAATTCATGTATTTTAAAGCCAGAGGGGAAGTACCATGATTTGTCTGACCTCCTTCGTAACTCAGGCCAGGGGAAGTCGCCTAATAACCCCTTCATGAGCTTGCTCAAGCATGGTTGAAAAGACAAATGATTTGACAGAAATTGTTGCTTTACAGATGCGTAGGGGAGGCGGGCGGAGCACGTGACTAATTTCCCTGTGCATAAAAGGTCCAACCTGTCTTAATCCTAACTGCAAAGTGAATTTACAAAAATATTTCTTCACTAAGACTTTAGGTTTTGTGCCTGTAATACAGAATGCAGGATTAAGACTTCTCTTGGAATTAAAAGCCAGTTAATTCCAGAATGCGCTGATTGTGTTCCTGCTGTAGCCACTTAATAAGGGAACAGAGAATGTCAGTATTTTGTTAAAATGAAGAGCTCTGAATCCTCTTTAGGAAAAGCTGAGGCATGCACATAACATTGTAATAGCTGGAGCAGTAACAAGGCACACAAGAAGATTGTTGGAGTGGATACATGTGAGATGATGGATTTATTTTTTTTAAGTGCAGCTAATGAAATTTTGTCTTTAGAGCAGGGAGAGAAACGTGGCAGAACTGATCAAAGAAAATAGCATCTCACTGATAAAACACATGCTGCGGTACTTCCCACAGTTGGAAGACCATAGTATTTAACAACGGTGACCTAGATTGGAGGAGACAATAAAAGCTGTTGCGGTGAGGAGCAGATTGACTGCCATTCTCATCTGGGTAATAAATGGCTGAAATACGGACAGTATATGAAAGTTTACTAATGTAGCTTATGTAAAGACCTATGCTGTTGGAGGAATTGTCTCTGTAGCAAATTCAGTTTGAACTATTGCTTGCATCTGACAGATGTTTATGTGCTCCTTTAGAAAGATACCTATTACTTTATTCAAGGATCTATGAGCCTGCGAGAGTATGACCTGATTAGGTTTTAAAGTAAATCAATATGTGAACCTGTCCAAAAATAGACATGCATTTATTTTAAAAAATATTACTCAGTGGGATAGCCTCGAGGGGATATAGCTTTTCTGGAGAGTTTGAAATGAGATAGCAGTCATATGTTGTTATTTTAAAATATTCAGTGCCGTTCAGATGCTACTATTTCAGCTATCCTGTTGAAAGTAGCTGACAACAGGAGATGACATGCTTGATGCTTTGTACCCACAACAGTCTTCTAAGACATTAAAACTTGCTTGACTCTTGACCCTGGGGATATTTTCTATTTCTTTTTTGAGATGTGGGGTTTTTTTCTTTGTTTGTTTGTTTTTGTTTTTGTGTGTGTGTGTGTAGGGGGTTAGTGTGTTTTTTTTTAAAAAAAATAAAATAAATGGAACTTATTTATAAATATTTTCCTAATGAAGTGGTGTGTGTTAGTGCTTCTTATAATGCAGTTAACCTTTAGGTAAATACAAATCCAAATTCTACAAAAATAAACCGTCAATCCAGGTGTGACTTGAGAGATGCTTTAAGTAAGTGCCATTGAGCTATAAAGACTGATGCATCCCTACTGGGCTGTAAAACTAAATATTATTAAATTGGGTTGTGTGCAGGGGGAGGGGAAGGCGATGGGGGTTGTGAGGGACATCTGTTCTCTGCAGCGCCTTTCTCCCTGTTTGCTGAGGGGATTTCAAGCGTAAGTGAAGAGCGATCCCATCGAAGGCAGGGTGCGGTGGTTCCCTCGCCATGCAGTGAATGCATCGATCTGTGCCGGGGCCCAGTGGTTGCTGCATGTGGTATCCCACCGTGACTGTCTGGGGGAGAGACATCTCCCTGGCCGTGGATCTGGCCAGAGTGCTTCAGATCCTGAACAACTGTTAGTTTGGGGTCTGTTACCTTATTCTTTTTCTTTCTGTGATCAACCTGCATTTGCTCTGTCCTTTTCTACTGTTTTAATCAAAATGCTTTTAGTCTGTTCAGGTGGTCCAAGGTGTATTTAGTAAGCACTACAACTTTGATTTGAAAGTTCCTTTATTTTTCCTCCTTTTTGCTATGTTACACTTACTCAGACTCCATAGAGGAGGAACAGGGAATTCTGTATTTTGAAATCAGTTCAGTAGATTTTGAAAAGCTATCTTTGAATATTCTATAATACGCATACAGATTTGAAGAGCTTATTAAAGAAAGCCCCTGACACACTTCAGCAATATTAAATCACTTCAGACAGTGCATGGCAGTGTAGTGTTACTGAAGCATTTTAAAATGTTAAAAGAGCCTGGATTTGAAAGTACCAGCGGCTTCACAGCCCTGACTGTGAAAAGTGATTTAAACTGTCAAAATTACGTCAGTGTTTGCACTGTATTACTTTCTTAAATGACAGAGAAGGAATGTTAGTAAATAACTATAACTGTAGTTAATCTCTGGCCAGCTAACCAGCTGATATGCTGGGTTAATTTCTTTATTAAATGCTTTTTTAATAACTGGGCAGCTGTTCAGACAGACCAGATGGACTTCAACGTAATTGTGCTAATAATGAGAACTTTTCCACAAAAAGGAAGGGCAATAAGAAGATGCATTTAGTAAGGCAACATCATGACAAATGGCTTCAGGACAGCATGGTCATCTGCCCTCAACAGACTGGCTGAAGTAGGTGGCTCATCCTTCAGAGCAGGAGGGACCAGCAGTAAGAAATGGAGGTAGTGGTTTATTCTTTGTATGTTCTTTGCCTGTAGATCCCCGGTCCTACCTGTAGCCTCACAGCCTGCCTCCCTCATACTGCTCCAGCACGTTTCTGCACTCGCTGCTGTGGCTTCACAGCTGGTGCATTTGCGTATCTCCCCAACAAATATGTATGTAAATCTATAGCTTGCTCCCTAAATGTTATCTTTTTGCCCCATATCCTGTTTTTATTTTGTAGGTTTAATTAACTGTATTTTCAAAGTTCTTTGCAAGAAAAAATACTAGATGGATGTTAAGAACTACAGCTTTGTTTACATGGAGGTAGATTCTTTTATACAGGAAACATTTGCATAAGCAAGAGGAGTGGCAAAGTATGATGTTCTCAGTGTGAGTAATGAATACATTTTTCATTTGTCTTTGTTCTAGCAGGAGAACAAAAGCATCATAAGAGCATTTGAGGAGTAAAAATCTGAACTGACTATCTGGCAATATGTTTTTGCCTTGGAATTGTTGCATTTAGGAATTGAGTCCTTTCAGAATTTTTTTGCTTTTGGTAACATTTCCAACTACTTTCTGGATCACAGTCTTTGTCCTCCAGCTGCTGGTCTGGAAGTACAGGTCTTCTGTATACCTTGTGTGGTGGTGTCTTTAGTCTGTGGAGACGTCTCAGATAGGCCAAAACATCTCAGACAGGACTAGATGACTGTATTTAATCATCTGAAATTGTGATCAATTGACTCTGTAGATGGAGAACTTCATAGTTTTCTTCCTCAGTAAGCTTGCAGTGGTTTTCTGCTTTTTTTCTTTTTTCTTTATTTTTAGATGTTTTAAACTCAGAGAATGACCATTAATTTTTGTTTCCTCCTTTAACAGCACTCCAAAGGAGTGAATGAGATGAACTGTTTGGGTTACAGTATCTGAAAGGCTGAATTATTCTCTTGGAGAGACGTTCTAAATGAGCCTGACCGAGATCCTGGATCTGTGTGAAGAGGACTAAGGATATAGGATGTCAACTGAGACAGAACTTCAAGTGGCTGTTAAAACCAGCACAAAGAAAGACTCCAAAAAGAAAGGTAGTGACTCATTTCTCTTTATTTGTATGTGTTTTGTACTTTAATCAGCTCCTACATCAACCACCTTTTATGCATCTGTGATTCTTCTGTTATCTGTGTGCTCAGTGAAAGTCAAATTTGTTAAGCCCAGTGGAAGTCTGGTTTGGGAATGTGGGATTTGGTTCTCTAACATTAAAAATACATCTTACTGAAATGTATTAAAATGTAAGAAAGAACTTATGTATTACAGTTCATTAATTTTTACTCTGCATGTATATTTCAATTTTCACAAATGGAAATGGATTTTTTTAAATTACTCTTAGCAAAAGGTAAGGATTTTTTCTCTGTCAATATGTGAATTTTCTTCTAAAGGCTTTGTTACTACTTTGTTTTGAACTAACCAGAGCTTAAATGCACTTCCCGTTACTGGAGTTTGAATCTTACAGACACTTTATGAAGTTACAGAGACCTTAGTAGCAATCTATAGAGAGATTAATGGTAATCTGGTAAAGGAAATAGAAACGAGGAGGAGAAAAACTCAAAATTAAAATGCATGGTTGGATAAGTTCATGTTTGTATTTATAGTTTTGTATCAGATTGTAGGGCAGTTCCTTGGGCTGATGAGCGTGAGAAATTGGACGATATGAATCTAGTGTTTATGAATAGGAGTACTGAAAGATTTTCAGTAAGGTTTTTTTATCCTTACATTTTTATTAGTATTTTTATTGCTTGTGGTTTTAAGTACTGATGAATTTGGAGGCCAAGGCCTTGAATTCTAGTGGGAATTCTTGTTCTGCGTAGCCGTCTTTGATTAATTTTTTTATTATTATTTTTAAAAACCTATACAGATAATGAAATTGAGGTTGAAAACAGATTTAATACAAATTGTTCAAATAAAAAAGTAAAACAAACAAAAAAATCATACTTAGTAGTTTTAATACTTGAGGCAGCAAGATTTGGACTTTCACATGAGCTTTTCAGTTTGTCATTCTGTTTCTTTTTCTGGGTGTGTAATTTAGCCATTTCTGAGGAATCTTTAAATTTAAGAAATTCTCATCTTTGCTCATACGTGTCTTTGTTGCTGATTTTACTCATCTTAGACGTCTTGTTAAATTTCTGGGCAGCTATACCTTTTATTGCGGCAATTCTACCAAACCCATAATTAAGGCCTTGTGTTTGTTATAGCTTTTTTTATCAGACGTCTTTGTATTAGTGTTTTTAAAAAGAGACACAGCGATTAAAAAAAAATAAGTGTTTGTTTGGGAAGATGGTTTAGAACGCTTATTACTGTTGTAGGCCTAAACTCACAAGGGAAAAATGACTAAGATTAAAAAGCTGTAGTTTAGAAAGGGAAAAATAGGGGAACTTTGATTTAAATGAGAATGTGAGAATCTGAGAGATGTGTTCAAAGTAAGTAAAGAAAGTAAAGATGCTTTGGTTGTATGATCATTCAGTATTTTTGGGCAGGCAGGAAATTAAAAAATGTCAGTCCTTTGCATTATGGATAACATCTTTTTGATTTGTGTCTCCTATGTTGTTTCTTCTGCTGGAGGGTGCAACTTTTGAAAACAGCAAACAACTGTTGTAGGAACTTGATGTTTATGTTAATAAAATATTCAGCATCCATCTCTAAAAACATTTTCATAAATCACAATAACTGAATGCTTCTCTGCAACAAGTCTGATTCTATCCCCCGAATGGGAATTCTGAGAATTACCTTTGCTGCTGAGAAGAAGTATAAAATACGTTCTGTGGCAGCGGTCAGAGCTCCCTGCAGCATGTACAAGTATCTGAAGAACTGGAAGGGACACTGTATGGCAGTAGCACATCCCCAGAATTAATCTTGTGTATTGCATGTGCAAGTCTGAGTGCATTTGATCACATCTAGCCATCCGAAGGCTTTGTGGTACAGTGAATGCTTTATACAGACAAGGTATACAATTCAGGCAGTGTTGTCTGTTCAAATCCCACATAATGAAAGTCAATAGGAACTTGGTGTGATCATTTACTTGTAATTGAATTGTATGTATTTGCGTATATTTCAACAAATGAGCCTTGCTCTGTATAGTGTGAATGATGGACATGTGAAAAACGGAATTTTTTTCTTCTTTTTTCCCTGGGTTCATTAACCATGAGCAGTGACAGGTAACAAGTACTAACATGAAGTTTCTAATGTTACTAATCAATGAGGTTGATTATGCAATGGCACTGAGTATTCCCAAGAAATTAGTCTGCTTTATAAACACAAATTTCAGCTCTAGTGTATTTCCAGTGAAGCAGAGTTTGTTGTACTTCTGCAAGAGCCATGCAACCATTTCCATCCAGAGCAGGGAGGGGCCTCTCCTGCTGTGCTATCTACTGTTCTGGTACTTCTGCCATCTGCAGCTCGCAGCGCTGTGCTGAGAAAGAGCAGTAAACTTGAGCTTAACTTCCTAACAGAATGTCGGCCCCATAGATGTATCCCATGCTGCAGGTCTGGGCTGACTGAAAGGGGATGAGGATTATTACAGAGTTGCAGGATGGGGCAGGGTTCTTTCGTGATCTCAGCATCTCTTCTGCGTAGTTTCGGCAGTATCTTTAGCTCTACATCTGTATAAAGCTCTACATCTGTCAGGTAGTGTTTCTTTTTTAAAGTGCTGAAATAACATAAAGCTTGATTCCTAAGATTTGCCAGGTATATGAATATAAAACATGGTAAGATGACAGATAAATGCAAGCTACTCTTCTTATTGGAGTACAGTGACCAAAAAGAAAGTGATGGTTATTCAGATGATGCGACTTGTACGTTTGTGGTCTAGTGTCTGCCTTGAATTACAGGCCCTGTAACATCATTAGTTAAGCAAACAATTTAATAACCTGGACAGGTTAGAGGAAAGGTCCAGGAGTTGTCTCATAATACTCAGTGAGTGTGCATGCAAAGTCCTGCTGCTGGGGTGAGCTAACTCCCTGCAGCTGGGTGGGATGTGTGTTTGAAGTTCGTTTATGGTTTCTTATGACTGCTTTTAGACTCCGTTGCATAGATTGCTGATTTTTGGGTGACGGGGAAATAGTTTGATTTCTGCTGCAGATGGGGCTAGTGACATTAATGCTCCTGCAGAGTTACAAATTTTACTGAGTATTTCTTTTTTGTGTTGGGAACACCTATCTCTTTTTGTAGTTGTATGCAGATCATTCTCTTACAAGAGGTTATGAAAACATTTCTCATTAGGCACATTGTACAGCCATAAACTTTCTAGTCATAGTCAACTCTTTGGTCTCTTTCCATTGTCACCTGAGCTGGTTTGTAAGACAGTGTTCTGTTCTAACACTAAAGGATTATTGCTACAGTTAGGACAAGAACTTGCATACAAAATCCTCTTAGAAGCTGCTGTTTAAGTAGAATCACAGCTGTGAAACTCTAATGTACTGTAGGGAACCTCAATATTAGCATGATAATAACAAATTGCAATTGTGTATGTTAACATTATCACCCTGGGTAATCTTACAAATAGGCTATTAAAAAACCAGGTACTAATTTTGCCTTTTATTCAGTCAATATCTGATGGATCTGCAATTTGATGGGCCCTAGAAATGCCACCTGGTCATACCCCAGCAGAGTGTGGGAGTTTAACTGACTTGAAGGCACAGGAAAACAGTGGTGAGCCAAGCACCTCCCTTCCTCTCTAGACTGTCACTTTTTGCTCCATGTACTGTGAAGATGCTTACAGCCCTCCTGTCTACCATTTATTCCATCTTAGGAACTTGCAGCACACTAGATGCTATTAGAGGAGATTATATTTCTGCCATCCCTCACCTCCAGCCCTAATCTTCATGCCAGTCTTGGCTGATAACTACTATTAACTGTGTTGTAATTACCTTTTTTGAGAACTTCCTCGCATTTTAAAAGACGTCCTGAAGAGGTTTTGTGTTGCTCTGTTAAAGGAAATCATGCAACATTCTCAGGAGATTTAGAAAGCTCTATTTGAGGACTTTTTTGGTGAGTTTGCCAAAAACCTTCTGTAAGAAACTTCATTAAGAAGCGTTTAGAGAATTAATGATTCAAATAATGATCTTAAAGGCTGATTTTATTTCATTTGTTTATGTCATGTTGTTCATTGAGGGCTGAATAAAAATTACATGTTTGTACCATTCAGGATGGAAAAACAGGTTTTTTTATTAGCCAAGGTTGTTAGAAACATACACCATGTTTGTCATGCAGTACATTGGGGGGGAGCCATTTTCTAAGTGTGTATGGATTATTGAATCAAATTGAAAACATTAACTTGAGCCTATCAGAATTAAAATTGATTTAGAAACCTTTTTTGGGGAAATGTGTTGCATTGATGTTGAATCCACACTGATAACTGCCTTGAAAAATCCCTTCCTGCAAAATTAACTTAAACAGGAAAACTGAAATGGGAGGTTAATAAAGGAGCGAGCCAGGCTACCAAATTTGCATGCAGATCTGCATCTGCTTGGGGGAAGGCAAGGAGACTTTTCTAGGGATTTAGTCTCTTCCTCTTGCACTTAATTCTGTAATTATGCTATTTGAAGCTTAGGATATTTTTACAAAATCATCTCTCATTATATCCCCTATAATAAGACTTTTGAGTCAATTTTCAAAATGACAGGGACTTTTAAAAATGGAAGCAAGATACAAAGAGGAGCTCAGGTTTGTTGGCAATCAGCATAACGATCTTTGGTGCTAAGGATCCCCATGGGTGAAATTCCCTTATTTAATAGGCTTCCACTGCAGTGCTTGGGAAGCACGTGGCATCTGGAAACAGATTTCACAGTGGGCCGGCCACCAAGCCAGGGACTGCCATAACTAACCAGCAGGAAGGTGAAATTTAGAGAAGGTGTGATGTGCTATTTCTTTACCATAGATGTCTTGTAGCCATAACATAATTCAATAATATTTTGACTGAATCAGTATACAAGTTCTGAAGCTGTGCGTGGGGAGGGAAGATGGGAGTGGTCTCTGCTGAGGGGGGCTTAGTGCCAGGCAAGGCGTTACTGTGGTGTGCCAGCAGAGCGGACAGCGGTGTGTGGCAGTGCTTTCATGCTGATGGAAGATCAGAGTTTGATCCTCTTGGGATCAGGATGGCAAAAAAACTTAAATGCCCCATTTGACTACTAATTAAAAGTAATGCAGTGGCTTCGGAACCATTCACATCTGTAGGATTTGGCCTCTGGCAGAGTCATGTCTCTTTCCTGGGTCTTTTAAACTCTAATGAGAGACTGGAGTCTGTCTAACTATCTAAAGGAAAACCGTTGCGTCCCCATGAGCAAAACTCTAGTCATACTAAGATCAAACAGGAGGTGCCTAGTTAGTTTAAAAGCCTTTGGGGATAAGCAGCCTTTAAATAAGGTTCTGTTTTGTCATTTTCAGTTTTCATCATAGGTACCTCATGCTACTGAAGTCCTGTTTTGGGTTTCTTAGACCTTATTTGAATCTAATCTTTGGGCTAGTAATTGCTAAATTTGAGAGTGGGATGGAGGTTTCTGGTTTATGTGACATTTACGCTTTTGCTGATACATAGAAATCTCGATGCAGTTTTACAGGTTCGTTTCCACATTGGATCTTCAGTTTAGTAAGTGCTATGAACAATGATGGTGGGATGTTTTTACTTAACTTTTTTTTGTTAACATTATGATCAGCTAACAACAATTAAAGCGTCATCACTGTAATGAGGCATTTCAAGTTGTCGATTGGTATAGGTTCATTTATTTTTCTGTTTACATAGCTAAGATTAATGGAATCCAGCAAAATTCAAATTTGATCTAAAGAGTAATGAAAGAGGGGCACAGTCAGGAACTTATTGTCAGGGAGAGGATTTGCTTTGTTTCCATGCAGCAGTTATGAGTTTTTCAATAATTTATAGATCAAGTAACAATAACATTAATTGATGCACTAATTGTGTCCACATGCCTGCCTTTAACAAATCTCTTTTGTGAAATGGTTGCTAACAACATTAATTGCACATCTTTTGAGTCTTGATGTAAGTTATGAATTCATTCTCAAGTTGAAAGAGGGTGGGAAAATCATTAATTTTGACGTTGTGTAGCTATAATTAACAAGAGTTATCCAATAACCTATCATAAATTAGAGAGCTCATGAATTCTGTTTTAAATCCCACATTCAACCAAAGGGGGTCTGTGGTTGTGTTAATTGAAGCATTCTTCGGGGGTAATGGATGTTGCGTCTTGTTGCAGTTAAAATATTTACTGTTGTTTTTAATTGAGAGACAGGTCTGCCTAAGTTAAGGTTGGAGCTCTTGCTACTTTGCTGCTCCTCAGTAGAGGAATCAATAATCTGTTGAGTGTGAAGAATAACATTTCCTGAGAGCTTCTGTTATGTTATCATTTCTCAATATTTTAACAGTCGTCAAAGCATTTCAGTGGAAACTGGTAATTAGGAGCTTAATGCAATGCATGTTCCACGGAGGATTAGACTCATGTAACAGTCATTAAATACAGGTGGGTGTTGCTGGGCTCCAAGTCTGGCTGTACATTAGGAAATCTGTTGGTTGCTGGGGGTGAGGATCACCTATGCATCCACTTCAGCCTGTGCTGTCCATTGTTTCTGGCTTCATCCGCTTACACTGCTAAACTACGTCTGAGATTTGACTGAAATACAGAGAAAGTGAGGGGATGGGGCTGGTAAGGAAGTAGAACTGCCGAACAGCCAAATAAATTAATTTTCAGGGGAGCCTTTTCTCCACATGCAGTCATTGAAAAGACTCCCAGCAAAATTAGGATCTTTTTAAATAAAGAGTTTTGTTCAGAGAGTTCAGGGAAGAAAGTTCTGTCACGTAATGAATGTAACTGAGCAGGAGTGACCTAATTCATCCAGATTAGTAGCTAAATTGCCTCTAGAGGTTTGGATTAGTGGAAGTTTCCTAATACGGCTCACATAGAAATATTCTATAGGGACAAGTATGTTGATGATGACAATGTTTTTATATCATTCTTCATCTAAAGATATTTGCCTGCCTAATACATATTAATGAATGACATTTCTGTCAGCATGTTGTTACATGCATTTGAACATTTCTACTTTTCTGAAACATTTTGTCTTTTCCATTGACATGGGAAATACTGCAAGTAAGAATAAAATACATCAGTCTTACATCTAACCTATACTTTACAGTGAGTATCAGCTGCATTGATAAATGCTCCCATTTTGCTGAAGGGAAATCAAAGACAAATAAAACTGGAATGTTAGTTTGATCCCAGCGATCTTCGAAGCATTAAATTGCTCACCAATTTTCCCTGAAATTAACAGGTAACACTTAGCATTAATGTCCACGTTATTGCAGTGTATACTTTGTCATATTACTAGGGAAAATTCCTCAAAAGTTACATAATTTTATATAATTTCTGGAAAGTAATGAGCTTTCATGGCCTATGTACGTATGGGGGAAATGTAAATTGTTTTCAAAGGTGGTTAGATCTTTGCATCGAAAGCCAGTGCTGATCTCTCAATTAAAGATTATGCCACAAATCAGGGCAGAGCTTGATATGTAATCTGAGGGTCCTGCTTCTTATTTTGTGCTCTAACTAGTATGTCTGTCTCTGTCAGTAATGGTATCATAGTAATTTCATTAGTCAGCTTGTGAAGAAAAAAGTGTGGAGCAACGTACAAGTTAGAGGAAACATGCATGTTTTTGTTTGTGTTTTTAAGCAACCAGAAACAGAAGTGTATAGCTAAATATCTCAGTAAATTGGTCACAAAAAATTTAGTTGAAAAATAAGTGTGTCCTTAATCTTCAACATCATAGACCTTCTGAATACTGATCACTTACTGTTAAGAAAAGTGTGGCTGCAAAATTGGTAGCCTTTTGGAATATACTGCGGGTGAATTTGTAAGCCCTTCATTCATAACTTATGACATATTCCTCTTCAAGAGTTCAAAGAAATATATAGTGAATTTGACCAAGTAATAGGCTTAAACTCCCTCTGATAAATATGTCAGGCCCAGACATTCACTGTGCTCCTCAGGAGTGAAGAGAAGATGTGGCTGTGAGCCTTGCAGATGATTCGCTCTAACTAAAGAATCAATATTGACATTATTTGACATCCAGAATAAAGGTAATATAATATGTAATGTACTTGGGATATCCAACGGCACAGTGACTGAGTGTGTTTAAGTATAACATTCCTCTTGAAAATTAATTCCTCTTAGAGATAAATGTGTCCTCAGAAATAATTACATATTGTTTGTATTATTTTTAAGTAAACTTTGTTATATGTAATAGCTAGTGTAATGTAAAGACAGGAAAAAATGCATTTTTCTGCTTTTACAGTTGGTTGGTTTTGCAGATGAGGCAATATATTTGGTTTAACAAAATGTGTTTGTTTTCATACAAAAGATCCACACAAAGGGCTAAATAAAAAGCAAAATTTTTTTTCAGTTTTTTAAATGAGGCCAATTCATAGTGAAATCATGGGTAGGTATATTATATGTGCTTAACTGAATTTTTTTGTTTTTACAGTTCTTTTTATGTGTACCTCAAGAGTTTTTTCTTCTCCTGTTCGCCTGCCATAGTGGTTTCTGTTGCTGGTTTCCTGGTGCTTCTAATGTTAAAGTAACAAACAGCTGGATGGTAGACTGATGGTTTATGCACCTATGGAAACTGCTAAGTGACTTTTTTTTGAGTGACAAAAATATTCTTTCCCTAACAGTTAAGAGTACTTGCAATTTATAAAAATACAGGGTCCTTTATAAAGTTCAGAAAAATTGTAAATTTGATGCATAAAGTTACTGGTACTCATCAGCTGTTCACTGAAGACCTCCATCATTAGGGACTGCCTTCTGAAACCTTTTCTTGTCTTGAATATCATCTCATTGTGCATTCATATATCATTCACAACAGAACTGCTTTGCATCCAGAGCTCAGGCTGCAGACACCTCTAAATGTCTAGCTGCATGGACATGTTAATGGTGTTAATGGTTCATCATGAGTAGGAGCTGAACTGTGTTTCACCGTTAGTGCTCTGTAGTGAGGCATTTCCCATAGATGATCCATTTTCTAAACCATGCAAAAAGGCAGGTCTTCCTTCCCTGCTTGAACCTGTGTGGCCTCTGTGAGCAGAAACTGGATGAATCCAAGCCATATGGAGCAAATACTTTAATGCTTACTAACATCTTTCCTTCTACTAGTAAAAAAAGTGAGGCTGAAGCTAATATCCTGGCATTGAACTAACGTGAGATTTGGAGAAGGGCATCTTTCAGCCTGTTGCCGTCTGTACAACCATGTATGGAGGCACTCTTAGCATCTTACAAGCCACACTTCCCCGCTTTGACCCTCCCTGAACAGCCAGTGGCTTTCCCCCACAACCTCTTTCCATAGATGAGAATCAGTGGAGTAGACTCACTTCTGATCCTGTTCTTGTTGCCCAGGCTGAAACACCAAACAATGGAGCTTATAATGTATTTGCAAGCAGGTGAGTTTACATGCTTTATTTGCTGTAGTACTGTTGGCTTTTCCTAATTCCTTTTATTTATGCTGTTGTGCAGCGCAGGAGGGCAGTTGCCAACACAATATCCATTATTATTCTGACAAGAACAGAGTAGCTTTCACTTCCATTTCCTGGAGACAGCATTACTCATTGCTGCAAAACAGCAATAAAAATAAAGAGAAGTAGGGCAAATTATCATTTGGCAGCTGAGTTGTGAAACCGCCCTTCCTTGCTCCAAGTAGATCAAGTTTGAAGTGGAGGTGTGAATAGTGTATGGTCTCTCTGGGCTTTGTGTCCGCTTTGTGATGCTTGCATTAGGGAAGAAAACAAGCTATTGCTCCATCAACACAAAAGTCAGTATGTGTGGAACCAAAGATGTTAACGTGATCGTGTTTCCGGAATCTTCCATTAGAGGTAATTGAGTCTGGTGGGCTATAGGGCCTTGGGGGATTCATCTTCTCCCAGCCTGATACAAGGCTGCTGTGGTTTAGGGTATCCAGATCCAGCAAGGCTGAGCACGCATTCCCGATAGGCATGCATACACATACTACAAACAGCCATACATATCACCCCACACAAAGCAGAGCTTTTACCAGCAGCCACATAATCAGAAAAAGCACCTACATACACTTAGGGACCTATATGTGGCACTTGGGGACATGGTTTAGTGGTGGAGTTGGCAGTGCTGGGTTAATGGTCGGACTCTGATCTTAAAGGTCTTTTCCAACCTCGATTCTATGAACAACACAGATGGCTCAGTCCCGTTCCTCCCCTCACAGATCAGGTTTGCTAGCGGACACACACGCGCACACACTCTGTAGTTTTCTCCATAGGTGATGTTAGACATCCAGTATGTCTCCAGTAGCTGTCCCTCCCAACATCAGTCTCCTCCAGTTGTAGGCACCTGAGTCTATGGGCCTCTCAGGATTTCAGCTTCTTGCTTCAGTGGCTGGTGCTCAGCCCTCTCCTCCTAGTTGTTAGCCAGTCTGACCTGAAGTTCACTACTCCTGTGCAGGCTCAGAGTGGAGAGCACACCCATGGTGAAGTCCTGGCCCAGAAATACAGAGTACGCTCGAGGGGAAAGCCTTCAAGCCATGGGCATGCTCCTGGGTTTGTGGGCCAGTGCTCTGAGAGGCGGCTGTGTGGCACAGGCAAGCCTCTGTGCTTCCCTGGTTTGTCCTGGCTGTGCAAGGGGACGATTGCTTGTGAGGAATTCCTGGGACAGTTGTGTCCTGCTACCTTACCCATAACTGCCCCCACTGAACGCAGCAGGGGGAGGTGGGAGATCCTCCTGGCAGTGGTTTCAGTGGTGGTAGGATGTCCTGTTTCGGGGGAGCCCTGCCAAGTTGTCCAAAGGCACACAAAGCTCTAGCCTTCTTCATAAATATTAACGTTTCACAGCAGTCTCTTCTACAGATGATGGAAGGAACAGCTTTCTCTGGAGTCAACTTGCTTTTAATGTCTGCCCCATTTTAACTACTAGCAAATATTGAACAGCTAATCTGTGATCTGCAATTACATCTCTGATTCTTTTAGCTTAGATAGAGGAGAAATTTTATAGTGAGAAGGATGATTTGGGCAGTGAAATGAAATTAAGCATAGTAAGTCTTTTGAGGTTAGCTATAAATTTCAGTTTTAAATATAAAATTGCCATCAAAGTAATGAGGGTAATATTTGCACATCACAATAATGTGGACTAGCATGCTGATAACTAGGTGGAAGGCAAAAACATCAGGAGTAGTTAATACATTAATCCTTTTTTATACCTTGTGTTGCCTGTATGAGTTAGACATTGAACTCAGATGTTCAAAGTCACATGAAATGAATTGACTGCAGCAGGGAAACTGGGTGTACTCTATACTTGGGCATGGCTTAAGTTTAATATTGATATGGTTACCTATGTGTGTTTAGTGTTTGCTATATTTGGTAGTGTAAGGATGTTTGTGGATTGCTTTTTTTTTGTTAAATACACAGACTCAGAAGTGTCTCTTTAAAAATATTGTTAGCAGCCCTTCTCAGTAAAACTGGCTGTGCAAGAGCACAGCCTCCACTGTTGTGAGCATGTCAGAAAGATGGCAGAGCTAGCGAGACACTGGAGATCAAAATGAAAGCTACCTACAGAGTTCTTTATCTGTCTCGCATATCTCCTTTCTCTTTGCTAGACTGTAAGTAAAGCAGTATATTATATCTGTACCTCTGTATTTAATTGCATGCAAGAAATGCTGGGGCTATAAGGTTAAGCACTGAAATTCTAAGGAAGGGCAGACTTGAAATGCCTATGTAAGCCTAATTTAACATCCCTCCAGGATATACATTTTCATACAATTTTTAATGAGCTGAGCTCATATTGCTATTTCCTGGAGACCATTGTCCTGTTCAGTGAATGGAAGGACAGTGGTCAGGGAATGTGCTCCATTTGGTGCTGCTTGCTACGCTTGACAGTCAAGATGGAGCTGCCTGCTTTGTTTGCATGATAACCCAACCGGAATGTGAAAACATGGACATTGGTTGAAGCACCAAAAGATCTAAATTCTTTACATCTCAGAAAAATTATTTATTTCTATACGTGCTACTTAAGGAAAAAAAAAAAGTCTAGCAACAGGTAGGGTGGGTTTTCTTGTTTGGTTGGTTTTTTTGATTTTTTAGAAAAGATTTGAGTCTTTGTTAGAAGGCAGTCTAATAAATAGCTTTGCAAAAGGTCACATCATAGAGACATGAAAGGAACTGGAAGAAAATAACCACAATATCTGAGCTGACAGTGGTGCTTTGGTAAAGTACTCGGGTAGATGTAAAAAGGAACACATATCGGCTCATGTGATAATTAAATAGGGCTATAGAAACTGTAGGTGTTCAGAGATTACTCTTGGATGTTTTTTCAACAAAATGAGCAAATATGTTAACAGAGGAACTTCTTGTAGAGAAGTATTGTTCTCAACTAAGGCTTCATGAAGGAAACTTCGTCAGATGCAAGGTAACATTTCAGAAAGAGAAGCTGTGTGTAAGAGGAATTGGGAATCCATCCCATTCACAAGGATGGGAGAAGAGCTTGACCCTCGTGCTGATTATGGGGCATGATTCTGAGGGGAAGTCCCATAGCTCTGGTGATTACCCTTGGCCACTTTGGCATATATGTGTGTTCACCATTTTCTTAATCCTTTCTTCCTTCTTTCTTTGATTTTTGCAGCTGCCTTTTCCGTTTGGAGAATATCAGAACAGGAAAAATCTGAATATTTTGAATGTGGATCCTATTTTTGAGCAAGCTTTAGCTGAAGAAGGGAACAATAAGTTTAAAATGATTGGTCTGAATGACTGGAAATCAGTGCACAGGGCTTTGGAGGGGTGCAGTCAGAGCGGTATTCAGGAGAGATTATTTTGACAGTGCTTTCTGGACTATTAAGAGGAACGAGTAGTGAGAAGAGACTGGGATGGCAGCAGTTGCAAAGTTGATTAAGATATGGGTGCTTAATGTAGCCACAGGGTTAGAACAGAGGGGGATGAACAGTATTTAATGATATTAAAGAGAGGTTTATTAGAGGTTATCTAACTATTTAAAATGCTGGGAAGGTCTGTACTTCGCAGCTCATCTGTATGTGCATATGTTAATGGGGTCCAGGATAATGGAGGTTTATCTTCTTTCTCTTCAGGCCAAGTCCTTCCCTACCAAGGAAGTGTAGTTAGTCCCACTAGCTGCTAGACTGCTTAATTCAACGAAACAAACACAACGTGGGTGTTGAAAAATAGCTTTCAAGGAGTTCTGCCAAACTGAAAGCCTGCTTTAATGCTGATTTGTAGGTTCATGGGTGGTTTTTTTTTTTATGTAGAGACATTTAAGACAGCAGTAAGGATGCTGGTGTCAGATGTCAGTGAAAGCACGGAACCTACGTTGTGTTTAAAAACACTTAAGATGTTATATTACCTTAATTATTCATTCATTTTAAATTATCTCATAACCATTTTCAGGGACATGTCCATTTCAGCAAATAAAGGTAAAGTAAATATATATCCCATAATTTGAAAACCTAGTAAACTCTCTGCAGTAATTCCTTAATTCAGTAATTCCTCATATCCTATTCAATGCATAAACTGCCAATACACTGAAAAGATTACGAAGATCACAGAGGAGGTTTGTGGTTTTTAATTTTTTTTTTAATCTTGTGGTGGAACCAATCATTTGGGGCTAAATGTCCATAGATCAGTTGGATACAGGAATTTTAGTAAGTGAAATTATTGTGTGTCTTTGTATTAAACTCCTCAATTCTTAAAACAAAAGATATTTTTTTTAAAAAAAAAAGGATTTTGAGGGAAGATTTGGATCCTTTTCATATTGAAACAATCAATGCAAATTTAGAGATGGAACAAGAACTTTTAGAAACACACTATGCAAGCTTATTTCTTGCCGCCTGATGATAGTCTGTTAAAACAGACAAATACAAAGATGTCACCATTAAGAAGCAACCTGACTTGATGACTGTTTGTTACTGGAGTCCAATTTTATAGTAAGACTTTTGCAAAGGAGGATATTTGAAGCCTTGTAATTTTGAAAAGTCACTGTAGGGGTTGTTTTTCACCTTTTACTCAAAGCTCAGCTTCCGGGGAAGTCATATCAACGTTTAATCTACTTTTGAGTATTTTATAATGAGAAAGCTCATTTGTCTATCAACAAACACAACTCCATCTTTTGTAGTGAAATACCAGACTGCTGGCAACGCTTGTGTATTAGCTTGAAGTCGGTGGTGCCAGCCTGCCTTTTCTCCTGTAATGACACCCACAGCCTCTCTCAGATTGTGGGGTCTGAAACAGCAGGGCCTGTTTGCAGCATTTGATCTTCAGCAGCTTAACCATTCAAGGTCTAACGAAATGTGGATTAAACCTGTGAGGTTTTGCATGGCTGGAGTTCAAAAGATGGAAAGAGCACATGGGATGACAGTGGTGGAGTTTCTTCTTCCCAAGAAACTCTCTCATTTGGGTTTGTTGGCAAACACAAAAAGAGTAAGAAAGTCAGAGCTATGTAGGCCTTTGTGTGGAATTATCAAAGAGGATTTCTATGTTTTATTAAAAGTGTATGCTGCCTATTAGATGTTGTTTTCCACTGCTGTATTGCAGGAGAATGTGCTGGTTGGAAATAGAGAGGGGGGAAAGATACCAAAAATGCATCTCTTCATGTCTTAGCACTTTTTTTCGGAAATGTGAAGATATCTTGAGAAAAGTAACCTGAAGCACATGTGAGTTTATTGGCCATCAGATGAACTCAGTGAGGTCAGCATTACATATTCTGTCCTTTCTTCATGCTCCGTTCTATACAGTGTATCTCCAGCAGATAAGGCTAAACCATTACATTATCATCTTTTGTTAATGGCCTATAACCTCTGCAGGCCAGATTGTCATTTCTGTTACCAAAACAATTATATCCAAACACAAGTTGATCTTTCTTTTTTTTTCAAAGCAGATGATGTTTGGAAGAGAGTGAATTCTCTACGGTTAGTAAATGGAATTTCCATTTGAAGTAACCTAGTTCAAAGGGAAAAAAAATTCCCCTTTAGGTTTAGACCAAAGGTTCTAAAAGCCCAAGATGTGAAAATAAAGAGGCACTAGCTATAAATACCTTTCAAATTATGTCTCTTTAGGCTTGCTGAAATGTGTGGTTAAGATTCTTTCTGCTTTAAAATATTCAAGGTTATTGGCCTGCATTAAACTCAAACCCACTCAAACACCATTATTTTAACCAAGTTATTCAGAAATGACAAGCTGGAAGATTTAGAAGTGGGGGTCTGTGAAGGGAAAAAAAAAAAAAGATTTGAACAAAGGAACTGGGTATTTTCTCCTAAATAAGTAGTTTTAATATTTGTACACACAAAAGTGAATTATCTTAATTGCCAATACTAGGTATAGAATGCAATTCTCACAGGTATTTAGTCAGCCAGACTTTCACATCTAGAAAACATAAGTATCCTTATGCTGGTATGACCAAGGCAAAATACTCAGAGTACATCACCTTTTGAAGTTCCTTTGCCAGCATTTAGAGCAAGACTTTCACTTGATCTGTTATGTATGGTGGGCTTTGAGGTCTGAGATTTCATAGGCAGTATGTTTTGATTCATCAGTATTTCATTTACTTAGATATGTTAACTTCCTAGTTTACTCACCACGAGCCTAACAGTAGTATTAATTGTAAGTCGCAGTTGTTGGGGGAAACACTTTTGTCTCATGAAGATTTCAGCTTTGAGTCTACAATTCAGCCATTAGATGAGAGAGTTTGGAGTCCAGCTAGAACAGCCTTGTCCCAGTGTATGCACAGCTGGGTCAGTTCTTGCCAGAGGCAGTGATAGTATTCCTTTAAATGATGATGTTTCACATACCATTTTGGAAAGGGAACCAGATCACAGCCTGGTGCGAAGGCTGGCAAGGAATCCCAATGGTTGTTACATTAAGCTGAAGCACTGGGTTCATTGTATGAGTGGAGGTAGCTCTTCATTGCTCCCTTTTTAAAAAAATTCTTGTAACGTGTAAGTGGTGTTAAAGATGGCAAGATTGTGCCAAAAGCATTGAATAACTCTTGAGTATATCAAACTGTTGTATCCTGCAGATTTTTATTTCGTATTTCAGATGGAGGTGTGGCTAAAGCTTCATATGACTCTTCTTTAATGTACTTAACCTTTGTACCAAAAGCATTTTTATTAATTTAGTTGCTCTAGTATGAAAGGAGATCGGAGCAGCATGCCATTGCAAAACACTGCAAATGCTGTAATCATGGTATTAACCTACTTCAAAGCCTTAGAAGCAGATTCACTTTGTGAGGGTAGTAAGAATGTTTTCATCACTTTGAGTTCACTGACAGATACTGAAACCAAATCGTGTTTCTTTTATTTGTGTTTTGAGGTGGAAGGTTACAGTGGAAATGATTGTTACATCTGACATTCCACATAGAAGAATTTCTTACACATTTTCTGTGCCTGCATGGGAAGGTTTGTATTTATTCTGCAATGCATAGATGCAGAGATTTTCCTAGCATCCAGAATGTTGTTTTAGGAAAAGGAATGAACGAATCGATATATCCCAGAGTAATTTGCCAGTCAGCTTTGGATTCCAGCTTACAACAGCTTGTAGTTATTAGAGGCAGAGCCCTTTCAGCATTTTAGGCACAGGAAGTATTAGCTCATGGGCACCATGTACAGCTTATCATGGTCACAATATGAAAACATTTCATGTGTCTAAACCCAACCTGATTCTTTAGTTATAGTGCCATGTACAGAAATTTAAGTATGGTCAGGTTTCTAGCCAGCTGTACATAACCTGAGGCCTTTTTCCAGTTCTTATATCCTGCAACTGAAATTCAGCTTTCCAGATTCACTATGGATGAATGTACATGTGTATCTATATATGCATCATGGTGCATATGTACACTCCCAAATGCACTATGATTTTGGGGAGTACTGCTGTATGTGAAGAGCCCTGTTAACATGTGAGTATGTTCAGAGTAAGTCAGATGGAGCAACTGACTCATTAAAGGCTGAGCTGACCCCAAATTGGAGCCTTCAAGTGTAGAAGACTACCAAGGAGGAAAGAATAGTGGAATGTATTGAACAAAATCATAATCTTTAGAAATTGTTTCATGAATTATTTATTATTTGAGAATCAACTTTTGAGTTCTCTTTACTCTATTTTCCACATTGATAAAGGTAGCTAGGGCAGGTTTGTACAGGGATCATTACTAGAACTCCAGGGAACAGGACGTGGCAAGGAAAGCATCTGCAGTGAAAGGGCAGGGGGGAATTGCTGGCGGGAGCACAGGGAACATCTTTGTTGAGAAAGCACTTCTATGGTGACTAAGCCATCAGCTGCTGTCTGGAAGAGTAGACAACCAGCAATACAGAGGAACTGAAGAAATTCAGACACTGAATACCATTACAGAAGGCCATCCAAGCCCCATGATTAAGACATTTCCTGATACTAATCCAGAGTCACAGTTTATTACAGGCATCTAGTTATTCCTTCTGTACTCCTGCTCTCCCATGAGTTTTCTCCTGTATTGCCCCTCAGGTGTCAAGGATGAAACACCTGTGGCTGGCACCAATCTCATACTGCCTCTCAGACCTTGTACGATGGCAGCACAGGCCTACAGCTGCTTTCCTGCTCCATCTTTCCATATGGTAGATGCTTGTTATCTGCAGACTGGCTGCTCCTAGGACTTGCACTGCAGAGCGGGACACAGAGGAGGCAGCTGGTTGTCTCACCTGGTGAAGCTCTTGGCCGAAAGCAGCCCTAGGAGGCATGGCCCGCTTGCAGCTCAGCTGCAGGGCTCAGTAGTCGGCACAGGTCATCTGTGACAGTAGCCATCGTGCCTGAACCAGCTGCACAGAATTTGGTATGTGTTCATGGAACTACGTCGCTGGCGTGCCTGATCTCCTTAAAAAGAGAAAGTGGGAACCATTTCTAGACAAACGTTCTCTGTTTTCCTTTTCGTTAATTTTCAGTGAAAAGAAGCAACTGCCAGTTTTGTAGTTTTAACCTCACTCATAATAATAGCAGTGATATGGCAGCAACAGTGAAAAAGGGAAAATCCATGCCTTTGCAGCTAAACGTTTTATTCTGAGCTGTATCTTAATTACAAAGGGTCACTTCATGATAACTGAAACTTTCTTGTAGCTGGTTTCAATTAAGTTTTGTTTTAAAAAGGAAGAATAGGTTTTAACAAGGCTCAAAATACATGGAATTACTTAATTTTTACTTTAGTAGAACAAAGAGGATTTTAATATTGAATCAATATTGAATAACTTGAAGTTATCTTGGCTGCGTGCCTTGGTTTCTTGCTGTCCAGGTTGCTTCTTTTACTGGCCAGGGTCACCACTGGCTCCAGTGGGAGTTACCTTTCCCGACACTGAAGAGCTGCATCCCAAGTTCCAGCAGAAGAAGTCAAACCAGCCTTGTGCTTACGGTTTCTCCATGCTTAGAGATGTTATGGAATTAGGCATACACACATGGATTCATGATTAAGGATTCTGCCTTAAAGGAAGAAGCTGTTTCCAGGAACACCTGAAATTCCAGCACTATCAGCAAAAAGATTAGTAATTTGTCTTAAAATTCAAGTTGAGCCTCCATTCTACAATATATGCAGGTCAGTGTTTGTCACAGGTGTATTCCAGAGTGCCTGGTCCTGGCTCAGTAATTAGATTGGTAATACTGCATGACCACAGAGATTCACCCAGAGCTAAGAAAGTTAATGACAGCCATGCAGGCAATAACTATAGATGCATAGGGGAGCGGAGCAAGCAGGCCTTTCTTGCTTAGGTTTCTCTGTGAGCAGCAGGATCCAGTTTGAATAACCAGGAGATGACTGTAGTAGCACCAGCAGAAGAATGGCTTGGGCTTTGTTCTCAGTGGCTTGAACACGTGCGCTGAAAAACAACTGCAGGTTCCTCTGGGAATGGGAGTTACTGATACAGCAGCGTAGGTCAGCTTGGGCAGGGCTGTGCCCGACGTATTGTTCAGGCACTATCCTTGACAGCTTCCTTTTGTTTTTCCAGTTAAGTGGAAAATCTAGCCTGCAAATTGGAAACATTTAGCAAGATAGTGAAATAGATGTGTTTTAAATAAGTAAAAATCTGCCTGAAAAGAGTAGGAATCTTTACTCTTCACCTCTCTCAGGTAACTTTGGGCTTGAAAGGTAAAGGTCTCTGCTGATAGTTCAATCTTACTGTGGTGAACAAACACGGTGCTGTAAAATCACAGCTTTAAATTGACTTGAGGTAGCGGATTCATCAGAAGACAGTTTACTAAGTAGGATGCAGACAGAATGTATCTGAGGCATGGTATGGTTCACTAAGCTCCAGGCTGAAGTGTCTGGTGAATTTCATCTAAGCCAGAAACCTGCCACAAAATGTTTATGCTCTTGTGGGAAACTAAGAGCAGTGAATTAATGTTTTAGTTTGCCTTAAGTGGGATAGCTCTAGCAAATTTGCAGGGGGCTCTGCTTTGGAACTAATGCAAAGGTTTTGCACATTTGATGTGGTGGACTGAGTCTCAGCTGTTCCAAAATAGATCTGCTGAAATCAGTGCAGGCAATTTTCCCAGAAGTTACCAACCCAAGACAATAATTTAAATTGTATCTCCTGTTAGCTGAAACCAGACTTCATCAGTACAGAAGTGTGTTTCCCTAGGATATACATTTTGAAATGGGCTGTTGTATTTTTGTATATTTTTAAGACTGTATGGTGAAATTATGTTTGTTTTTCAAGATTGGCCATTCCATCCTCATTAGGATTAGCTGAAATATGTAAGGATTGTTAGGTTAGCATCATGGAAAAACAGAAGTCAAAACCATTTCATGTTAATGCTGATATGCCTGGCTTGTTTATTATTGTTTATCTTTTTTAATTTTTTTCCAAGTATATTCATAAGGTTTTGCTGGAGTAAAAAAGTGGATAATTACAGAAAATAAGCGTAACTTTTATTGCAATACAAACATCATAGGAAACTAATGTGTGCCCATTGTAAAATAGGCTGCGGTACAGCAAGAAATACTGGGATGCTTGTGGGTTTATTAGTTTCCTCATGAAACTTTATTTTTGTGTTTCAGGAAGTAAAATAAGTTTCTAGAAACCATTATACTTGTGTATAATCACTATGTTCTTCATTGCGTCAACGAATTATTTGATCTCCCGTGTTCATTTTGGAAAGTTCCTGTGGGAAGTAAAAAATCATGGCAATATTACTGTTGGCACAAGGCAGGCATTTATCTGTGATGCTTTTTTAATTCAAGCTACACACACTCGCATGGAAGATTTTGGAGGTGACCAGTTCCAGTGCGTGGGCTGAGACCGGCGCCGGACCCCTTAGACAAGATGATAAGATCTGCTTGTTGGTGTTGCTGCCCATGAAGCTATTTATGTATTTACTGTTCAAAACAAGTATTAAAATATTACTAAGAAATTCAGAGGCAATCAATTTTCATGACTGTCAGGAATGAAATAACTTAAAAATAGTTATGAGCAGCCTTTGTTCATTAGCATGTGAGTGGTCTTGTGGGGTTACTGAGAGCAGGGGACATGGCAGTGATTTCAGGGAATCCATGGCCCAAATGTCAGTCTATGGCATGACATTTAGATAAAGGAAAATTTGAAAAAATAGCACTATCCTCAAGATGAAGGCGCTTTTTTTTTTTTTTTTTCTGCTCTGCTGGACAACAAACCCACAAAATGTTGCAGAGTTAAAAAAAGCCTCAGATTGGGTAAAAGCCTTAAATTCCACTGACTGCTGGCTGCTGGGCAGTGCATCAGCCATGTCCAGGCTCTTAATGGAGTGCCCTGTTAAGGGAATGCAATTTCTCTCCCAGATACCTGAGATAAAGCTGATTCTCTGGGAAGGAAAAATTTTAAATACCTTGTTGTTGTGAAGGGATTTGGGTCCCCGGCTGTAAAAATAAACATATAGGACTCCAGGTCTGCTGCTTAACAGAGTTGTGCAAAATAATTTGAGGAAAATAAATAAATATCAGTGATTTCTCTAGTTATCTTTTACATGTGCATAAATACACCTTCCAGTGCAAGCTCAGTAGTTTTCAGAATGTAATCTCGTTTGTATATGTAGCAATTTAATGCTGTGAAAAATCTTCTGGTGGTAGGACAGATGTGGCAAACTCCATGTTCCAAGTATGCTGGAAGAGAAGCACGTAAGCATTTAACACCAAGTAGTTGCTAAGCGTGCAGACACTTTATTTCCTTTGTTAGTGAAAAAGAAAGAAAGGCTATGGAATATGAGGATATCGGAATTTCTCTAAATTGTTCATTTTCATAGAAATAGGAGGAAATTGCTACCAAGGAGAATGGAAAAGCTGCTTCAGAAATCAAACTGCTGTTATATTTGGTGCTTTGTAAATACTTCTTGCTCTGTGTTGGTGCAAGTTCTTCACTGTCATGTAACATGACCATATTCACTAAAAGAAACCCTTATTTCTCTTTTTCTTTAGACTCATTTTCCCCCTCAGTCTCTGATAAGGACATAAATCTTACTGTAAATGTGTAAAAGACTGTAAATATTTCCATCTCCCGCAGCTAGAATATGCAGTGTGACATAATTAAAATCTAAAAATATTCACTGTATTTGTTAACCATTTCCCCCCCACCCCCCCACCCCTTCATTTGGCAGCACATTGTCAGGACATTTCTAATGAATCCAGTCTGCAGCATGGCAACAGAAGCTGATCTCTTTCCAGCTTCCCTTTATGAGTTAACAAAGAGAGAAAAGTAGGAAAAGTGTGTTGGTGGCATCAGAGAAAAATGACAGGTGGCTTCAGGGTTAGGTGCTGCATCTGCACAGCTCTGAAGGTGTCAGTGTGCCTTACAACACGCTTGGACTCTGCTTGTAGGAAATTGAGAATTCTGCCCAAGGCAGATAAAAAGGAAATCCAGGTTTGAACAACTTTTGTGAAAATAACTTTGGCAAAAATTCCTCTTTTTTTTTTTTTTCTTTTCCAAAAGGCACATAGAAATCACTTCAGCCTTGTTTTCTGATGTTTCTTTTTTATTTTTCTTCCACTTTTATTCAGCTGTGTGGCAGATTTAGGCTATATCATATTTGAGTTTTAAGGAAGTTTTGACAGTTTCGTATTTATGCCTTGTCTTCCTTTAAGGAAAACTGTCATGCTGAATTGAAATTAGACATACTAGCTGGTCTGTAATTTCAGGTATTTCCTTAAACTATTTACAAATATTATTGGAGCATATCAAGCACTGTTAGTGGTGCATTTTTACTGAAATGAGTGAGCACTTTGGAAACACCTGCTTAGATTTGTCAGCTTTATACTTAACACCCCCTGTATGGCGAGATACCACTGTAGTGCAGATACACCCAAATGGGACATTTTTTCACCAGTATTGAGGTCTAATCCCAGCGAGGGCTGCAGTGTTGTGCTCCTGCTTCCAAGGTGTGCTGCAGCCACTGGAGCAAAGGAGCACGGGGCTGCACCTGCAGAAAGCTGCTCTGCTCGCCCGCTGCCCTGGCTTGAAGCTGGGAGGGTTGGTAACCGTCTCTTTTTCACCGTTATTTTTCGCTTTAGAATTTGACTATTTATAGGCAGGAAGTTTGTGTTGACAAAGCACGCGCGTGTGGTGCTAGTTATATATTTGTTCTTGACGGGATGAGAAGCCTGCTGAAAGAGGAATAGCCGTACAGCCTTACAAGCTTTGTCACGACAACCACTTTGCATCATGGCTGCTTGCTGGTGGGGGCAGCATCTTCATTAAAAGTCCAAACAATAAGTACCTGTGACTGTTCAGGATTTGTAATACTTTGGTTCTCTTGAATTCCTTTTATAGTCTGAATTCAAATAAAAATTTTTCTTTTCAAGATTTAGTGGGATATTTCTGAAGAAGCTCCATTCTTCCTCACCTCCCCATCAAAACTGGCAGCCCAGAAGTGACTCCGGGAGTATGGGGATTGCAGTATTTGTAAATACACAGGCAAAAGATTTCTCTGGTGCAGCTGTTAGTTTTTATGGGTTTACCTTCATAATAATTAATTAACCGTAATTCTAAGTGAACAACTGTTAGGTGGTGTTTGTTGGTTTTTTTTGCTTAGGTGACCTGAAATACAGTATTTCAAGTAAATTGTCTTTCAGTGTCTTCCCAATTTAATTTGTTTCACTTTAATTACTGCTCTTTGGCATCATTACAGTCTTGTTTCCATTTCTGTCTAAATATAATGTTTCTGCAATGCTTTTCCAGAGGTTGCAGGTAGGGAGCAATACCAGCGATGCAGAATAGAAAATGATAATGCGTATGCAGTCTCACAAGGATGAGAGACAATGCTTAGCGTCGTTCATGGAAAAGAGCCAAAGCTTAACTTTTATGAATTACTAGAAGCATTTTGTAATCATGAAACAAAACATCGTATCATTATTGAATTTAGAACTTAAACACTGGTCAGTCACCAATCATGTCAGTTTATTTGTTTCAAGTACATAAATAGATTATTTTCCTGAAGCATCAGGAGCTTCAGTGAACTGCAACATGTTTTGATTTGCCCTGGCCTTATTTTTTTTTACACCTTCTATTGCTGGGATTTTCTCACTGAAAGTGGTTGCAGTGATATCCTGGGAGGTGTTGCTAGCCAAGTGCAAGGATTGTTTTTCTAACTGCATCCTAGAGGCCTCGTGCAAACCTGGCTTGCCCTCAGTGTTTTTTGTTACTTCTTTATTATACCCCTATAGCCTGACACTGAGAGCTCCCTCACAGTCCTGCTCCTGCTCTCATCCTTGCTAACAGTAGTCTGAGATTTGCTTGAAAAAAGTTACTGTATGCATATTCTTGCACAATACGCTTTCCACGTTGGTTTCCAGAATTAGCCTTTAATTTAATATAAGCATCCTTTTGATACTGTAGAATTGAAAATAACCTGATAAAAAGATCCTGAAAATGGTTTCTCTTTATTGAACTCACACCGAGGATAATTTTCGGGCATGGCTTATCAACAGATGTGATTTACAGCAACTTAGGGTGGCTTTATATAGTCTTCCCTTCCGATTGCACATTGTCTAGGAAACCAAAAGAAGGTTTTGAAGCATATAATAGTGCTGTGCTTTGTCACTTGTTATGTATTTGTATGGTTATGGCATTCTAATGCATCCATAATTGTATCATTTGGGTTCAATATAGGAAGGAGAACTGGTAACTGGAAAGGTCTGGTTAGGGCTGAGGGCTGTATACATCGAGTGACTGTATTACTCACGCAAGGCTGTATTACTTATGCTATCGTGTGTGTTGACACTGATCTAGAAAACCGCTTTTCTTGCTTCCCTTTGCAGTTAGAGAAACAAAATACAGAACAATGAGATCACAGTTGCAGAAAAATGAAGATTTGGAGCAAATAGCAAGTAATTCAGGTGCCTGCATATATGGGGAACCTCACCTGCTTTTTAAAATGAGTTCAGAGAAGTTTGATGTTGTTTAAACTCACAATTTAAAATCCGTGGCTTGTGATGCTGGTGTTTTTCCATTCAGTGTGCGTACAGAATTGTTTTCTTGTTTAGTTCTTACTCTTGCAGTAAATTATGATACAGTTGTAGAATCTTGTGGAGGGGGAGCATAAAAATGGCACATTTTTACAGAAAGCTTTGATCTAAGCAAAGAGGTTAAGCAAGTTTCAATCTAATGTTTAGTTTTCGAGGAGAACATCATAGTGACCAGTAAACACAAAGAAAGACAGGAGGGATCGATATCCAGATGCCACTGTGAAAAACAACACACTGTGATGATGTGTTGGTAAGCCAAGAACATTCCAGGTGATGGTAATGAAGTGTGCTTTGACAGCTTTCCATCCTTCCATGCTTCACATGCAGGATATAGGCAAGTACTTTCTCATTAACTTATTTTTCTGAAAAATTAAAATCTTGCTTTTTTTTCTTCCCTCTCTGTAGAATGAAAAGGGCAGACACGTAGGCTGCTGAATGTTGAATCTAACCTGGTACATTTAACAAGTATTTTTGAGAACCTGCTTTACAAGAAGCTAGTAGTGGTAATGTACGTTTTTGAGCTTTCCATTGCTGAAGGTATTTAGGGTGCATTTGAACACAAAATTAGGAGAGATGTTGTACACATCTATAAATTGTCTATGGAGATGGAATTGTCTCTTTTATCCTACGTCTCAAAGTATTGTACAAACTTTAAAACTACATAAAGACAAGATGCACAGAATACTGCCTAGTAATCAGAGTGCACTCTGCCTATTGTGAACAGTGCTTTTTAAAATTTTATTTTAGAGCTACTTTTTAAAAATGAAAATGAACCTGCATACATCAGTGATGGGCTATGAATGCAAAAATAATAAAGCAATCAGCCACCACTGAAATGCTGCCACCTCTCAAGAAATGACAGCAATTTACCATATGCCGCAGCGTGTTACAGTATCATCCTTCATTTTAATATTTGATTTCAAAGATTCATGTTTCTGATATTTATGACAGATGTAAATCTTAGAAATCCAGAGATGTAAAAATTACGGACTCCGTGCCCAGAGTTAGGCTTTTGTGTTTCTTTGCTACTAAATAACATCAGAGTTAAAGGAAAAGAGATTCTTCTGTTTGAACGTGAGTCTTCCCAGATGTGATGTCTTTTAGGTAGTTTCTCTGATGATATGTTATAGAGTTCTGTTTTTATCTTACGTATCAGTGGATGGTAGATACACTACATTGATTTTACAAAAGAAAATGCTGTTTCTCTGTATTAAATGATACCAACAAAAGTACCTGCTTGTAAAGCATTTTACAATTTGCCTCTGCTCTGCAGAAGCATCACTCAGGTTTTTGTGTGTTGCTGGTTTGAAGCGTTTCAGGACGAGAGAAGTTGTGTCTGTTTCTGTGGAAGGACTCAGCTGCCAATGGGTCTGAAAGAAGCAAGGTTTTCATTGACTTTCCAATCTTCAACATGAATTAAAAGCTGAATTTTATCTTGCTGTCACTCCACTGTTGTGAAAAATTCAGAGCTGGATATGAGCCCCTTAGGTGACAGTCTCAGCACGATGCTGCCGCTCCGAGCGGTGTCGTGTTGGGTTCTGCCAATGAACATTTTCGCAAGAGCAAAATGCACTGGTCTGTTGAATACTTCATCCTATTAGTATTTCTTTATCAATAACGTATCAGAGTATTAGTTGTAGTTGATATAATTTTATTGCAAAACGAGTTTTAGGTGAGCTGTCAGACAGTGATAATGGAAATGCTGAGCCTAGTTGAGTGATGTTTTAGCAGTGCTACCTGCAAAGTTGTAAATGCTTTACTTGGAGCTGAAATCGTAGCTGAATAAAGAGGACAAGCATTGACTTCTCAAAAATTATAGTAAACCATTCAAAATTAAGAAAGATCTGCCCTTTTATTTACTGGGGGACATTCATATGGATTTCATTGTGCCTTTGTTGGCAAGAGCTGAATGTTTAATCTGTATTTTCAGATTATTTCTCCATGCTATGTTTTGACTTGTCTGTTTGGGGGGGGGGAGTGTATGTGTGTCTTTTTTTCCTCCTTTTTCTTTTTTTTTTTTAATAAAGGATAGGCTTTTCTGTAGCAAGTGAGAAATTTGTATTGTAGATTAGACATTAAGATGTTTCAGCTGGGCTGAGTTGGTTACTGCTGAAGCTCAAAGTGCAGGAATGGATTAAGATCAGACAAAGCTGTGTAAAGTTGGCTGTCAGCTACACTCAGACTTTTGACAGGGGATGTAAATTATACTCTGCTGAGACTCTCTTAGTTGATCTATGGAGTGAAATTGAACCTGACTACCTGGGTGGCTGTTCATCTTTCTTCCTGATTGAGAAAAAGGTGCTAGTGGCACCAAACAACAAGTACCAATGTAGAGGGGAAAAGGCTCAGACTGGGGGAGATGGGTGATACTGCTGACAGCCTTTGGGAGATGGGGAGCGATCGCAGTTTCAGCCCTCCCTTACCTCTGCTGCTTTGCAAGGGGAATGGTGAAATTTTAAAAAAGCGTAAGAAGAAAAATAATAGAATGGTGATTAAAATACCTAAGGAAAACAAAACAACACCAAAAAACCAAAGCTGAGTTGTAACTTTCTGGTAAGTGTGACTGCAAGTAATAAGTAAAAATACACGTGTAGTACTTGGGGGGGGGGAACATTAATATTAAGTCATTATTGAATATTATTTATCATTTAAATTTGACTTCACCTTTATTTTCCAGTGCTTCTGCTTTCATATATGTTGTGAGAATAAGAATATGATTCGATAGAAGATTTTCAGGTTTTACTTTGGCTTTCCAGTGTGCTGTAAAAATTATCCTTGAAACATTTGTTCCCAAAGCAGATCCTGAGAATCAGTTGTTTTGGTTGTCGGTTGTCCAGGTTATGAACCAACAAAAATTGTCAGCAAAATAGGGTTGTGAGTAATTCTGTGTTTGCTGAGTCTTGCTTTCGTTATGTGGATTATTTAGCATCTAATGATGATATGAAACTAGTGTTGCAACTTTTCTCTCTGTGGAGACCTTCATTTGAGTTGTCCCCTTTTCAGCTTCTAAGCTTCGTAGAAGCTCGACCTCTTCCATATTTTGTTACATTTGATTGCAATTAGTTGACGGTTTGAAGCATTTTAACAAGAGACAAAAAAAGTTTGGTCATCATATGTCTAGGAAACAAGCTTAAAGAGTTTAAGAATGGGTGAAGGATGACTTAAGATGCGGGGGAAAAAACCCCCTGTAAAATCCTTTGCCTTGTAAACTGCCAACTTCATAGAGGAAATACGGTACTGATGGTACTCAATGATGAACAGCTATAGCCATATATTTCTCCTCCACAGGAGCATAATGAAGGTCTTAGGTTGGAAGACAAACCACAGTGACATTATTGAAAGCTTCTCTAGGGATCTTTCCTATACATAGGGCAAAATATATAACTATATATTTACTTTTAAATATGGCTGTGTATTTACATTTGCATCGGCACTGTGCCTGGGAAAACCATGCTGAATAATTGGTATTAAGAAAGTGAAAAATATCATACTTCTTTCAGCTCAGCTGAATCCTATGCCATTCAGTGAGATAATAGCTTCAATATGTTTTTCACCTGAAAGAAACACAGTGAACTGATGCCAAGGAATAGAAAGGATATCTCTAGAATTGATGACTCCAAAGAATGGTTGCAGGAGAAAGGCTGAAGATGAAAGCTGTAAACGTTTTGACTCAGTCATGGATGATATTAAGTTTGCAGTCTTCAAATAAAAATATTGTGGCTTTATAGATTTTTCTAGAAATTTATACATTAGACTTCCTGGCAGTGAGGCGGGGAAATTACAAATGCTTGCATTTATCCTTTAAAAACATTAGTTTAAAAAACTACATCTAAATGGTAGCAGAAAATGAATGTGATATAAACTTGTAAGTTATGGGGCTTCAAAGTCCTTGGGAAATCAGAGAGATAAGATCTGGACCATGCCAGGCAGATGTTTGTCTAAGCTGCTGTTATCAAAACCTTAATGAAGAAGCATATTATAAGTGGGTAGGTGTTCCTGCGGTCCAAGTTCAGGACAGAAAGTTTTTCTTAATCTCTGCCCTGTAAATTTAGCTAATTTCTTCTTATCTTTACCCACCATACAGAGAAAAATTAATTGCCTGCCCCTTAAATGCTGACAATATCATAGTATGTCTGGAGAATAAATACATAAAAAAATTGCAAAAGTTCCATAATGTCATTATGCTACAGGGAAATATAGTAAAAAAAGTAGTAGATAGGCAAAGACACAAGAGAAGTTAGATAAAATTAGGGTGGTTGGCACAGATAAATCTTAGTTGGCAAAGATAAATAAGATGCTGCATGGTAATAGTTCAAACAAGAAGTAAAACCTGAAGAGCAGTAAATTATTTTAAAAAAAAGAAATATCTGCCCCATGGAAGCCCCACTGCTGCAAGATGCAAGTGCTGAAAACTTTCTTTTTAAATAAAGGATACTTGTTCTGAATACCTGCATAGCCTGATTTTATTTTAAGTTTTTTCCAAGGGACAAAATCCTGTCCAGTCACATCCAGAGGAGACTTTCCGAGGATGGATTTTGCAGATCTATTGACTGAATTGAAAGACAAAAGACATGTATTAGCCAGTGAGGCACAGAGTCAGAGATAGGGCAGCTGCAAATGTTTACCTACTGTGCCTCATTTAAATGTTAAATATTACTCTCTGAATCAGTAGGCATGCAGGAAAAGGTCACCTCTGCCTTTTCACATTGTGGGTAGGCTGACTGTGCAGGAACAAGGATGAGCACAGGCATCAAAGATTGTGGTCAAAGGGTAAAATTACATGATGAGAAACAGAAGTCTGTGGTGAAGTGGGATCCTTTGACCACGGATGAGAAGCTCAGGCCAGTGCTCTGCAGCACTGGTGCGTAGGTCAGAGAGTCATGGGATGGTCAGGGTTGGAAGGGACCTCTGGAGATCATCTAGCCCAACCCCCTGCTAAAGCAGGGTCTCCTGGAGGAGGCTGCACAGCATCGTGTCCGGGCAGGTCTTGGGTGTCTCCAGAGAAGGAGACCCCACAGCCCCTCTGGGCAGCCCGCTCCAGTGCTCGGTCACCCTCAAAGTAAAGAAGTTCTTCCTCATATTCAGGTGGAACTTCTTGTGTGTGTTTGTGCCCGTTGCCCCTTGCCCTGTCGCTGGGCGCCACTGAACAGAGCCTGGCCCCGTCCTCTTGGCACTCGCCCTGAAGGTGTTTGTGGACATTGATAAGATCCCCTCTCAGTCTTCTCCAGGCTGAACAGGTCTTTTCCACCCTGTGCTGTGGTCCTCCCCTTGAGCCTTTGTGCAAGGAGAGGAGGCAGCCTGCAGCAGCACAGGGTTCATATTTCTGGAAGTGCTGCTTCCATGTTACAAGCTGTTTTAAATCAGAAGGCGCTGGTGCCTGGATAGGAGCTTCTGCAGTTACAGAAGTCACTAGACTTCCATCTGTTTGAAAAAACAAGGTAGTGTACCTCAGTGCTTCTGCACCTTAAAGCAAGCACGTGTGACTTTTTAAAAATGTCTCATTACTGTTCTCTTCTCCTCCGCCATCATTTTCATTAGCCAGCATTGTTGGAGTAAAGCTCTCAAATGCTGAGGTCTGATTTCAGCACACCGAGCCACTGCTCGCTTTGCACGTAACTGCAGGAGGCTGTGGGGGAGCATTGAAGAGAGCCTCAGAAATCAGATGGAGTCAAACACCAAGACCAGAGGCATGTTATGACTTTCAGTAGTTGTCCTCATTATTCAAGAGCTCCACAAAGAATCATTATTAATAAGCTGGCCTGAAAAATCCTATTTGTCAACAGAGACGTGCCAATCAGGTAAACTGGCACTTGAAGTGCCTGCTGGTGTGTGCAGGATTTCCTCGTGTGCTCATGTGGCTGCTGGACGAGTACACACTTCAGTGTGCACAAGAAAGCATTTGAGCCTAAGAAATAGTACGTCTGTTGTCCATATTTAGCGTTTGTTCTCTGATTTTGCTGTATTATTCAGAAGACGAGCTTGAAGAGGATAATAATGACATGCCTAGCCTTGCTGCGAGCGGATGCCCTTGTATAAACGAGTGCTTATTTCTACTGCTTTTTGAAGTCCGAGGAATTTTGAAATGACAGCGCTAACGCAAACAGTATGAAAGTCTTCTTTGTTCTTCTGCTGTGGTGGTGCCTTTATTTAAGAACCCGTGCTTGTCATTTTAATTACAGGTAAGCTGAGGAGGTGGCGATTAGGAAAAGATTATGTAAAGGTTTAGGCTGTGTCTTCAGACTCTGTTTCAAGGTGAAAAAAAAACCCAACAAACTAATTCCTCCAAGCTATTTTAGCAAAAGCCCCAAATTGAGTAATTCTCATGTGACAGGCCAGCCAGCAAAGGTTAGTGCCACCCTGGTATTTCTCTGGGCTATAATTAAAAAAAAACCTGGGCTACTACTGTCTTGTAGACTGAGCTAGAACAACACACATAGTGCTGAGTTTGAGGCTGTCATGGTTCTGAGAGCTCTCTAAGCTTGGCCAGCATAGCTTGAGTGACAGACACTGGGCTGTGCGGAGGCATCGGGATCTACTGCTCTTTCTAAATAAAGCGTGTTTGTCTTTGTATGTCAAGAACTTAAAACTTTCTGTTTCATGATGACTGGATTGGGAGGAACTTTTCAGCCCCTCTCACAGATAATTACGCAGCTGTATGTAGGAGTTTATTGTAGCCTGCCTGTTCAGTGCCACGTTGCAGTTTGCAGTTACCTTCTGCGTACGCTAGCCTGGGGTGTGAGCAACCAGCACGGCTGGCTGTCAGGCAGGACTTTCCAGCTGCACTGTAATTGCTGTTTTTTTTCTCTGTTTTCTTGAGCTTCTTTCTTTGCTCTCTTGATACCCACTGTATGTCACTACAGTAGATGTTCTTCTATTCAAGCCTATGGCCGACTTCTGAAATTTGTATCAACATACCGTCTTCTAGACCTCTCTTCCCTTATTTCCCCTATAAATCTAATAAGCCTCAGGGGAAGATAACTGAGTGAATAATTTGTATTGCCTTGTTTCCACATGCCCGCTACTCCTGGGAAGGACAGCTTTAGAAGCTCCTTGTTTCAACTTTTACCACCACCTTTGCAATTGCTAGCATAAATGTTAGATATCCATACACAGACTTCCTGGTGTTTGTCTCCTTCACCTGTGTACTTAGACACCAGCTTGTTGTGGTTTAACTGGGCAGGCAGCTGAACACTACCCAGCTGCTCGCTCCCTACCCCCCCAGTGGGATGGGAAGAGAATTAGAAAACAGGTAAAACTCATGGGTTGAGATAAAGGCAGTTTAATAGGACAAAAAATGAGGGGGGAAATAATGATAGTGATAAGAGAATATATGAAACAAGTGATGCACAATACAATTGCTCACCACCTGCTGACCGATGCCCAGCCAGTCCCCAAGCAGTGACCTGCACTCCCCTGGCCACCACCGCCCCAGTCTGTGTAGTGGGCATGATGTCGTATGGTATGGAGCATCCCTTGGGCCAGTGGGGGTCAGCTGTCCTGGCTGTGTCCCCTCCCAGCTTCTTGTGCCTCTCCAGCCTCCCTGCTGGTGGGGTGAGAATCTGAAAAGTCCTTGACCTAGTGTAAGCACTGCTCAGCAACAGTGAAGAACATCAGTGTGTTACCAATGTTATTCTCATCCTAAACCCAAACCACAGCACTGCACCAGCTACTGGAAAGAAAGCTACTCCAGCCAAAACCAAGACACAGTTTTTTCTTCTTCCACCTTGGTGTTGACAAAAGGGAAAAAAACAAAGTAAATTCTCTTAATCTCCTCTCTGTGTTATACTCTGGGGTCAATATTCAATATTTGACCATCAGGAAGCAAAAGCCTTTCTAAATATTTTTTCAAGTATTAGGTACACCTCAGTTCTCTGCAAATGCTTTGGTTTTTATCTGGAGAGAATGAGAGCTAACCTGATCAGGCTATACAGAGCTCTTAGTGCTGCATGTCTCGCTTCAGCAGAAGGCGAGGGAATTGGCCCATGAGAAGTTAACAAAAGATCTGCTTTCCTTCCATACCTGCCTCTAATTTACATGCCAGTTGAGGAAAAGCAAGTCTAAATTAAATATTCTGTTTCTAATTTTGGATGTTTTTTTTTTCCTGGAACACACAGACAGGAGATAGCAGGCAGCCTTGTCACACAGTGGAAAAAACAGCTGGCTTTGTAGCATATTACTTGCAATTTCCAAGGACACAGTCCGGTTGTCTTTTAAATGAGCAAATAAAAGGTGACCATATTTATGGGGGTTGTTGTAGTAATGTTTTTGTTAATGGGGGTTTGGATTGATTGGGTGGGATGTGTGGCTTATATGTTCCAATCCCAAAGTCCCTGTTTGTCCTATGAAAAAAAATCTTAAAAAGCTGATGTGAAATACTTGTATCTGAGATCCAGGAGAGGATGTTCACATCAGCAGTTGTTTTACTCAAGCAGATTTCTAATGGAAACCAGGTAATTTTTGGGTACTCGTGGATGAGAAGGTGACTAGTTCTTAGGAGTAGGAACCTGGAGAGCTGCAACCATTTGCAGCACTCAGAACCCTGCACTAATGCGAGCTGCAGCGGGTGCTCTCCTCCTCCCCTGCCCTGAAGGCAGGCCATGCTGTGCAGAGAAAGCTGCTGGCTGCTGGCAGATAGGCAACAGGGGAGGCAATTTGAAGAAGGCTTAAATTAAACTCAATCAGGCACGGCAGCACTGAGCTGAAAGGGCAGATTCTGTCTCATACACATGCACTTAACTTCTATTTCCATCTATAGGGTTTGAAAAAACAATGTTGGCATCAGAAATGTGAGCAGAAAGCCACCTTTTCATTCCTCCTGCGTTTAATTTTTGACAGTCTTTTTTCCTCTTTTTTTATACCCACTGTTTCTTTTCTCTTTGAAGACTTTTCCACTGAATTTAGAATCTCAAGACTTAAACCATATGTAGACATCATTATGTCTCTTCATAATTACTTAATCTCACTACTTGTTATCAGTACAATATTAGCAATGACACATTTTCCTGGGCAGGGTTGTAAGTGTGTATTTTCATGAAGATAGGGGAAAAGGATTAATATTTTGAATAGAATAACTTGATTTTTTTCAATAAAAGTAGGCAGGTCCTGTGTTTAATATGTTAGCCCCCCTTCTATGAATTTGTTTTAGAGTCATTCTGTCTTGAGATGGTAAGAGACTGGAAGGGAATTAAGGACACCAAAGAAAGTCCCTTGACATTTTTATGTGCTGAAGTAAAGGGCAGGCAATCTTGCTTTATACAATGCTGTCTTCCTGTGTGGAACAATTAGTGTTAATGTGGTAATGATAATTGTTTCTGTAAATTATTCTTAATTAACTATTTATGTAATAAGACACTTAAGGATCTGTATTTAACAGTTTTGAGGGCTTTTTCCCCCTGCTAATTAGTTTCCCTATATATTTCTTTCCTGTGCTAGTGACTGTCTTCTGTTCAGTGTTAACTGCGTGACATCCAGGCTTAAAATTTGGTATAGATGTTCCTTAATTAACACAAAATGGTGCATAAATGATCCAGTAACAGGTGGGTTCCTTCCTTTAGCTGTGCTGTAATTGCCGATGGCTGGTTTTTCAGTGCCGTAATCAAGCTCTAATACAGCTCCTAGCCTGTGGGTCCACCAATCCTACCCAGCATTGTCACCCCGCAGTTTTCAGCGGGTGACAATATACCCCTCTGCCTTTCGGATGTTAAACTTTATTCTGTGCCATATGTGGAAGTGCCACTTTGGGAATCTTCTGTATCCAACTGTGACACTGCAGAGTCAAAAGTAGAAAGGGGAAGAACATTTAATACGAAAGTTTCCAGGCAGTCAATTTATGCTGGTATTCATAAGCAGGAAAGAGAGTAATAATTGTATGATCTCCTGCTTCATTTGATGTTGCTTATTATATTTTGATGGAGTATTGAAACAAGGTAAGGGAGAGGGAAGAGCTTGCTATGTCATGTGCTCTTTAATTAGCTCCCGTTGTTCTGGTTTGGACTTTTTTCATCTTGAAAATGTCGCCTGCCGCCCTGCTTTTTCCTCGTTGTTTTTTTTTTCTTGCCTATCTGTGAAGCATATACCAATATTTTATGTACATAATTGGTCTAGGTTTTTGTATACTGCCTAATATAAAGTGCACATTCTCCTTTTTACTGTGGTTTATGTTTATTGCACTCACTACATTGTTTTATGTGCACAGTGTGCTTATTGAATGTGTGGTGTAGTCAGAGAGATGTTATATTCCATTCTTAGTGTCATTAGTGCTGTTTTCCTCACTGATTTTCATCAAGCTATAGTTTAATTTAATTCACTTTGTTATTTTGCAAAGCAGTTCGTATCCATTGGATTTCCCTTCTGTTGCTTTTAAAACCACCAGTGTCTCAAAACAGTGAGAAACTAAGTATTTTTAGCTTTGTTTTTCTTTTTTTGACATGTTCTGAGCATCCTAGGATTTCTGTAATACAGCCAATCAGTTAAAGCCAAATACTGGTAGCCTTACTAGTTAATTAGCGTCTCAGTTCATCAGCAATCACACTCAAATTAATACTGGAGTAAGCATATCAGAATCTCATCTTCCGTTTTCATTTAGGGAAGGTGATTTTGCAATATGTTAATTCCTATCGTGTGCAGTGTATTTAATTATCAGTGCTCTTATTTTTTGACCTATTTAAACTCAGATTTTAAAATCTTACAGGACTTGACTTGTTTCAGCTTGTATAGAGGATATGGAAAATTCAGTCAATTGCTAGGATTTGTTCTGTTAAGCGACACTGACATATTTCTCTACTCATTCACTTGGAAGGTAGGCATTTCTTTGACTACTTTGGTTTCTATTTAAGTGTATGCAGCTTAGGGTTCTTGTTGTAAATAAAAGTAACTACATGACTACAGTAGGAAAAATAACTTTAGATAATCAAGCCTTAATTGCCTGGATTAGTAAGGCCTACAATAATTAAGATACTTCGCAGAAGAAAGAAGCTATTCACATTTAATCCATTGCATCCATAGATTTTTGCTACATAGGCTTTTCTTTCAAAGACTGAAAGAAATGGTGGAAAGAATTATTTACGCTGATGGTGAGCTCTGGTATGTATGATAACAAATAACTGGTATTTCAGAGGGTCGATATTTTGGGAAGAGTACAGATAATTACTATTTATTGTTGTCTTCTCAGCTGCAGCATATCAAGAAAAAGTAGCTAATATGAATTACTTCCTTTGGAGATGATTACTGAGGAAACACTTCATGAGACTAGTCTGCTCTGATGCAGAAGACTCCATCCCAATGCTGCTGGTGACCAGAAAGCCAGAAGCTCTGCAGTGGTCCTTCCTCTGCAGACCCAGAGAAGGAAAGGCCTTTGAGTCGCAAGTTGAATTTTACACCACTGCGGTGGTGCTTAGTGCCGACTGTGGTGGAAACGCATCAGTACTGCTCTGCTAGTTAAACACCCCTAATCTAAGCAAGCTGTTAATTCCCAATACTGATGTATGGGTTTGGAGCATAGTAAAAGTGGGAATCAGAACCATGCCTCTCAAGAACACTGCTCATGTCTGTTTTTTGGTTTTTGGGAGTATTCTTCAGGGGTTTTAGCATATATACTGCATATGTACTGTACCATCATGTCTTCCTTTGGTTTTCTTGCAGTAGAGCATAAGTAGAGGAGATCTGAGTTTAGCTTGTTTATGTAAGCATGTTAGGTAGAATAAATTGTCTGCCTGCCTGCTGGGATACAGACTTTTACCAATATTTATTGAACAAGGTATAGGTAAATATTTCTTACTTTTAATCAGGATTGATTAAATTACAGTCAGAAAGTTGCCCCTGCTCCCTTTAGGCACATCACAACCTTGTTACCACCTCAAATTCATCCAGCCTTTCAGGAGAGGGTTTTATTAGCGCTTCCTAATCCCAAAATAATTACTCTAGACAAAGAGCTATTTGTAGAGAGCATCTTGTCTAAGGAAAAGGGGTTCACAAGAAATCACAGGCCCTAATAAATTCTCTGGTGCTCTGTGCCATGAGTTTCCCTGGTTGCCCTTGATCTTAAATCACAACTGGGCCATGCTGCTAAACAGCTGCTTGGGGAATGGTACCTCCGTCAACAGAGACGCCTGCTGCTTGGCGTGGTAGGGTTGAAATTTTATCCTCAGTATATAAGCTTTGTGTTTGAAAAAGAGCAAGAACTATTTGAACAGACTGGTAAAAGAGAGAGGAGACTTCTCTTAAAAGTTTACATTTGCCTGTAAGCAAACTGGGAAGCATGGTTGCACAGCATCCAGAAGTAGTTTTGTGCCCTGTGTGTAACAAGATGTGTAAATGTTTAGCATGTTGCATACGTAGGGACTGAATGTTGCAGTGCAAACTTTAAAATGTATGTTCCTCCATTACTCACTCCGTTACTGGAGCCCAGACTCTGCCAGCTCCTGCACCCCTTCTGTATCACAAGGGGAGAGCCAAATCTCTGAGGTGAAGGCTCAGAAGAGCCCACAGATGGTCCAAGGCAGGAGTCTGACATCTGCCCTGCTCTGCATCTGAGGTGCCCAGTGCCAGGCTGCACAGCTACATTTGCCTCTCGTTAAGGCAAGAGACCTGAACCCTCCTGGGATTTGCACTATTTCTTTGGTTATAAAGCAAGGGTTCCTCCTTCCTTTTAAATACCGTCACTGCAGGAAAAGGGGGATGATTTTGATGATTGGTGCTGCTGCCCTTTTATAAAATAGCTTCATGATTACAGGAGTAGGAGGTAAGAAACCCAGCAGGATCATTAATTCTTTAGTGTTTCCACTTTTTGGCATTACAGCTACCTCTAAGAAAGGTTCCTAATTGGGGACCTTACTGTATTTCATAAATCAGCAAATTTTGTGGGGTATTTTATGGCAATGACAGTACAAAAAACAAACCCCAAACAAACCTAGACTCTTTTATATACTTTGAGGTTGTTTATTTACTTGTTAATACAATGCTCACCAACACCCAGACTATCTGCTCAGTCCTATTCCTGTTTTAAGGGAAAATGCCTTTAGTACTGCAAACAGAGAAATTAATCATAACTGGCTTGTTCTACAAAACACACTCCCAGCAATGGGGAAGGTCTGATTATTATTTTTTTAAAAAAAAATTAATTTTTTCCCCCTCAAATAAGGAAACTTAAATTACTTAAGGGACTACTTAGCTTCCACTGGTGCAATTAGATTAATGTAGGAGGAATTTTGATTTATTTCCAGAGATGAATATATGTTTCTAGGTCAGTAACTCTATTTAGAACAAAGGATGTTAAAGTTTTTCCAAAATAAATCCAAATGTAGTATTAGGTGTGCTGCTCTCCATTCAGATTTCAGTTTAGTCTTCATCTGATTATTTTTTTCCCCTTTTCTTGAGAAGTGGCATGAGTCCAGAAGTGTTAAAGTTCAGAAGCAGTAAATGAATTGGGAAAGAGAGGAAGTGGTAATGAAATGATGATCTTCTTTTGCATTGCCAGAGGACTAATGTCAGTCCCCCTGAAGCAGTAGGAAGGGGACAGACAGAGAGGCAGGGACATTTACTAGCAGTAAAATATTCTCCAGAGTGGTAGAAATTAAAGTTAACAGTGGAGCGTTGAAAGGTATGATGATGTTGAATAACTGGGCAACAAAACAGCTGATACAATTAAATGCTGCTAATGTAAAACAATGAATGTAAAGGAAAAATAATATGCGCAAAGGTGGGTTCTCATTTCTCAATGGCCACTTTGGAAATCCCTGTGAAAGTTCAGTTCTACAGAACCAAGCGTTGGCTGTTCCTTTGAGCAGCTGCAGCATGGGGCAGGTGAGAGCTGATGGAGGCTGGGCTCAGAGGGAGCAGAACAACGTCTTCTTCATCCACCGCCTTGCTAAACTGCAGGATTCCTTACAATAATATGGTTTGGGCAGTAGATTTGTCAGTTGCTTGAAGTTCCAAAAGTAGTTGGGCAAGGTCAATAAATTAAAAAAACGTATTGGAGGCCACTGATTTGCAAATCTTGTCCCTTCTAGTGCCCGAGTCCTTGGGGCCTTGTGAGGATGTTTCAGGGTGGTATCACTGTCTGCTTTTCCACCCCAGCAAACTTAAAGAACTTTATTGACATTCAACACAGAATGCTGATTGCCTTGGCATCCATCTCTAGTCAGTGGATATCCAGAAGGTAATTTATATTTTGGTTGGTACTTAGTCGTGGGTGCTGTGGTGTGGATGTTCTCCTTGAGGTAATGCCGTTTCCAGGATGGGTGGTCCTTCAGTGAACTGTGGTTATTAGCAGAGAGGTGTGAAATGTGTTCTCAGCGAAATGGTTTACTTTACATCACGAGAAAGGTGTACTTGATGAAGACACAGCTTGCTGCCTGTCAGATCATGGCTCCCTTTCTATGAATCAAAAACAGGTTTCTGGGTTTGGCCCCTTGTATGCAACCTGGAGAATATATCGTGATGGATGGGAATCATATCAACTGAAACAAAAGTAAATGTGCAGCATGTTGCAATGTATACAACTGGTTTGGTAGTGTATCTGCCAACAAACTTCACAACAGAATTATTAAAACTCGACCTTTGGAGAAATGAAAAATCAAAGAATTAGTTGAGCCTCTGAATATTCAGGATGTCTTGCAAGACTGAAAATTAACTAATGTTTCTTGGGGAAAAATGTCCTCTGGCAAGCTATTAAATGTAAATTTTGAGGAGGTTATAGGTATCTATGCTTGTTTTAAAACAACAACAAAAAAAATCTTCTTACCTGTTAGATGTTCAGTATAGTATTCTTTCTTCTTGATAGCTAAGTTATGCAGGGGAATGTAAGTGTTGGCTTGAAAAACCTCACACCCTAAAAAAGCCTCAGCTCTTCCTCCTCCCCCAGTAATCCCTTTCTCATTCTTTGGACACCAAACCGAGACCCCACTTGTGGCCCACTTTTGGAATCTGCTGCCATCTACAACCACTTTCGAGTGCAGTTGCAAAGATTTGTGACTGAGCTAATTGCCCTACAGTATCTGAATGTACAGCCTGAGGGGCAGTTATTGCGTGTACGCCATGTACTGTAGTTTACCTGTAAACAGTCATTGGAAAGCAAAATGGTCCTCCGTGGTACAAATGCGTGTGTTCTGAGGAGTATTCTCTGTTCCCAGTATTCCTGTGTCTCAGGAGTTAGGATGCTTTTCTCTCATGTTTCAGCTTCTTGGTGGGTTTTATAAGGTGATCCGTTACATATAAACACGATCTATCCCTATTGCCAATAATGCTTATACAATTGTAGTCTGGGTACTAATCCTGAAATATAGTTTAGGCTCCTTTTGTATTCATGATAGATTTTACGAATCTTTCCCGTTGGTGATGTCAGCAGAATCTCTCTATTGAATTATGGATTAGATATTTAATCAAGGCCTGTGCATTATTATGCAAGTCACTTCTTTCAGTTTTCTCCTGAAAAATGAACTATAAAAAAAAAAATGATTTGCAATGGAATTGGGTGAATACCTGATAAATAAAATTCAGTTGTGCATGTTGTACCTCTGTCTAACAACCTGCAAATACAAAACATGAGGTGTATGTCCAGCAGGCCTTTCTGCTGGAAGCCAAAGAGATTTTCTACGTCAGTTAGAAAGGAATACAAAATTCAGAATCATCTCCGCTAACTCTGATGCACTTTTTCATAGTTGTTCCTGCAGATGCGAGTTTTAAAACATCTGTCCTGATGTTTCTTTTCTCAGCATCTTGAGTGGTAGTTGAGATGTGGCTGCAAGACCAGTTTGGGACCACCAGACTCACTGGTTTAGCAATTACATCTGTTTTTATTCCAAATTGTGTTTTTGTCCAGCTGTCTTTAAAAAGCATTTCTGTGAGTTGCTAGGATACGTTTCTAAAAGCAGAAACTGTTTACACAGCCTCAATATGAAAAATCTTTGTGTTTCACTTATTTCTTGCCAAGGCTTCATTACAAGGCACTGCTGAAGTTTACCAAGCTGTCAAAATTGCCATACAATCCTGTTTCTTTGTTTGTTGTAATCAGAGAAATACATAGCTGATTAAATGAATCTTGTTTTGTCTACTATTATTAACTCCTTCGCTGAGCTTGCCAGTGGCATTATTCAGATGGATGTTCAGGCAGCTCCATCCTGACGGAGCCCGATCCTGCAGGCGCTGCTGAACGAGGCGGTGCTAACCAAAGCCAAGCCGAAACATCTCCCTTCCGTATGCGCACACATGCCTCTGCGCTCTCTGCTTGACAAATGCCTAATCTTTGAGATGGTGAAAAGGTGAAATCAGATCATTTGAAGTAAAGTCAAGCCCACACATTTTCCTAAGGAAAGTACTGAAGTTTTAAGTGAAGGACTGGAAGTTTGTGTAGGAGAAGGGTGGGCTGGAAAAGCAGTACAGACCAGCCAAAAGCAGTGGCAGAGTTTGCATGATGCGTTCTGTGTAATTTTTAAATTGCTGCTTGCCAAAATACGATCCCAATGATCGAGTCTTCCTCATCTTACAACATCTGCTGTAACTTGCCTTGTCTTAAACTCTGAGGTTTTCTAACATGTGAAGTAATTTTTACATAACAGTAGTCTTTTTACTATAAAATCTATAGAGTAGAAATAATTTTTTCAACACCTAAATTATATTTTGATCTGCCACTTCAGGCTCACTCGTGATGTTTTTGATATCAAATACCGTGTATTTTTGGGATGTCATGGTGGCTGAAGAAAGATTTGGCATTTAAATCTTAAAAGATTTTTTTTTAAATGGTAGTTCTGAGATTAGTCTTGTTAGCCACCGTTGTGATTCTTTCAATCCAGCCCAACAGGCAGTTAAATAACTGCCATGGACATAATCAACCGTCAGATTATATTGAATGCCTGCAGACTCCACCAGAAAGGTCTAAGGGAAAACTATTACACATGAAACAAAACATAGCATTTAAATCCGAGCATGAGAAGCAGCCAGACAAAGGGAACACAGATCGCAGTTTAATTACCCCTGTAGAAGAACATTTACAAAATTAATATTAGGGCATTGGTAATTGAAAGCATTTAAAAGTCTTAATGCCCTCCTTTGCTTTTCTTTGATTAAAAAGGTCATTGACAGAACGTAGCTGTGCACGTATGTGGTACCTTGACCAAATACAAGAGTAGTGGCTGTAACATGCTCAGGTCTTTGCACAGCTCCTGCAGGTGCCAAGGACAGGACTCTCAAGGGTGGTACGCAGCTGCTTGAAATGGATGCCAGAAACACGCATTTGTAGTTAAAAGCTTATAAAAGTAGCTCTGTGGTTGATGACTTAGAGTTTCATCCTCCAATGATTCTCTCAGGTGCAACCATTCTATCTTGGCTGTATCAAGGCAACCTGAAGATTTGTTAATACACGAAGATGACAGAACATCAAAGGGTTTTAAGTCTTGTGTATCTTTCTGTGTTGTTCGGGGACAACTTCTTAATTGATGAAAGGTAAAGCCATCCCTTCCCCTCTTTCCTGGAAGCAAAGAATCCTATAGTTTATAGACATGTATAAGCTCTTCCATGGGACCTAGGAGGAGAGCAAGCTTGTGGCCTTCGTGCCTTTTGCATCTTGCTGTGGGCATTGCTCTGAGGAGTGTCTCTGTGTTTTGACTTATCAGTATGGTGCTAGAATGGCATAAAAGAAAACATAGTGAAGTGAAGAATTAGGCTCATCATTTTTTGCCTTAGGTATGATAGGACTATACATTTTTCAGTTGCATCTCCTGGCAGTGTATTAGAAGATGGAGTATAGGCTTAGGCAGTACTTACTTGGGGAGGAAAGTTAAAAGATTTTACTTTGCCCAGGTCTGAAGTTTTTAGGACTTTTAATAGGCATACAGTTGGTAAAAAGTGGAATCCATCACTTGGGTGCTGAAAAAGGCATGTACTGGTAAAAGCAAGGAGAAATTCAGAGGTAATCTAAATGTTTCAGCGGGGTATGATAAAATGAAGACAATGGTGATCTTGAAGACCTTTTGTTTGCCTGCAGTAGCACTGAAAACCTCCGAGCTGCTATTTGTTCTTGTCTTTATATGATCAGCTAGTCACAGATGGCCTTGTCTGGGTAATGAAGTCTTCCATCTCCCTGTTACTGTGCAAGTGTTACCTGCAGCTTGGAGTCATTCCTAATCTCTCACTGGGAGGGGTTAGATCTTGTTGAGCATGTGGGTGATGTAAAACGTTGTATACCCCCCTTTACTCCTGATAATCTGTTAATTTTGATGGCAAGATTTTTGTGAGTTGAGGAACTGGGGAAGCCTGGTTTCTTGGGTCTTGATGTGGATCTGAGCTCTAAGGAAAGACAAGCTCACAGTGTGGCCTTTCCTCAGCAAATCCATCAATAAGGTCTCACTCCTCTATTCAGCTGCCTGTTTTCCACTGACCGGTAAAGTGAAAAATTTGTAATATAGATGAGACTTGACTGAAATTGTCCCAAAGGTTCAGGTGTTAATGCAAGGAAGAATGGGCATGAGAAAGGGGGATGGTGTATTCCATTGTTTTGGACATTCCCACATACATACACCCATGGAGTCTGGCTGTGTTACTCTTTGTTTCCTTCGGAAAGCAGACTAAAAATAATGGCAGGGAGGAAGTGAAACAAGTTCTGTTACTACATAGTACTTTGTAAGGGAAAAACATTATCCACGTTTCTGGATTACCGGAGTGTTTGAAGCTGTGATAACCTAGTTGTTAGCAACCATAATTTAGTTTATTTTTTTTAAAAACATAAATATGACTTATTTGAAATACGTTGAATTAGGGAGCTCATGAATAAATATTTTGACATAATCAGAATTATATGGCTAGAAATTGACCTACTTTGCATGACAGATGCTTGAGAATCCCCCAGCTAATAGCATACTAACCTGGCATAGCAATGCCATATCTTATAATACACTAAGCTGCATACAGATATTAAATTATTAGATTGTTGGGTTTTTTTCACAGAAATTAGACACAGTCAGTTTTGTTTGTAAATGAATAAGTTACAGCCAAGTTATTGAGAAGGCATTGAGGTGCAGTCCAAAGAGGTCTTGTGCATTGTTTGATCAATGTTTTCAGTGTGGTCTCGTAAAATACTGTTAGAGATAAAAATAGCCAGAAAATCTTTATGGTACAAGCAACCCAGTAACTATAGAGTGTTACACCAAGTAGGCAGGTCTTACGCTCTTCAAAAGATAAGCACAACTGCAAGAGCAATAATAATATTTTATAAATCAGGTAATATTTTAATGATAGAAATAAAATCTCCCCCCCTTCCCCGAGGCTCTTCTTTACGGCTGTGTTGATTTCAGCAGACTGATTTTATCTGCGTGTTCTTGAAGTTAATATGGCAATGGTTTTGTACAGGTTAAGTTAATAGAGAACTCTGACCTTAGAATAGAAGTCTTCTCCTCCTTTTAAGTTTATATGCAATTTTTGGGGGGAAATCATCTTTATTATTTTAAGAAACACGGGTAATGAAACAATTCAGGTGCACATGGCACTGAGTATCGTTTCAGGCTTCATAAATTTTTGGTTTTAAGTTATAGCACAAGAAATAGTAGTGCTTTTATTTGTGAAGTACCATTGCTTTCTGTTTTTAATGGGAGAAAGGTAACTTTATCTTGGCTCAGTTTCAGTGAAGAAAACCCTCTTCTCTTTTACTTCATTCATGCAGTGAAAAATACTATCATATTCCATTTCATTACCCCCTTATTAGCTTTCCTGTTGTTTTCTCTGTTTTTAAAGAACTTCTGGAGACGAAGTCAACTTCGTTCACACTTTTTTCCCAAGGTCTGCAGAGGAATATGGTTTTGTTCTCTCGTAATATAGTCCTGTTACCACAAAGATATCAAAACCACATATATAATCTTGGCAAATAATACGTTCTTTCAAGCCTTATGCAGGGACAGACCAAGAGACCGTTCCTATCTTCTATCTTGGTTTATTCCAGCTGCTTAAAACTTCCTAGAACTCTGTTAAACTCTCCTTTTAACACCCATGCTTCTTCCAAAAAGGATATGATTTGGTCGTACATCCTCGGGGACTGTAAGCAGAGACGCCTTCAGATACTGCTCAGCTAGGGATGGAGCTCCTCCTTTCAGGCAACGAAGGCTTTGTTTTTAAATGTCATGTTTGGAGGACACTTGATTTGCAATTTGGGTTCTTTGGAAACTTCACCAAAGGGCAAGAGCTAGATGATTATTTGCCTGGGTTAGTTACCGTCACCCTTTTTGAGAGCTTCTTACTGGCTTCCACTGGAGAGTGGAAGGAGGGTTGTTGGTGACTTCTTTGTGGTTGCGCTGTACGTTCCTGCCGTTCTTTGGGTGAACAGCTCTGAAATACTGAACTGGTCTACAGGTAGCTCAGTATATTTGTTAGAATTTGCAAAACTTCTGGTAGCGCTAAGCACTCAGCTTTGGTCTTCTGTCCTGTTTCCCCTGATGTGCAACAGGCTCTTCAGATTCAAACATTCTAGGTAGGCTTGGGAGGCAGTTGGGTCCTTGTGTACTTACAACTCAACCCATTTACCCAGTGTCTTGAAAAACTGCTGCAACTTTTCCCAGTTGAGTACTTTCCTTTCCTCTTACTCGAAGTAGAGTTATCTGGTGGGTTTTCTCAGTTTGTTTTTGTCGTATCTTTCTACTTTTCTAACAATATTCTGTTTCATTCCTAGTTAGTCCTGAGTACCAGCCCAAAAGCTTTGCCTCCTTGATGTCTGATCAGTGTGGTTTCAGAAACGGAAGTTATCCTGATGTGCTGATCCTCTGTGGTACTACACACATAAGAGATGCACAAACCCCAATTTCTTACCTCTGGAATTCGTTATGGCATGGGTGTTTCACTTCTTATTAACGCTTTGCCCAAGGGTGATTGCCGGCAGTAGTCTTTTCATTTCTGCCTCCTGCTGCCACTTTGACAATAGGAACAGCAGCAGGAGGTAAAAATGAAAGGACCAGATTGAAAGAAGCACTTTGCCACTGCTGTAATTTTGAAATTGATGGTGTTTTTTAGCCCAAAGTCTCAGGAAAAAAGCTGCTTTCCTCTTTGCCTCCTATTGTTTTTCCAACAGGGAGAGACATTCTCTGATGTTGCAGAGGCAGTGGGAGGCCAAAATGAAAATAATTTTCTTCCTGAAACATTGGATAACAAAATGTGAACAGTTTCAGCAGGGAAATAGTGTTTTGGGTTTTTCTGTTCACTGCCATGTGGTGAATACTGGTATTTCAATTTCCTGTGGAAAATAAATAGCAGCTGCTTTTCTTATTGAATTAATGGGATCGTAGGGTAATTTCTACAAATCTATTTACTGTGCGTTTTTAATGTGTCATTTTCATTCTTTTCCTTTTTCTGTGTGAGAATAGGCTTTATAAGGTGGATACATAATTCCCCTCTGAGGCCACTTGATGCTTCTAATGCTATGGCCTCGGAGCCAGCTTTTTAAGCCAGGAACTTACAAGTCTGCACATTCCAGAACTGCATTTTATACCAATATCATCAGAACAACTGGTAAATCCAGACATAACTGGCAGTGCCACTAATTCCATAGGAATAAAGGTGAAAGATGGTTCTGCAGCTGCACTGTCGCATGGGTGATGTAGTTCCATTGTGGCAGGGCACGTGATGCTGCTTTTTTGCTGGAGGCTTTGCTCAGTGGCATCAGGGCTGAAAGTGTTACTGGGGTTGAGTGGGAGGTGGGGTGGAGTGAGCTTCAGAGGAGGCCAAGTGGGAAAGCTTCTGTGCTTCGAGACTGATGTCCACCTTCGCTTCCCCAGAAGACCAAGTCCTGTGGTTTAGGTGAGACTTCATTTGCAGCAGTGAACCAAACCACTCAAGGGACAGAAGCACAGCCACAGGCTGCATTTTGCAGATGTTTACAGCCTGTTGTGACCTACTGCATCATTTTGTAACTGTTTTAAGGAGTACTGGCATGAGTCTGCAGCAAAATAAAGTTTTGCATTGACAAAGAGGATGGCTCAAGGAGAAAAGTTGCCCTGGCACACAGCCATGATTTCATCCAGTGCAGTGCACAGTCCCATTTCTGTTGGTGCACGCAGCACTGGTGCAGTAGGAGAACACCGTGTTGACAAGAGAGGGAAAGTGTAAATCAATGAATGGCTATGTCCTTCTGCTTTAAGTGTTATGGGCTATTGTTCTTTTCTTTGGGGACTTTAGTGTCTATAATTATCTTGAATGGAAAGATTTTTCTTATGTTGAACATGTGAGAAGTTTGGGAATGTTAATCAGCAGAGCATAACCTTTTCTTAACTTGCTCTTTTTATAGTCCCGGAGAATTAACATTTATCTTAGGGCAGCACAAGAATTTGGCATTTGTATGAAGTGAACTGATTCTCCACCCTTTCTCTTTCTTTATACATAACAAAAACTAAACTCTTTGATAGACTCATCAACAGAATATATTTGTAGGCTTTGAAGTGTAAATTGTGAATTTGTGTGTCTCAACATGATTTTGGGGCGCCGCCTTTAAGCGCGTGCGTATCTGTGTGCTGGATTAGTTAAAGTCTAATTAAAATTGTTCCTGAAAACTACGTACTTAAAGCCAGATACAGGTAGACACATAAAAGCAGCTTGATTTCCCCTGCCCCCCCCCCCCTCCTAGTTCTGAGCACTTTTAGTTCTTGTACGATTAAAGAGAGTCAGGGGAATTCAGCAACTCTGCAAATCTTGTTGCGTGTTCACATACCAAAATAGTTACTGAGATGCTCATCTTTAAATGATCGGTGTAGGCTAGTGTTGCATCTAGTTTAAGATGCTTCTCAGTGCTGCAGTGGAACTTGGAAGGAGAGGCAATTGTGATTTGCTTTCCCCACAGCAAGTTCAGATTTTGTTGGGAAATGCCATGTTCTGGGGTAATTTAGCAGCACTATATGTTCTGGCCTGTCCTTGCTGCTATGCAAGTCCTGTATGAAGATTCTTGGCAGCAGATGGTACCTACTGGCTGCCCCCATGAGGGCTATTTTGCTTGGGTGTATTAGTACAGCTGTAACAGGTCCCTGGGTTTTCTGAGTGTCTGGGCTTTTACCGTACCCTGTCCAAATGCAGTGCACATATTAATGCCACTTAAGGATCATTGTAAAATCAATTACCTTTTCTTAGTCGATTTTTGTCTCAGAAGCAACCAATTTCGTACTGACATCCAGGCAGGCGGGTAAGGAATGAACTGGTTGATGACCTCTTTTCCCAAGGGCTTTATTTGCTTGACTTCTTGATGTCTGCTTGATTTAAACATTTATCCCAGCTTTGAAACATGAGATGACCAAAGTTTGCTAAACTATCTTCTGTCTTTTAAGGAGGAGAATGCACAGATACTTGTCCTCTCCCTTCCCCTAAACATCATTTTTATTCTGAATACCTAAAAGCAAAAAATAAACTGCCAAGATTTCCTTGTCTCACTTTTGGTCATTCCCCGGGGCTTGCTGAACAAGGCTACCCCAAAACGAAGTTTTATTGCAGTGTCTAATTTCAATTTGAATCAGTGTAGAATTTGGGGTTTTAGCTGCTTCTGCATCCAGCCTGTAAAAGGCATCTTACAAAATGGCTTTCCAAGATTTATGAAGACTTGCATGGTAGAAAGGCTGAAAGGAAGTTTAATTACATTCAGCTTTTGGTCATTTCTGTGTCTGAGGATGTGCCCATATACTGTCATCTCAAAGACCATCTAAGAAAATAAAATTGATCAGTGAGCCTTCTGGCTAAAACTAAAATGAGTGCTTTGTCATCTGCCCGAGGAGCGATGTGCTTAATCACTGCCATCTCCTGTGTGCTTGCGCTAGACTCTCCATCACTGAGATTTGTCCAAAATTTTAATCAAACATCATTTTATACTGAGCCCTTCTCTGTAAATGATTGAAATCTCTCGACATACTCACACATACTTCCTTGTACTATAAAGAAATAATTTAGTCTAGTCCACACAACTGTTTTGCTTTGGAAACAGTAAAATGTACATCTTGTTTTGTATCGGCTTGTGTAGGGCACCAAGTGTTAAGACAAAAAACTTGGCAGGTGCAGTTGCTGTCACCTTGTGAATGACATTTCTGCTCATAAAGCTCTGATCAAAGACAGCAAATAATATGGGAAGATCTTATTTACTTACATAGGAAACTTGGTTCTGAAAGTAGGGATGTGTAGGTGTCTTTGAGTACAGTAATTCACTGGCTAATAATGCCAGAAGCCATAAAATCTCTCAGTTGGAGGTTACTGTGAATAGCAGTGCTGAACAATTGGGAAGTACTGCTGAGATGATGGTCTGAATGATGATTGAGTTTTTGTGGAGAGGCCTTATCTGTGTTTAAAATTGTAGGTAATGTTTTTAAATTTAGCCGTAATAGAAGTCCGTTGAGCCTTCAGAGTGATTTCTGTGTCCCCTCTTTAAACTGTTTATCGTTTTCTGTGGAAATATTCTCAGTCTCTGCATTCAAGACAAATGTTTGTGTGTTTGCTAAAATGGGGCATTTTACCTTTTTCTGAGGAGAAGGACCAAAAGGTCTGAAGCACCATCAGGACAGGAGGGAGATTCTCCCTCTTGTTCCTCCTGCTAGGAGGCTCACATGCTTCCCGATGGCGCTCTTGGGCAAGGGCAGCTCATAGGAAGAGGCAGGGATCTTGGCAGGAGGAGGTTTAAAAGATAGTTTGCTGAGGTTTTGTGTTCTCGTACCTTGGCAATAGCATTTGTCAATACAGTAGACCCCAACAGGGTTCGCTGCTTGACCCTAGAGCAAGCTGTCTGTGCTGGGTAAGCTGGAAAAAAACACTCCAGAACACAGCTTGCAGGCTTCTTGGGAGTTTCCCCATCAGTTGATGACAGGAGAAGTTTGCATTCAAGTTGTACTCATGTGCTGTAACCAAGGTTTTGTATAGGATCCTATACAGAAAAGAGGTACTTATTCCCTGTAAAATGTTAACATGCTTTTTAAGGTTTTAATCCATTCCCGTAAACAGATTCTATTTACTACATCAGTAGTATTTTCAGTTGCTAGGAACTAGCCTTTATCAATGAAATAAAGTGTGAAATCCAAAGTACATCTTCATTTAAAAGACAGCAGTGATTGATGATGCGAGCAGATCTTGCTGCGAATGTGCTCTGGTCACTTGAGATGAATTACAGATCTTGCAATTAAACCTTTAAGTAACTCTTGTTAAAAAAAGTTAAAAACGGCTAATTGCAAGAAAGTCACTTGAGAAATACTGTTAAGAGGAAGAGAATGCTAGTGATGACACCAGAAGTTAAATTGTGTGCACATGTACTACTAGACATGATGTGTTTTCTTTTCTAAAATGTTATCTTAAAAAAGGAAAAATATTTTTTCTGTGTCAGATCTCTGGATGCAGCACAGTGAGTTTGTGCAATCATGCTCCCAAAGACAGTGACAAATGCGCAACCTGTCAACTCAAAGTTTTCAACCTCTAGCAGAAAAGTTCAATTATTAGATTAACAGATAGCAGGAGGATCTGAGAATTTGTGGGATTTTTTTAGTTTTCAAATCCCAAATGAGCCTGCTGCACTGAACTTTTTGAATGCCTATGAAGAAAGATCTGTGTTGCCAGGGTGCTGTGGTTTTGGTATCGAGATCCATCCCTTTGTGTGATGGATAGTTTTGAGCCCTCTGTATTGGACTTGTGGATCTGTGTAGCCACTGAGCAAAATGTGCCACCAAAGAGAGCAATCTGAGCTTTTCGTGAGTCCTTCATGAGCTGCTGTTTAGCTGCTGCTGTATTGAAAGGTACATGTAATTATGTATGAGTATTTTCTCTCTTACACCTGCTTATGTCCTTTTTTTTTTCTCCTAGGGAAATCTGTAGTTGATTAAAATTACTGTGAATTTTCTTTAGATAATTGATTCCAAATGAAGCTGTGTACCACGTGTGTATGTATATGTGCAAATACATAAAATTACGGATGCATATGTATGTGAACATAGGGGTGTATATATGCACAGTTAATAGGAAATACCTTTCGCTTAGCAATTAATTTAGTAGTCTTCAGTGTGTGTGGCATCTTAGAGGTCGTTCTGCACTGCAGTGTTTTGTATTTTCCACTGTGTTGGTGCTATAAAAATGCTAATTGTGCCCATGAAGATGTAGGGTGTTTTTAAGTGCCTGTGTGATTGTTTTTCAGCCCTGCGAGATACAAGGAGGTGTTATTTCAGGTTTTATAATTTGAATATGTGATGGATAGAACTTTGACAGTTTATTAGTTAGAAAAGGAAAAAAAAAAAAGGAAAAAAAAGACAGTGGCGTGTCGTTCTTCAGCGAATTGATTGCCAGGAGCATGTTATCGACTTTGGTGATAATATCATTATATATTTTACAGTCATAAAATCAAGAAATTCAGATTATGCCCTAAGGGCTTCACACATTTAAATAAAGGATATAGCCATTTCCAGGGCTATTGGTTTAGATTAGCATGTGCTATGAAGAATGTTTAGTGCGTTATAAGAACGTACAGAAAAAGCAACAGTGTGCTTATTGCAGGGATGCTTTTGTTTATTTTCTTTCTCTATTTATGAAATACACTCACTTACAGATCCCCTGGGAGAACGAACAACGTTTGCTCTAAATGTTAGCATGTTAATACAATGTTAGCTTGGTGCTCTGTTGGGCTAAGAGCTGAAATCAAGTATAATCCTTGAATTATACTGAGTGAGGATAAGTCTCCTTGAAACACCCACCAAAATACACAGTGCCTGGGAAGCAAACCTTGAATGAGCTGCCGTATGCAGCATGGAGAGCGTTACGTGGAGCCGGACAAGCTAATGCAAACACAGCTCTCCTCGATGTCAAGGTCGGGGTTGAATGGCAGCTGCTGCTACTGGGTCCAGCCTGGGGAGCAACCGCCTCCGGCACTGTGAGCATCTTCCTGCATCTTCCACACAGCTCGTGTTCCTCCCGGACTGTTAAGCAGACATGTCTTGGGACTGAATGTAGGTACTTGGGTTGAGTAATTCGGGGTTTGAGTTCAGGTCTGTCTCTAGCTTGCTTGAGGGAACTATAGTTTAAGGTCTATTGCCTTGAAAAAAAATGATTGTGTTAAAAACCTTGTTTATTACTTCTACAGTAGCTTTAGTGAGATGGATAAAGTACCTTAATGCTGATCATGATAAGCCTCTCTCTACTTTAGATGCAAGCTGAGAAGCACATTGCATCACCCAGCCCTGGGGATTTATTGTTCTCTTAAAAGACTCTGGAAGTCCAAGTGCAATGTCAGAACTCAGCAGCAAAGGTCATGTTTGCCGGCTCGCGCAGGAGCAGTGGGTCCAGCTGGAACACGTATGGCTTAAAGGTGAATGGTGACATCTACAGTAGTAGATAAAACAATTACACTTACATTTACATTTTAAGAGCCTCTGTGGATTATAAATCTATATGCTGCAAACAAAACATCCTTTTGCCTGTGTCAACAGCGCCACATGTTCTAATTAAAAGTGATCACCTTTCTAAACTGAATTCGTGTTACGTTGTTAGTGGGTTTTTAACATCTGCATTTTTTCTCAGTTTGGGACATGAGAATCTAATTGAGTTTAGTTTTGTTGATAATCTTGTTCCGTTTTGGACTGTGAAGTGCTTGTGTCGACTTGCAAACAAATGCCTGTGATATTTCTTTGCTTATGAAAAGGAATTTATGAAAGCAATTTAGAGCACACCATTGGAAAATATCCATCGGTCTTAGAGTTAAAAAAGTTTTAATACAAAACTTTAGAATCATTTTAGAATGACATAGTGGGGCTGGTCATCTGAAGAAGAATGCTGGGCAGATTCCTGCCTGTGCAGGGTATGGTGGACAACTGGGATGGGTACCTGCTGCTCACCCAGCGTGGATTTGACAGCTGTGGTGTTCTGTAGTCAAGAAATTCTAAAATGAGATCTGAGGAGATGTGTTGTGGAAAGAAGTGGTTGTCATTAAATATGGGCTTCTAATTTTGCTGTAGGTTATGGTCTAGTAATGATTTGAGACCTCAAGCTTCAGGTTTCCATAAAATACTCTTAGATGGTTTGTGAATGTCCCCCTTCCTACCTTTGAAATGTTATTTGCAGCTTGAGGAAGGCAAGCTGAGAGTGAAAGCCCCAAGATGTGGCTTCTCGTTACTGGAATAAAACTGAGCTCTGGCAGTAAGTGCAGCCCAGCATCCAGGATAATCCTCCTTCCCGCAGGCTGGGACCGAGCAAGTGCGGTGGCAGGGGTGGCTGGAGAGCCAAGCGCCACAGCGGGTCTCCGCTGACAAAGGCAGGAGCTGTGAAGAAGAAAAGATGACTCCGCTTGTTACACGGAAGGAAAGAGGCAGCTCTTCCCTGGGTGGGTTTCTGGCACGGGCTCAGCTCTCTGGTTTAGTGGTTTAATGTTATTGCTCACCCACCTCCAAAGCTTAAGAAGAATTACAGCCTCGTAATTCAGGCATCTCTTTATTTATGCAGTTTCAAACACAGAAAGAACCTTGTTCAAGAACTGTCATTAAAAAATACTTTTTTGTTTTAATGATGAGATGTTTATGAGAGTCTGGACTATCTGCCTTGTAAGTGTCCAATGTGCAAATGAAGTACCACCCCGCATAAATCTCACATCTCGGGAGTGCTGCAAAATCGACCGTACTGATGGTGTTTGTCATGCAGTAATTTTCCAGGCAGGGTGGAAGTTTTTCAGGGCTGGTTACAGCACCAAAATTTGGAAATACAGCGTCAGCATAGGTTGGGGGAGATCTGGGTATATTCTGAGAAACTATGACTGTTGCAGATGGCTGATTTATAATATAGGGCAGTGTGTGTGTGCATTCTCTGTGCTTTTTCATGGGACATATGCTCTAGGGTTTTATGGATGAATTTGTAGTCTCTAGTAATTTGCCATTTCCACCACAGTTTAAAATATCTACATCGTTTTCAGGTTGATGATTTTTCTCAGTCATTTATCCCAAAAGCACTTTATTCTGCTTAATCTGGGTCATAATTGACATGGGACTTGTGCGTAAGCAAACACAGTTATAAGTGTTTGAATGGTCTGTTAATGTCAGGGATTTAGTTACGTGCAGCAAAATAGATCAGAGGTTGGAAGAAGTATAAATGTTCAAATAACTGATGAATGCAAGGTCACTATCATGACCTGGACCCAGGAAACACTCTTGAACACTTACACGCTTGTGCTATTAGCTAACAGCTGCCTTTGGCTGTAATGAAGATGTAAGGTTGAAAATTGTTGGCAAGAAAGCTGTTGGAGTTGGATTTTATTTACTGCAAATCAACAGGATATCTTTGCAAGTGTAAAAGACATATGGAAAAGTCCACTGTTACTGTTGTACTTTGTTGTGTCTCCAGATGTTCTCCCTCCTGCCCCACTCTGGCGGCTGAAAAGGGAAAATGGCTTTTCATTGTTTTTTGCTGATGGTGCCAGCATCTGCCTTGACATTTCCATGGGGAATGATATTAGCAGTGTTCTGAGTTTCTGATTTATCATTTGGGTCTCATTAGATTATTTGTTTTTAATAAAATATACTGTAAAAGCATGAGGTTTCAACCCTGTTTAATTCTTCTGAAGCAGCAGGAGTGAAAACAAATCAAGGGAAACAGTCGGGTGGCCACTAAACTATCACAGCAACGCTTGCCAGCTGCCTTATTTTTAGGGGGCTATAAATGAGGCATTAAAACATTGCTCTAAGTTGATATTTTTCATTGGAGGGGATTGTATTTGTGTGCTCAAACACACTCAAAGATCTCCATATGCTTAAAATGGCTCTATTTTTTAGCATACATTTAGTCCATCATTAGTTCATGGCATGGACTGTGCAGTTCTCTGGGGGAAGGAGAACCAAATGAGTAACTTCATTTGGAAGTACTCTTCGTTGGTCATATGTGCTTCTAGATTTTTTCACAATGGTATTGTAAAAATCTCGGTTCCATAGTTCTGAATCTAGTTTATTCATCCACACTTGGTGGGTGTATGACAGTAACAAAGTTGACCCCAGTGTTGACTGCTGAAAAAGGCGCTTTTAATAGAAATGCTAAACAGTATAGCTTTTCCCCCCAAAGCTTCTGTACTTCTGCTTATCAAAAAACAGCTGCGCAGAAGCCGATTTTATTGTCAGTGCTTAAATCTGACCTTTCAAATAGAAATGAGCTTTGGAGAAAAAATTGGGCAAAAATTCTCAAATATAGGTGTCAAGACTAGATCCTTACCGTTTATAGCAGACTAGCTTTTTGTTCATTTTTTACAATACCTAGAAGGATGGGGCAAAATCTGTGACTAGAGCTCCTAGGTGATAATAGTATAAATTTGAGCAGTGTCAGTCCACATTTAAGCAAGTTTTCTGGTGGAATCTTTTGGGTCTGAGAAACTTCAAATTCTTTAAGATCTCACATTTTTGCTTGCTTCTTTGTGCCTTGGATGTTGTTTGTTTGGTTACTTGTTTGGTTGCAATTATTTACAGTTCACTGCTGGGTTTTTTTTGACATCCTAGCAAGAAATTCCACAGACAGCTGCAAAATATATCTTTAATCAATTTTAGGAAGACTGATTCCCTAACTAATGTATTTCTGCTAAGACACAGTATAAGCTTTTCTGCAGATACTCAGGAGGAAAAGTCTTCCCCACAAAGGTGTCCCTGTCATGGATTGCTGTAATGTCATTATCGTGTGGTTCAGGCTAGGCTGAGTGTTGTAATTTGTGTACATTGGTGCTGTGGTCTAAGCCCAGGTGGCTACTAAGTACCACACAGCCTCACTCCCCCAGCAGGATGGGGTGGGAAGAGAATTGGAAGAGTAAAAGTGAGAAAACCTGTGGGTTGAGATAAGAACGGATTAATAATAATAATAGTAGTCAAAATAATAGTAATAATGTTGTAAAAATATTGCAACAGCAACAATAATGATAATATTATTATGATGATAATAATAATAATAATAAATTTGTCATGAAAAGGAAAATAACAAAAAAGTAGGAGGGAAATAAAACCCAAGACAGACAAGTGATGCAAACGAAAAACAATTGCTCACCACCAGCTGATGCCCAGCCAGTGTCTGAGCAGCAGCCCCCAGCCAACTTTCCCCCCAGCTTCATATGCTGAGCATGACTTATGGTATGGAGCATCCCTTGGGTCAGCGGGGGTCAGCTGTCCTGGCTGTGTCCCCTCCCAGCCCCTTGTGCCCCCAGCCACCTCGCTGCTGGGCTGGGGTGAGAGGCAGAAAAGGCCTTGGCTCTCTGTGAGCACTGCTCAGCAGTAAGGGAAACATCTCTATATATTAACAACACTTCCCAGCACAAATCCAAACCGTAGCCCATGCTGGCTACTGTGAGGAAAATTAACTCTAGCCCAGCCAAACCTGCACAATTGGCCTTATCAGTACCGTGCTATCTTATCTTACACCCCACTGCTTTTTTATCAAGAAACATCTTGTGCCTTTTTTTAAGCTTCTCAGGGTGAACCCGTGAAAGCTGACTCTGCTAGTTGTGTTGTTTCTGTATATGTCTATAAGCAGAAAGAATAGAGCAAGGAGACAGTATTTCTTGTGGGGCTTTTAGAGCAGCGGTGTTCTACAGGCGAACAATAGAACTTGGTTTTCCATCACTGAAATGTTAATCGTGTAAATATTGCTGATACGGTTAGATAAGTTGGTATACAAAGAAGTAGTAGCCTGTTAGAGTTTTGTCTGCAAAATTAAGACTTCTCAAGTGTATTGGAATTAAAACAACCCATACAGATGAGAAGTTTTCAGATCCATGAGGTCTGATGCAGGCTTATCTCTTATTTCTGTAAACCTAATTTGTGTGCAAATTTCGTACAGAAGATTTCATGTGGCAACAATTCCACTTTGAATTCATTTGAGGTAGTAAGGCCAAAAGGTTTTATTGAAATGTTCGCATGTTTAGGTGTTGAGGTAGGAGTTAGATCTAATTTGCCACTTAATGGTGACTATTTATTCATTTATTTTCCTTTGCACTTGTGTAAATTTCCTTGTTTCCCTTATGTCTTTTCAGGTCAGGATCGCAGTGAAGCCACTTTAATAAAGAGGTTTAAAGGTGATGGTGTCCGATACAAAGCAAAACTGATTGGGATAGATGAGGTTTCTGCCGCACGAGGAGACAAGTTATGCCAAGACTCCATGATGAAGCTCAAGGTGCAGTGAAATTTTTAATGTTTACTATTATGGAGTCAAGGGGAGCAAATTTCAGCTTGAACTTTTACTCATTCTCCTTTCATGACACTGAGTCTCACTCTGGTTAATTATGTATTGAAATGAGTCAATTTTACATGAACTCCTGGCTGGTATTGCTTATCCTAGTTTAATTTTAATACATTATCTCTGAGTTCAGTAGTTATACATGATTGACACCACTGCAATTTGTCCACAAATTATAAACAACGCATCTGCAAATTGAGTAATTTTAGTATGCAAAGGGGGCGTTAAACCATGGTGAAGCAAAATGGTGTATCAGAATATTTTATATGACAGTGCTAATTAACTGCAGCCCTGCCTTTGACCGTTACCTCCTGTCAGGACAGGTGAGAGGGGATGAGTGACTGTGTGGGACATAGCCAGGTGTAGGGGGGACTGGGGTCCTTGTTGGGAGGAGTATGTCTCGCACCTCTCATGGCAGGATTGATGGGTTACAAAATCAGGAGGCAGTGCACTGGGAGGACAGAACATAAGAAGATAAAGAGGCATCCCCAGAGTATTGGGGAAGAAATGGAACAGTGCTAAAGGCAGTTTTTGAGGAGACTGTGAACTTAGAGAGCAGACAGAGCCTGAAGGTCCTAGTGGTGTAGGAGGGTGGCTTTCTGGAGCCTGACAGACATCTCCCTCTGGCTGAGTCTTTTCCTACAACCCTCAAGATTCATAAGAGCTCTCTATAGGAAGCATTCTTTACCTCACCCTGGGACATATGGAAGGCTGGAGTCATTGAGAAGGAAGGACAGGGCGTGTTTTCCTTGAGTGCAGTGTTGGCTGTTGGCTTCCTGTCTGCATTGTAGAGTTACAAGCTAGCTCTAGGACTAAACCCTCTGCAGTTTTTTCCCATGTTTTCTCATTCTAATCCTCTCCCTAGCATTCTGCCAAGAGAGCTGATGGATTTTCCATTACTGATTTTTTCAGGAGAAATCACTAAATGGTATCTTTTACACTACCAGCCGGCAGGGTTCCAGTCCCAAGGAACTGGGATGAATAAGTTATTCATGAAGAAACAGCAGAGGGTCACATGCATCTTATGGTTCAAGAATCTAAAAGCAAGATCTGGTAGATAATTTACAAATCAGCTACAAACATTTTATGACAAGCAAAAACTAATCTACTGGAAAAGGTGCACCATTGATATGTCACATCTGCCACAATATTCCTATCTGTTTTAATTGTATACCAGATATTTCTCATAATTTCATAGTTCCTATGCACAAGCGGTTTTGCCTCTCTCCTCCGTGGGATGCCATTTCCATGTCTCCCAGATAACCTGTTTGCGTAGTGGAGAGATTGATTTAAACATCGATGGGAGATGACTAAATCTATTAATGGAAGGGAGCATTACAAAATCATGTCTGTATGTAAGGCAGCATAGCATGAAGTTACGGGGTCTGGAAACCAAGTGTCCTACAACTTCAGTTTTAAGGCCCACCATAAGTTTTTGAGTGACTTTTTGACAAATGACTCAGGTTTTTCTCTTTAATTTTCATGTCTCTGTAATGGGAACAATTACCTCATGGAGGTCTTAAAACTTAAATTAGTGGTTCATAAAACATGTTGAAATTGCAGAGCACCAGATAATGGCTAAATATTTTCATTTATTTTCTAATGCAATTGATTACATTTGATCTTGCTACAGTATTATTGGTCAGGGCAGGCTCCCGAGAAGGTGGAAACAGAAGTTACTATTCTAGTTATGCTGTGGGAGAATAATACGTATAATACATGAGATGCATATCAGCAAGTTCACTTACGAATTAAAAGCCTGAGATCATGAATAAAGCTAACCCTCAATACCAGTTTTTTACAGCAGAGGTGTAGTTTGATTTTGCTAAAACTATTTTTCTTCTATAAAAAGATTATATTTGCTTATCCCAGGTAAATCTGCCCTTGATGTAAGCTAAAGTTGTTGGCATTTTTTCCTCCACTGCTTGTTGGGTTTTTTCTTTTTTTAAAAAAAAAAGTGTAAACCAAAACAGTTCATAGCTGGGAAAAGTGTGCTAGAAACAACTTTCAGATTCCATGAAAACAAATTTCATGGAGGATTAGCTAGTGCAGGGGTTGGAAGTGGGAGCACATTTGAAATACTCTCTGGGTAGCATAAAGATATGTGGTACCTTGAAAAAAGGGAGGAAGCCAGAAGTAAGAGGGGGACTGTTCCTGGAAAGGCCTAAAGTTTTCCTAGAAAAGTGGTGAATTGTCCACAAGCAAATCTTTGTGCTCTGCTGTGACACCTGGAAGAGCAATGAAACCAGCCAAGCTGTTCTTTGTTTCAACAGGGAATTGTTGCTGCGGCTCGTTCAAAAGGAGAACATAAACAAAAAATCTTCTTAACAGTCTCCTTTGGGGGAATCAAAATCTTTGATGAAAAGACAGGGGTAAGTAAAATAATCACGTGATAGAACAAAATAGAACGTTTTTTCTGGATGTTTCTTTCAAAGTGTTTCCTAGGCAGGCAGTAATACCTCACCAGTGTAAGCACACATGAGACATCTGAGAAGCTTGATAAATGGTTGTCATATATCAGAGCAAGCCATGAGATGACTGAGGTGTAAAGTGTAGCATAGGGACATGTTTATCGTAAAGCCTACTCCTGAGTACTTGTGTGGAACCACTTACTTGAGTACACAGATGCCCCTTACGTGCATAAACACTCACAGGTCTGAGTCCAGAAAGTGGCAAGAGGGGATCTGTTTTTCTTCTGCCAGATAAAAATTTGCTTCTCAGAAATACCAACCCATTGTCTGCAGAAGACTTTAGCCGTCCATGGTACAGGCTGGTATCTGTGCCCACGGGGGTTTTCTCATCTAGCCTCAGCCCAGCTGCCCCCATGCTCTGGATGCTGCTTAAGGCTCCTTGGCAGTATAGGTCAAGTGGCTTTTGAGAGTCTAATGACAAGGGATTAGGATTAGAGGCTAGGATTGCCTTGGATTGGGCTCCTTGTGTCATGGGAAGCCGAGGGCAAGAAAACAAGCTGGAACAGGGAGCTGTGGACAGCTCCAGCTGAGTGAAGCTTGGTTTCCCCAACGATGTCTGAGGTAGAGAGAGGAAAAAGGAAGGGCAGCGGGAGCTGGGGAGCTCCTGGGAGCAGCGCACACTTAGCTGGGATTGCCCTGAAGATGCCCCAGGGGAACAGTAAGAATTTCCATCAGGTCTGTTATTCCATATGCTTGCAGTTGTGGTTACCACCATAATGTGATATAACCGTGTTAACAGCAGTGATGTCTCCTGTGAAGTATGAAGTAACCAAAAGAATCAGAGCTTTTGTATTTCAGTGGCAGAAAAATTACATATTTTATGGAATTGCAGGTAAAAGGTACTGGAAAGTTTGATGTTGCTGTTTGAGGCTGCTAAGTGGCAACTTGTCCAGTAGCATTTGGTCGAGGAAGTTGCAGGAGACTTCCATGCCTCACGCAGTTTCTGCCACAATGATATCATGTTTGATTTTTTAAATTGCTCTGAAAGAAAAAGCCTAAGCAAAACATTATTCTACTTAGATACAAAGCGACAACACACAAACTGTTTTAATCCTGATTAAGAATATTTTTACAGCAGTTTAAGCTCTGCCTTGAATTTTAAAAAGCTCTTGATTTAATCTTTTGAAAGATTAACTATTTAACATGATACCAGAAATAAAACCCTACTGATGATAGATGAAATTATCTTTGCCAGTTAATTTATATTATTAGAAAATCAATGTCATTGAGCTCACTGATACATAATACAAGTAGTTAGTAATGAAAAGCTCATTTGGAATGTGTTGTGTACAGCATGTATAAAGTATTCATACAAAAGCAGTGTTTAAGAGAACATTTCTGAGGTTAGAGACTGTGTTTGGAGGATAGGAAATGTCAGGATTAGGGCTGCCAGTGCAGTCGTGATTGGGTCCTCTAATAAACAGACATTAGAGTAGTACCTAACAATGTGACGGCACACATTTGGCCAGAGAATACCAGCTTCATTCAGTGTACAGAACAGAGTGTAATGCACTGAACAATATGGTGATATTTTGTTTTCTTTTCCTTCTGTGTGCAGCCTGCTGCCTAGGCACGCGCTCTGCAAATTGCAGAGGTCACAGTTATTTTCCTAAGACTAAAGTCTTTCCTTGGAAAAATAAAAAAGAAGAAAGACTAGTCCTTTTACACTTCTTTCTGAATGTTTCACAAGTATTGGGTTTCTTTTCATAAAATAAAAAGGGAAAGGGGCATGCATTTTAGAAGCAAAAGTGTGGTTTAGCCAACTTGCCTTCCCTGCAGTGTCCTGCATGCTCTCCTGTCTGCCACTAGTGAGGTGGGGACATGAGAGCAAGTGTCCTTCGTTTCATAACTTTGACACCCTGTACTCTAAATCTGACAACTATATCATCCTTAAACTAACCCTGCCACTCACTGACAGAGGTTTAGACTGAAACCTTTAAATCCACCTTCCAGACATCTGCCCCTGAGCTGCTGGAGTGATGGACAGGAGTATTGAGTTGTCTGTCTTGAGACAGGATTGCGACAGAGGGCTGTGGAGAGCTTTCAACATCACTTTTTATGTGTTGTTTTGAAAGCAGGAGAATTGTTCTTTCCATGCCAAGGTTTTGAAGCAGCATTGCATGAACTCCTCTGCCAGTTCTTCACAGCCTTTTTCCCCATCTTGGGTCTCTCTGTGTCCCAGAGTTTCACGTCCTTGTCCCACTCTTCTCATAATCTCTCTCATCCAGCCTATTTCTGCTTTGCCAGCCTATGGTTGTCATCTCATTCCCGTCCCTGCTGGTAGCCACATACAACCTCAACATCTGAAATACAGTGGGCGACGTTCAGAGCAGGTCGTGGATAGACCCCGACAGTGTCCCTGGGCTCTCCGAGCCTGCAGGAGCACTACCGAGGCAAGGTGCTTTCCACAGCACAAGAGACAAAGATTTGGGGGTGATAGACCGTGTCTCATCCATATGGCTTTGGCTCATTCTGGTGTTACACTAAGAGGTATCAGTTACCGCAGTAGTAAATAATACTTTTTCTGTAGTCTCACGTCAATGTCTGTGCTAAAGTCGCCCCCAAAGAAAGCTGCATTACTGCTGTAACGTGGAACCTTCTATAAGGCGAAGTAAGGACAATGCAGCTAGGTGATGCAGGACACTGACAATCGCATTCTTGATTTAGAAGCAACAAGGAACGTCCCACAAACTGGCAAAACTGGGGATGTACAGTTGCTCAGCCTGGCTGCTTTGATGGGAAGAAGCAAAAGGCATTAGAAAAAGGTTATGTTTTGCTCACGCAGATCTTCTGATACCATTTTAAACTTCATAAGTTTATAAGGTTTGGAGACTGATGTTCACATTTGTGAAAAAGATAAGCCCTTAATAGGGAGCAGCCTGTAGGATCTTGCATTTGCTTTCTCCTCCTTTAACAGCCCTCCCTGTTCCCCACAGTGCTTTCTGCCTTAGTTGTGTTTCTATGATTTTGGAATTCCCAAAAGGATATTTTGGGCCACAGTACTCATTTATTGCTTATTTGGAAAGATTATTTACCTCTCTGGGGTGTTTCTTCTTAATTTTTATCATTGGCTACTGCTATCATGTCTGCCACAATGGCAGTCTGATGTGATAGAAGAGAGAAAAAATATTCTGAAAAAAATGTAGGCTTCTGTATGTTTAGTATCTTGTAGGCTAGTATTGGATTTTAATCTATCACAATAAAAAATCAATTTGTAGCTCAAAACTAGCAATTTTTTTTAAAATTGGCAGTCATAGCTGACTTCATACAGATGATTTAGGGGAATTGCTCCATAATTCATTACAGATGAAAGGCTGTAGTTGGGTTTCTACTGAAAATGATAAGCAAGTTTTTCCCCCCCGTACTTTATAGCTCTCTTTAATATGTTCCAGACCTAATATTCATCAAAAAATATTGATTTTAATAATGTTATTATTCCAGCCATCAGGAATTCTGTCCTTTGAGTAAATTTATCCATGAAGGAGATTAGGTTCAAGGTGGAATATCATTTGGGAAGAATTTATCTTACCAAGAAAATACAAGAAGGTTTTGCTTTGAGTTTGCACTCATTGCACTATTGTAGGTGCAATACAATTTAGTTCATCTGTAGCAGTGCAATAGAAATAATAACACTCCTCTCTTACGTTTCATCATTCTATTCCACGAATTAATCTAGATAAGTCCCTTCATACCACTTTTCAAAGACTTGTCAATGTATTTAGAACGTGATGGAAGAGCCCTGCTTAGCAGAGTTCACCCTGCAAGCCTGTAGTTGGCGTATACTGTTATATAGACTCACGCCTCTGCTGGAGCAGCCTGCTCACATAGGCACAACGCAAATTGTTCTGCTGTTCAAGTCCCAACATTAGCTGTATGCTCCAAAATGGTATTTAATTTGACTAACAGGATGTTCTGTTGTGTGCCAAAAAATGTCATTACACATGGGTTTTTTGACCCTATTTTCTTCTTATAAGCGTACCTTTTTTGTCTACTGTCACATGTTGGCCACCCATCCCACTTGCATTCTCCAGAATGTTTGCCAATTATATACCTCACCTGGAGGAAATACATTATTTTCTTTTAACTTAAAAAATCTACCACAACTTTTACTAAACTCAGGCTTTTTCTACCCAGTGCCATTTCAGAGATTCCATAGCTGCAGATCATATGAAAATAATTTTTCACCACTCATTCTGTCATAGTTAGTTTAGTTAGATCTCAAGCCGAAATGTATTCTTCATTAGTAGGAATCATGAGAGTCCTTTTATATTTTCAAAAGCATGATCTGTAGAAGGCAAAAATGCCAAGAGCAGCATTATGCTCTTTTTTCCTTTTCAGGGTGGAAGTTAGTGGTTAGTGTGTTCCTTAGAAAGCAACAAAAAAACCCATAACTTTGCATATGGAAAGATTTGCAAAATTTTTAAAGGACCATCATTGTTCTTTAGATATTTATGAGTTTTATTTTGTTAATCACACACATCAGGCTGTCTCCCTGTGATGGCTTAGCAATGCTTCATTAGACATGCATGACTAATATGGTCTCCGTAAAGAGGCTGTAATTGTCTCATTTTTTATTTATGTAGTAATAAATCTTTTTTTACTGTTGGTTACTTTCCAAAAATGTATTTAAAAATAATAACTAAATTCTATAAAATACTTGGGAAAACATTTTCTTCTACATTTCATGTAATGAGGTGTACTTTTAAACTCTTGTTCTTTCTAATTGCAAAATCCTGTTGACTTTAATGGAAAACCCAGACACTGCGAAAGGGAAATAAGATGAAAGCAAAAAATTACTGTTTGGCTTTAAGTAAAGAATTATCTCTGTTAAAGTAAAATTTTGTATCAGCTTGTAGATATGCAAATTGCCAGAATATACTGCAATATGTAGCTCTCTATGAGTTATCGTTATGGATTCATTATTTATCTAGATTCCACCGTCGTCCAAAAAGCATGGTAGACCTCTATGAGTATCTTGTTTATTTGTGAGAAATTCCCTGAAGGCATGGATTGTAACCTCGTTTATGGATATGACAGCCATTTCACTGTTTTTTCTTACTTTGTCCTGTGCAGAACCCTAAAAGTGAGTTTCATTTGCATTGTCTATTACATGCTCTGGAGGGTTTGGCTGGTCTTTCAGACACGCTGACCCCTACCTTTATCACGATACAGGGCTCGGGCACGGCCTGTGCCATGGTAAAGTTTCTAGATATTACTGTAAGTGTCTGATTGGGGTACAGTATTGCAGAGAAGTATTGCAGTGTGTTACTTGTGTTTTATGAATTTAATCTGTAGCCATTTTCTTCAGGCTGTCAGTATGAAATCCAGGAAGGAAAACTGTGTTTATAAATATATATATTTCATGTTCACTCTCTATTCTCATCCTCGTTATCTGTCGCTTCCTCTAACCTTTATTATCTTTGTGGAGGATTATATGACTCTCATGCAGAACAGGGCTTACCTATCTGAGAAGGTGAGACTCGGTGAGTAACACCACCCCGTTCTGTGGAAAGGGGATCAGACCTTACCTGTAGCATTTTGTACAAAAAAAATGAGTTTGCCTTTTCGTGCTGGCTGTAGAACTAGTGACTGTGCTCCTGCTTTAACTCTTAACGATGTCCAAGTAAGTAATACATGTAGTGGGTGGCTACAGCCCTGCTGACCTCAGATGTCTCTTCCAGAGAGATAATGTTATGACTCTGATATGATCCAGCTTCTGGTTTAGATGCCTACTTCTTGCCCATCTTCCCGACCTTTTAAGCTCTCTTGACCTTATAATGCACAGATTTTTCAAAGTTGTTGCTAAAGCTTCTGTAAAGCATTTTCCAGCTTGTTCTGAGGCTTTATCAGGTTTGCACTGATAACCCCTGGATTTGCTGCTTTTCTCCATTTGATGTGAATGATAGTGTTAATTATGCTGATAGATTGCTAACAGGACAGCTGAACTTGGCTGAAAGAAAATTTTAGCGTGATTAAAATTCTCACTGTTGGCAGAAGATACCTCATTTAAAATGTACCAAAGGTGGTACTTGACTTTACTGGAAATCTGTTGGTTCTGGCATCTCTGACCAGAAATCGAGGTACGATTATGGATCTGTAGTTATTCCTTGAAGCACATGTGCTGGAGCAGATGAAATGTCAAACTGTCAAGTCTCTATCACTGAGCATCTCTGAATATTTAAAAATAGAAATAAAAGAAGGAATTAATTTTATCTGCTCTCTACTTGCTCTGCAGTGAGCAGGAGAGATGGTGTGATCAGTTCACTGAATTTCTGTGTTTGCCAGAGCGTGGTATCAGCCAGGAGGTTGCTGATGGTCCCTGCTTGGGGCTTCTTCCAGCTCCAGGCCAGAAGCTCCCACAGGTGGGGTTTTCCCCCTTCATTTCTTTGAAACTGATCTTCCCAAAGTCCCTGGGGCCCTCTTCGTGGTTGATCTCAGGTGTAGTACTTGGTTAGCATCATTAACTTACCGGCTGATTTTGACTAAAGTCTTTCCACCTGGCCTCCATGACTCTTGCCCCTGGGTTTTACACCTGTATTTCTGATTTCTCTCTCTCCTGTAGTTTCCGTCTGGGATTTCCTGGGTGCTCTCTGTCCTTGATCTCTTTTTTTTCCTGCTATACTTTTTATCAGAGTTACTTTGTTTACAAATATAAATTTGGTTATTGTGTCAAACCAAATGATGCCAGCCCTGTCATCTTCTGTTCAAATCTTGACTTGTCTCTCCAGCCCTCTCCTTACATGTTTAGTCAACAGTTCAAGCTTAACGTGGCTAAACTGGGCCTTTTAATCCTGGCTTCCAAAGGTCTTTCTCTGACCTCCTTTTTGGACTGCTGAGGAAACTGCCAGCATCATCTGTTATTCAGCCCTGTAAATTCAGCAGCCTTTTTGACTCAACATTGTTTTCAGTTGTCACATCCAGGATAACTCCAGATCTTGCACATTCTTCTGAACTACTCTGAAATACAACATTTATTGTCATGCTTCCAGTTAAAACCCAGTCCTGCCTCTCTTCATCTTGTGTCTCAATTGTTATCCTTTTCTTTGTCCTTGACAAATGTGACTTTTATTTTTGAAATCCATCGTGACTGCCAAGATTGCTGTCTCAGCTTGTTCTTTTGATCATGTCACACTTCTCTTTGCATTCCTGTGCTGAATCTGCCTTCTCTGTTTTATCAGCCCCTTGCCTAACTGTTTTTTTTCCCAGGCTCTTCATAGCTGCCTTTACTCTTCATCAACTTTCAAGGAGTCATTCCACAGTACCAACTTTCATCATTCATTAATTCAGTTTTCAAATAAATGACTCTGGGCCTCTTCCATCCTGCCCGTCATAATTTGGAGGAATTCTTTGCACGTATTCATGCAGTATCCCATTGTTTTTTCTTCAAACCCCTCCATAAAACACTCCCATGCTAGAAACTTGTTAAACTCAGCAGTGCTGAGACTGCTGGTACGCTGTGATCACAGCCTGTCACCCAGAGGTGTGCTGTGTCTTGTTGTCACCCTGTTGTCATTTGCCTGGGATGAGGACAGCCCATCTACTGGCTTGTAGATCCAGCCCATGAGATCATTTTTCTGGCCTCTCTTGTTTCTGTTGTGGCCTTGCAGAGGTGTGGCTTGGGGGGGGAATGGCTGCATGGGTCAAATCAGCCAAGCCTTCTGCCGTGTCAGCCTGGCATGGCAGGGGTGAGCTGCCTGCAGCGTACTCACCCGGGAGGCACCCGGGGCAGGGGAGGGATGGAGGGCATCTGCCAGGGCTGGGAGTGCGGGCTCCTCCGTGCCTGAGGGTTTGTGGGGAGGAGTACTGCACTCATGCGTCTCAGAGATGTCCCAAGGGCCATCTGGCCCTTACCTTTCAAGGGTTCGAATTAAAGTGTAAACTCCCTCGGGTTACCTTTTAACTCGTTTATTTTTTAATCACAATTAACTCTTTATAGGAACTTCTTGTAAGAAATGTTGGGTCTTGGACCATGCTGAGGACTTCTGAGGGCTGTGGTGACAGAAATGTCCTGGAATAACAATAAAGAGCATACTGAAAACCGGCAAAGTCAAATTTTGCCTGTACGTTTGAAAATGGTGACATCTGGGGCCTTCCTTATGCGTTACAGGGGTTGTGTGTGTTGTCTGCAGCTTCTGCCTGCAAAAGATCCCTCTGTCCCGCTGGGAGTCCTGCTCTGTCGCCTGACAATTTCCCATCTTTCTGCTTGTAAATATGAATGGTAAGACATAGCATTTACTGTTCCACATGCAATAAATATATCCAATTAGAACAATGCAGAGTAAGGGACTTAAAATCCCTGCATATTACCCTTATAAGGTATTTATAGTCTTCTGGTACTTCAAAAGGGAAACAATAACACATTTCATGAACAACATTTGACAGTTAGCAAAATGTAAATGTCAGAAGAGCCTAATTCCATAATTACATCCCTTAGTGACTATTGTAATTCATTTCTTATTGGCCTTCCAAACTGTGCCCTAGACATTTTGGATGGTTCGAAGTGCTCCACAGGGATTTTTAATAGCGACAAGCTTATGGAGATAGGTTTTCTGGATGCCCAGTTCGGTGTATGAAGACTGTAGAAGTCACGGTGAAAAAAAGAAACCAAAAGACAAAACTGGGGTGTGAGTTTGCACGTTGTAAAGTCTAAGGGTGTTGGGATCTAGAGCTTTGGTTTGAGCCTTGTCCTTCCTCCCAACACTTGGCATACAGAGGAAGGCTGGAATTTCTCTCCTTCCTCTCATCTGGAAATGTTCTGATCTAGAGCTGAGTTCAGCCTTCTTGTAGTGAGTATCCACAGGAACTGCCTTGTGGTATTTCTGACACTTAATTGGCACAAAGATAAAATAAAGCTATTACAGACATTTTATCCAAACTGAAATAATTTGTGGGAATTTGTTGTAGTTGTATTTTTTCAGTGTGGAAAGCGTGCAAAGTTGATTGCTTTCAAAAAGGCAGAAAATTAGATTTTATGACTTCGGTGGTGGTCTCATTTGGCTGTATATGGCCTCCTGTTGTTTAATCCAAGCACCCCAGGACGGATTTAAGACAGAGGGACACTGCTACCTGTGTCCTGTGTTACGGTGTGGGGGATCTCACTGTGTCCGTATTCCCAATTGCCATTTGCCTCCATTGTGTATGGGGGTGGGTATCTGTCTATAGAGCTGTTGTAGCAAAAATTACTATGTACACACTTCAGATTTTGTGTAGTTTTAATGTTTGGTGTGCTTAAAACAGAATTTGGGATGAATTTTACTAAAAAAGTTAAAATTCAGCTTTTGGTTATAAAAACGTTTGTTGTTGTGTATCCTGTTATATAGTGGAGCTGCACTGCATCCCTCCAGTAAGGTGGTGTCCCACGGCAGAAAGCTCAAAGTGTAGAGTTATACTGGGGGGGTGTGTGTGCCTATAATCCTGACCCATTTGTGATTTAGATAAATAAAGTAGGATATGAAAGCCACATGACAGACTTGCTGACTACAGTGGAGCTATATTCCTTTTCTCCAGCTGCAATTTTGCCTTATAGAAGAGCACCCAAAATACAGAATTGCCTGGGGCGGGCGAGTTGCTTGCAAGTACTGATATTTTTAAGCCAGGTTAATGCATTACACACTAGAAGAAAATTTCAGGCCCATTTTCAGCACACGCAGAATTATAATGGCCGAATTTCCAACTGCTTGGGAAAGGATTTAGCTAGAGAAATGCTGACATAATGATAGCGCAGGCAGCTGGGATGCACTGAAACCTCCCTGGAGAACGGTGGGGGACCTGCAGCGGGTGCCATAACAGAAAGTTACGTCCCCCTTTGAAATCCGCTGTTCCTTCCTCTTGGAGATGACTGGGAAGCATTACGCCCCAGGTGTGCCGGTGATTTTCATTCCTATTCAGTGCATTTTAGCTGCTAGGCTGCTCTGCAATTTTCCATTTGCCCCGGTAATAGCAATACTACGGACAATATTTCTGAATTCCTCTACTAACCTGTAGGCTGTTCGCCCTCTCCTGTTGCTGAGGTCAGAGCCAGGGAGACAGATGACCTTCACTGTCAGTGTAATGGGAGAGGGAAACTACAGGAAGGTTTACTTTCAAAGTTACCTGGAGTTTGCTGGATGATAATAATAGATCTCAATTGGCAATAAAATCAGTAGATGATGTTCTGCCCTCAGGAACACGTTTGTGTTTACAGGGAAGTCGGCAGGAGCTTTGTTCAATCTGGTAGTGCAGGGGGACAAGTAAATGCCTTTTTTTCTGCTTAGTTTATGTAATGAGTGTCCCAGTGGAAGGAGAAGAGGACAGGCAGTGGTTGCCACTGGGTGCTCTTATTTGTCAACGGTCACGAAACACAGATAGCTGCTTTTATCCTTGTCTTTCAGTTAAATAATAAATTTCAGATACTGATAGATCTTTGCTTAATAACTGTTCATAAAAGTTGTCTTGCTAAAGCAGATAATTGTACTCATAACCTTTCTGGTTTATGCACTGTGTGCTCAGCATGCAGGCAGCCATGTGTCACAGAGCCTAAGGGCTGGAACAGCATCTCCCGTTGTGCTACCCAGCACCTGGTGGTAATCATGGAATTACAGCAGTGCCTAATGTGTCCCTAAATTGTAGCATTCCTCTAGAAAAAGCAGCATTTAATGGACTCTACCCATCTCCACTGTTAATACTTCTTAATCCTTTGTGGTACCCATCCTAATTCTGCATCTTTGTACTCCCAGCAAAGCAAGCAGCAATATTCCTGCTGACTTTAAAGGGAGTGTTGTGAAATAGGTGAGGCAGAGCACTAATTAATTTGAGCGTCTTGACATTTAAAGCAAATGAGAAGTCTGGGTATCTGAAAATATTGCATATGGCTCGTAGACCCTGCTCTACATAGCTCTGAGTAATTTTTTTTTCTCTTCAGATAGTCAAAATATGGATCTGAATCCAATTTTTTTGATCATGTCCTTGCTTTTAAAAAGGCTGAGTTGCTTTGTAGAAGGTTTTATAGCCTTCTGGGATCCTTAATTAGCCAAATGCTCTCCTGTGAATGATAGAGGAATTTGGAAGTATTTTGAAGTGTAAAGCACGTGAGAGTGTAACCTGTACAAGCATAAGGCTTAGTGCTGAGCAGTGCTGAGAGTGAAGTAGCGAGGAAGTTCAGTTTTGATTAGAAGTAGAAAACATGCTGTGCACAGAAGTTGTAAAGGGTGGGGGAGAACTGAAGGAATAAGTAGCAGAAAACAAGCCAGCATCCATGCGTCAAAGCTATGAAAGGCTCTACTGTGTGCATTTAAGCAAAGGGTGAGGACAGCACTGCCTGACAGCTTCTCTGAAAGGCAGACCCTGTGTGACACCCACTGCCAGGACAGAAGAGCCACGCAGGGAGAGGGAAAAGCCGATGTAGCTGAGCCATGCACTCTGCTGGGCGGTGTCTGCATGCAGACCGTTTAATCAAAGTTTGCTTTTGGAGGTTTCAGTTAGGAGGAGAAGACTAAAACTAAACATTCAGCCTGCTTTACATGGCAATGAGCAGGGAGGAAACAACTCTGGGCATTAAAATGTGCAAATGGGAGCTTTAGGGTTCCCTTTGGGAAGGTGCCAGGGCAGAACTTACAAATACTCTCCCTTGCCTGAGCCTAAACGTGGGACCATTGTAACACAATATGCCAAGCACCTACTAAGTGTAACTCCAGAAATCCCTGGGGGGAGGGAACGGCACCCAAAATCGACCCAAAAATTACCTGCAAGTTCTTTATTGTTTTTAGAGTCTCTTTGAGGTCTGCCTTTTAAATTTTATTTTATTCTTACCTTAGAGCTCGAGTACTGCACATACTCATTGTGTTGCTACGGCTGCTTTATATCCTAGGTTAAGTGTCTGTTGTGGGACCTGAACAAATGAAGGAGTGGCAATTTTATGGGATTATCTGAAGCTTGTTTATATATGCAGCTGTAACTCAAAGGAAAACGTTTCCTCTCTTTTTCTGTGGGAAGACTGAAAATAGACTGGCATGGTCTTTATGGCCAGGACAGGTAGTTAATGATACTGTTTCTGAATTGTAAAGCTCATCACTCTGGAGCCCTCCTTTGCTAACCTGCAGGTACACTCTATCTGTCAACAGCCTTCAGGTGCCTTCAACACAGGCGTTGTTACAATGCATTGTGATTGTACACCTCCAGCTAAGGAATAATCTCTGATCTTACAATATTGATAGAGGTTGTTGCTTAGTCTTCAAAAAGTCTGGCATAGCTTCGCAAACTGGTTCTGCATTGGGAAGAATATCCATCAGCTCAGACATCTCTGCTGGGAACCAGGAGGATTTCGCAGGATAATAAGTTTTGGCAAAAGTAGTAGTAGAGAAGGGTGACCGCAGGATGAGAAGCTTAACTGTTTGTGGTACAGAAAGGTAAACTCATGTGTTTCTCGTAAGCAAACCGATGTCTGTGGTAGGAGACATTTCAGGTTGTCTCCTTTAGCTGCTACTGTATATGCTGGCCGCTAGAACATTAAGCCATTAGAGATGAAGAGCTGGGCTGAGTGGGTTTTGTCCAATTCTTTACTGTGCCACTTGAAACCAATGTGTTGTTTTGGAACACAGGATTTCTTGCTTGTATGCTTTGTTCATTTCTGAATATGAAATCACTTTTGTATTTGAAAGATATAAAACATTGTGTCATGTGAACTTCTCAACTTTTGCTTTCATTTTCAGTTGGCTCGTGAACGTGACATACTGGTTATATACAGTTTGTGAATTCGTAGAGTCCTTTTCTATTCTTATTTTTCTCTTTACATGTGCTCTCTCTCAGCCCCCTTTAAAATTTTATTAAACTGGTATGAGTATCTGGGAGACAGATAGATAACTATAAAATAAATCCCTCTTGTCCTTTTTCCCCTTTTCCAAAGAAGTTTGTAACTTTATGGAAGTAGATTTATGGTTAAAGAAAGTTGCTGTTTGATGACTGTCCAGTGAAACTTATATTTTAGTGTTGTCAGTACGAGTGGGATTTTTGTGATCTTTTCAAGCTCTGCTTTATAGGGTTTGCATGGCAAATCCAGAGAATCAGGGGCTGGTTTTCACTGATGAGCTTTTCAAAGCACAGGCTACAAGAAGAGGGTGGGTCATAATGCTTGCTGAATCTTCGTGAAGCAGTTAAGACCTGAGACAGTTAAAGCCAAAAAATTACCTCCAAAGCTCCCGGGACTTGTATGAAGGATTTTCTTGTGCTGTTCGTGTAAATCAAAAGCATTTCAGGAGGTGAGGAATATTGGTGTAAAGGAACAAAAGAACCTTGTAAAAGTAAAGGCTCCTCAAAAGACATTCACAGGCGATAAAGATGAGTGCAGTAAAAATATGGAGAGGTTCAGTCATACTGTAACGAACTGTCTCATTACTGAATATTGTGCTCCCTCAAATTCAGGATTTAATCAATAAGTCTGACCAACTTCAGAGGACATCAGGAAAAAATACAAGGCATGGTCAGAGGTGCTATACTTAGGCTGTGTGCGAGCTTTGGCTGGAGAGTAGAGGGTCACACTGGCATCTTTATGGCTGTTTTGATCTACTGACTGTTTTGCAGAAGGTGATGACATGGATGCTAAGGGGGAATACACTCGGGCAGATGTGTTACAGCCCTGGAAACCCAGCAGCGGCCGCTGGGCAGCTGCCATCCCAAAGAATAAAATAATATCCTTATAGGCAAGTATTGTTACTTGTAGACCTCATCGAGATGGTGAAACGGCAAGGTAAAACAGCGTGTTGTAGCCTGCAGGTGGTCCCCAGCATGGGGCTGTATTGCATTAGTGAGCTGAGCACGGCCTAATGTGGCCATTGACTTTGGTATCAAGGATCAGGTTTGCTGCTTCTTGGTATTGCCGTGCAAATCCTTCTTTGTTTTAACCATCTGATAAAACAATGACTGTGTCTGATGCAGAAACATAAGAAAATAGTATGAGACTCTTGGGAGGTCCAGCATCACAGCTTTAGTGTAGCACATCTGTTCTTCCAAAGCTCTGTGAAAATGTTCCCTTGCCCTTTAGGATTTTCTTTGTCCTAGAACAACATTTGCAAGTATGTATTTAAAATATAACTTGGGATTAATAGTAATTGGACAAGGGTTTTATATTTAGCTAACTACTTTCACTGCTGGTATAATAAAAAATTGAAAAGCCATTGAAGTGAAGATATGAAATTGGCTATGTGTGCGTTTCAGTTTTGTTTTGTTCCTTTCCAAATTCATATATCTAATAAATGGATCTTCTGCATGAGCAACTTAGCATTTGCTTCCTAAGACAATGAACAATAACTAAATTCATATCTGGTCTTTGTCAGACATTATGACAAATTATGAGAGCCAGACAGAAGTTTATTACCTTAGTAGTGTTCTCTTTCACAAATTAGGTTCTTGGAACATCCAGCTAGCTCAGTATCGTAGATCCATTCATCACCATTAGACTGCTGTGCTGGCAAAGTTAAGTCCCGCTAACTTAATTGACTCCCGTTGTATGCTGGGGGTCTTGGGCGAGGACAGACCCAGGCCAGTCGAGAACACCACTGCATGTGCCCGTCACAGGAGGCACGAACAAGGGCGTTCGTCTTTGCTCTCTCAAGAATTTGCTGCTCTCACTCCCCAGATGAGATACGGGCAGTAGCAGGGTACTTTTTTCATCAGGGAGAGGAAATAGTAAGGATTAATTCAGGTTCTAGCTGAGGCTGAAGGACCTGTCATCCCAAGTCCAACCAAACGGACTCCTACCTGGGGTATTTCTGCCAAGTGCTTGCCTTTATATAGGATGAATTGGAGTGTACAGATCAAGCTTAGTCTGGCACTTCACTTGAAGACATGTTTATCCTTACACGTATGATTATGCTCACTGACTTTCATCCTTCCTCACTCAGCTGCGTGTTGCCATGTAAGCTTGGGAAGTCACATAATCTGTTTTTTGCTTCAGTCTCCTCAGTTGCAGGAAGAGAATGCCTCTTAAGAATTTATTGTCATTATTGTTATTAAAAGGAAATTGAATTTACACATCTTTTGGGTGCTTTGCTGTGTCACAGCCAGACTGCTGACCCCCTGGAGGCGCTGAGTCTGTGATAGCTGGGGCTAAATCTGTCTTGATTCTTTATCAGCACCGTATTTTATGTGCCCCTTTGTGATACATAGACGAAGCTTTGATGTGCATATCATCTGAAAGTCTGCTTTTTGTGCCAAGTGTTTTTATTGCAAAGCTTGTGCGCTGAAATGCCTTTTAGAAGTTGGCGCTTGGAAAAGTCTTTCTTTAAGTTATTGTCTGCAAAATCAGTGTTTACGGAAGAAGCACAGGGATTAGACAGATTTATTTTCTTCTCGTTGTGAAGACGAGCTAAAGGCTGCCATCTGAGAAGTCCCTTCAGGCTTGGAGGACACTCCAGAGATTACATTTTCCTTTTCTGCTCCTATTCTTGCCTTTTTGTGTCAACGGGAAGTCCATACCCTATTGCTTAGTCCAAACTCCATGAGTGGCTTTGGGCCAAAGAGATTCAGGGCTGGACCATTCATTCCAGCTGTGCAGTACCTAGCGCGTGCTCTGTCTCCTTCAGGGGAGGGGTTCAGCTCTCACTCCATGGCAGTGTGCTCAGTTTGTACTCTGTTATGATCAAAACTGGTCGTCTTGGCCAGTGCCTGGAAATACCTCCCAGTACTGAAACCTTCATAACCACAAGAGGTTTCTGGTGGGTTTTGCTTTTCATGTATTCATATGTGACACTTCTTTTTTGAAAGCTGAATTGAAATGGTAGGTAGTTCCAAGACGGCTTGCTGTTCTAGCAGGGGCTCAGTATTTTGATAATTGTTGAGCTCTCTTCCTTTTCTAGTTCAAACTAGATGATTTTTCCATGTGTGGTAATAGACGTTTATATAGCAGATTTTTTGGTTTAACAAAAAAGTTGCCCACACCAACTACTACCACATTTAAGCCAAATTACTATGATCTGTCATACCTTGTTTATTCTGCTGTCCTCTCCCCTGGACATGCAACTGGAGTGCTCGTCGGCTGGGTGTGGGGAAGGTAGGAAAGGACTGTCACGTTCAAAGTACAGTGTTTCCTCTTTCGCCTTTTGTTCCGACACAAGAGTTTCTAAAGCTGTTTCTCTTGTGAGCGCAATTTTTCCTCCTTTCCTCAAACATCCTTTTTTGTATCATATGGCCTGGGTGAACTGCTCCCCTTTCTGATCAACTGGAGCAAAATCCAAAAACTCTTTCTTTTTATTAATCTGTGGAAAATGGGCCAAAGTAATAGGAAAGAAAAAAGATAATGACAAGTATCTGCCCAGTGGAGGCAGAGGAGACTGCAGCAGTAACACTGCCATTTGCAGCAGCCTGTCACTAATGGAGCAAACGGCAGCAGTGATAAATGCACAAGGTGTGTCGCAAAATTGTACCAGGTTGGTTTCAGCTGCCTCTGACAGCAACCTGGAAGTTCTGTCTCTTCATTTACACTTTAGCAACACCCGCAACGTCAGTGAAATGTGTTTATTCTGCTCCAAGTGCTCAGGAACCAGCCGGGAGGAAAGGCTGTGGGTGAATACACTGAGGGTGCTGGGGGAGTGGTGGGCTTTCCCGGGGCGTGAGCTCTGCCACCACCCCTGCTCTGGCTGTGCTGTGTCCATGAGTAATTTGTAGGGAGTTTCAAGTTGTTGGTAACTGTAGCTCTGAAACTCACCAAGCTGTCTCCTCTTGGCTGCTTCACATTAAACTGAAAATTTTTGCAGTGTTTAGGGGAAGGCTTGTTGTGTTTCCCCCATCTGCTCATCCCCTGCATCTCTCGGTAGACTGATGCCTTGCCGTCTGAATACTAAGTTCCAGAAAACAACACAGGAAACTTGGTGGTGCAAATACGATTTACTGATTCATTTTTTTTCCATTTCACTGACATTTGAGGTTGTTGACTTTTCCCCAAAACTCTCTGTACACAGTCCCATGGAAACACACTTGTCTCTAAGGGGGGAAGGAAAATGAAAATGAAAGGTTCACAGCTGTTTAACAGGTATCCATGCACCATTCATGGGTGCCAGGGAAAACTCCGTGCCAGGAAGGGTGGTTTTGAGGTTTGGATGGGCTGGGGTTTTTTATGTCTACATACAGGGGACTACTCTCCATCCTTGCCTGAAAGTTACAAAACTAGAGAGGTCTGGGATCAGAATCTGCAGCTGTAGAGAATTGTGTTTCACTTCTGCTCCTTAAATGTGTATTTGGACTGTGGGGTGTTTACGATGGAGAAGAGCAGCTCCAGCCCACCTGCGCTGAGTGCATTTCAACAAAACAGCAGAGAAGCATTGCAGCACAAACATCGGCAATTAGAGAAACACTTGTGACCCGTGATCCCTGATCCCTGCAAATCTCACCTAAAACAAACAGGAATTGTAAGGAAACTGCAATGAAGAACATTGGACGAAGTGCTGTAGTATGCACATCTAGAGGAACATTAAGGAACACAGCAGCCTCCTAGGCGTAGCGGAGGAGCACATCTGTCCCACTTCAGCATTTCTTGCAGCAATGAGATTAAATTAATGTCAGAACCACTCACATGTTTTACAATTCATTGTTTTCACTTGATGTATTGCAGTAAATAATGGTCACTGTGCTATGGTACTTTGGGCTTGCCAACCTTGTTGTTAAGGTATTGCTGTAATTTTCCATGTTAGGTTCAGCTGCTGTGATTTGTTCAGTGATCTTTGTAAACACATAGGGCCCGATTTCCTAACGTGCTGCTGAGCAATCGCAACGGCGGTTGGAGTACAGGGGACTTGCAGGTAGACAGCAGCACAGCTAAAACTATAGTTCGTGAAGTTATTTTATTATGAATCCATGATGGATTTTGCAGTTTGGTGAGTAACTTTGGTGTTTGGGGAGCTTTATGTGACCCACAAAATGTATTATTGCTTATTCAAATGTGATAGCAGTGAATAGACAGGAATAGAAGCGCAGAGGGTGCCTGTGCCACGTCTGTCTCCCGCATCCCAGTATCGGCAGTGTGGAAATTCTCGCTGCGGAGCTGTCGGTTGATACCTCCCATCTGAAAACAGGCTCACCGTTTAGTTATTCAAGGTGAAAGGCTGCGCAGCTTAAATCCCTGTGAAACTTGTCCTTATGGATATAATATCGTATGGTACATGCTTCCTGGTTTCGGTGGGGCAGCTTTTATAGGAGGCTTTGCAGCTTGCAGGATATTTTTTGTTGTGGCTCTTAACACTGTGCCCCAGGCTCCACTAAATAGACAACCTCATTAAAAGAGAAATAGCGATAGTAAAGCAGTGACTTTCTCATGCCATCTAACTCACATATTTGACATGATTGCTGGACCCTCCAAGTACTTAATTGATTGACTTAATTGATTTAGTGGCACTGGAGGCTACAGCATGGAAATAAAGGGGCAAGATGAGGATAAGGGGTGAAAAAATTTATGATAGGTGCCAAGCAGCCTGAGGGAAATTAGAAATGCTACAGATCTCAGAGGCAGCTAAATCAATTCAGCGTGATGTACAGGGAGGAACCTGGGGGAAGAGGAGAAGCAGGGGATAGACTGGAGAAAAAGAGAGAAAATAATGGCTAGTGGGAGAGACCAAAGTAAAACTAAGGGGAAGAGGGTAGACAGCAGCCTTGGTGCAAGTGGGTGTTTTGGACGTCTTTAAGTTTCACACCAGGAAAAAACCTTCTAGTGTATGAAAAATATGTAATACTGACATCATGTTTAGGCTAGAAAGGACTCATGCCACATGAGATTGTCTTAGTTACCTGGTTTGAGACTTCATCTGTGCTTTCATTTAAAATCCTTAACGTTTACAACAGTGACTAAAGCCACAGGAGACCTAAAATAATTTGGAGGCTGTGTACAGTGGGGTTTTTTAACAACTGAAGCTTAAATGTTAAATTACATTCTAATCTGTGCAATATTTAATTGACTGTATTGAACCATAATACAAATTAAGTCTTCTCTATATTTGTTCTGTTGTACTGCAGCCCCCAAAAACAATTTGATACCTCACTTATGAATTGGTAAATGGCTCGTAGCAGCACTCAGCAAAGATACAGTAAAAGCATCAGATGGCATGTGGTGGAATCCATCAGCATGGGCATACGGGGGTGTCATAAACAGCCCTGAGATATGAAATAGTTATTTTATGTGCTTATGACCCACTAGAGATAGGATTAAGTCATGGTAAAACCTTGACAATATTTTTTTTAAGAAAAAAAGGTGGAGGAGAAAGAGAGACAGATCAGCTTGTGGATATTGACTGCTGAGCACTGACCAGCAGTTCTGCTGTAAGCAATTTTGTGTGGCTCTTGTTTTGTTTCAAGACTGTTTGTATCAAGTATCAGGGGGGTGGCTACATGTGAGCTGTTACAAACCGAGGGATAATGATGACATTTCTATTGGGTGGTCTCATTTTACTGGACAGATTAATCTATGTGAATGCATCAGACACAGATCTAATCAAAACTCACAAAGAGCGTGTATTTGTAGATAGCTTCAGTGGTAAGTCTGTTGGGTGGCTGGATGAGTTGGTGTTTTTTGTCGTGCTGTCCCTTCTGCTGTCCTTCACTCTAGTGCGTGTCTTGCTGTGCTGTGAAGGGCTGTGCGGGCTGCGTCCTTAAAACAAAGATTTACAGAAAGGATGCAGTTCTGATCTTGCATTTATGGTTGTAAATCTCTCCTAACTGCAACAGGAGTCTCATTTCTGGTTTGCAAGAGCAAAGAATCAGGGACTCTAAATAATATTTAGAATAAAGTATTGGAATATGTAGAAAGGGTACATTAGATTAATGGAGGGCTGTGAAAGCACAGGTTTGGAGGAATCGTTGTATCTACATTTGAGTACAGCTGTATGTGTACAACATTGCATTCCATGTGTATGTTCCAACCCAGGATGCCTCAAACAAATGAAAAACTCGCTAAAAACTCCATACAGTAAAATATGTGAAAGGATAATGTTGCAGTCACCTTTACTTAACTTGTACTTCTATTGATACAATATGTAAAATACCATAAGCATTAAAAATGTAATGATTTTCAAACGGTTAATGAGGGTTCCCAAATAAATTGGAGTGCCTCCATCTGCTCTCTTACATTGTGGGTGATACTTTTCCACGGTAGAATGATCTTCAAATTTAATTCCACGAGGAAGGTATCTGATCACAGTTTAATTTCGGTGCAAAACACTGGCTCGCAATCAATAAAGCAATGTCAAAGAACTTTGATTTAATAGGGGCCACATACAACGTTCCCTGTCATATGCAGAATAGAGAGATGGGAACATTTCATTTCATTGTAACAGATAGCATGCAACTTGGTTTTCTGAAAAACCTAATAAATCAATATCTCTGTATTATCTAAGGAAGTTCCCATCATTAATTTTAAACGCTTAACACGTTAGGAGAGTCTGAAGTGCACCTTCAGTTTAGCCACGTTCAGCCTGAAGTCAATGACAACACTTCCATTTCCCTACAAGCAAGCAATCTTGATCTTGGGAAGTTAGGAGCCATTTACAGCAAAATGAAAATGAACCGTGTCCAGTCTTTTGGTTTATATGTAGTCATCTGTCTCTTGCATGCTGCCTCTCCTTTTAAATTTCAGTACGTGTTCTACGTAAGTCTCATTACTTGTCACTTGCGAGCTCTCAGCCTTGTTGCTTCTACACACACGCATCCTCCCCGATTTTGAATTTTAAAATGTTGTGTTGTGTTTTCTTTTTTTAAACTCTAAAAATAACTGGTTGTTTAGAGATTGCCTGGATACCATGCTGATTTTCAAAATGTGCTTTTCTCAAAACCAGCAGGAATCTGGACCTCAAAAGAATTCTTTGTGAGGCTTTGCCTGCTCTCAGAAATAGCATTATCCCTAGATGATATAAGAGCAGGTCAGAAGGTAGGAATTCAAACTAACTGATTGTTTTAGATAAAGTTTTCAAGGACATTATCCTAAATAGAAACGCTTAAGTATTACTTTGGTAATAAAATACTACTTAGACCGAATCGAGAAGGATTCTGGCACTCGCAAGACATGCTTATAGGAGTCTCAGATTCACGTCCTGGCTCTGGAGAGAGTTTTACTCATACATTTAAAACAAAATTGGGTCTTTTTATGATTAGAATTAACTAAAGAGGGATTTTAAATAAAATGTGAACTTTTGCATTTAGCATTGATTTCAAGTTGAATACTTAACATTTCCATTCATTTTTTTTGAGGAAAGAAATTTTTGGAGTTCTTTTACTGCTTTAAGTGAAATACCATTTGCTGGCTGATGCTGAGTGTTGCAGAAATAAAGCAAGTCTGGTGCCAGTTCTTGGAGAGATCGGTTATATCAGCTCTGGCTCTGCAGCCCCTGCAGATCAGTCTGTCCTCAGAGTCACCCTGTGTGCAGCTGGCTGCTGCCGCTGCTTTTCCATACCTACAAATACTGATTCTGAACCTAGGGTGCTGGGTAGGTAGTAACTAGGTAACGTGATATTTTCTATTGAATTATATCTCACCAAAAGACACTGAGAAAAACCTTCAACTGAAGCGTTTAGTTGAATTATTAAAGCAAGCCAAGTTTGGCTACGTTTTAAAAAGAAAATAGGCTTAAAGAGTTGAGTTATTAAGTGGTTTTTATACCAGGATAAATTTGCTTGTTTAATTCCACAGGTATATTGAGATCCAGGCAAAACACTGATGAAAGAGAAATCGTACCGCTTTTTAATGGAACATTGTGATGGATATTTCTTACTCTGTTTTTTTAATAGCTACTACAGCACCACCATGCAGTTCATGAAATTTCATACATCGCAAAGGATATCACAGACCATCGAGCGTTCGGATATGTATGTGGAAAGGAGGGAAACCATAGATTTGTGGCAATAAAAACAGCCCAGGCAGTAAGTATCAAATCACTGTCATTTTCTACAGTGTAACTCAACAGAAAAGCTGTGTTCGTAAGAAGCTGTTCAAGGGGCCAGTCTTGTGGTGTTCGTGGTTATGCTAGACGCGTCACAAGTGTCTGCTTAGATGTCCTTCAGCAGCAGATTAACAAAAGCAGCTAGGGAAAAAGGGAACGTATTTCAATATTTCCAACTTTTCCTTATGTATTGGTTTTTAGTTATTTGTATATATTAGTTTTACAATTAGTTATTGTTTTTCTTTCTGACTAAACTAGACTGGATACAGGTAAGTGTGGTTATAAACCTATACTCATTTAAACAGAAACTGATAGATCCCAAATAGCTACTTTGCACATAGTCTACTGTAATTCCATTGTATAAGAAACCACTAATAAATATGTCTTTACATTCATATATGTGCCTTTTATATTCATCATTGTAATTGTAATTAATTTTTAAGTATAATTAGTTCGACAGAAATTAAACTGAACCTGGACGCTAAGGTACAAATTGATTCCCTATGAAGTTCTCTCCTGTTGTGGAGGTGCTGTGACTGCTCTATCAGCAGGATGCCATAAGAGGTGTATATTTTCCCCTATAGAAGCTTGCCTTCCTGTTTTTGCTTCCATAGGCTGAACCTGTAATTCTGGACTTGCGAGACCTGTTTCAGCTCATCTACGAACTGAAACAAAGGGAAGAAATGGAAAAAAAGGCACAAAAGGACAAACAGTGTGAACAAGCGGTATACCAGGTACACGCATAGGCTTAACCTACTGCCAAGAACAGTATGGTTTGAAGTACCCCCCAGAGTTGCTCCAGAGAGGCACTGAGCATCCTCAGCATTTCTTAACAGCAAAGGGTTTGAATGGTGCTAGCTTCAAATGGACAAGTGTGAACCTAACAGCCATCGTGAGCTCAGAAGTAGGATTAAAGAGTGATGAAAGCTATCACCTGGTGTGTGATGAACATGTTTAGCGACTGGAAATGATCTGTTCATTTCCTGCGTAGTGTTTCTTCTAATTCAGAAGGAAAACTTTAATGAAGGTCAGCGTCTCGTAAGTCAGGTTTTTAACAGTGACTAATACTTTAGGGAAGATTCAGTATACTTCTGAATGTGTGTATTTGAACCAAATCAAATAAGGTGCAGATTGTTAAATGTGGATGAAACTTGAATAAAGCTGCTTTGTACAGTAATGTGACTTTATCTGTATACTCAAGAAAGAAAACTATATACTTACCTGCCCATTTTGCTTATTTCTTTGCTGTCCTTTAATTTCTGAATACAGTTCTTTTATCTCTACTGTTTATGTTCTTTGCTTTTACTGCCTGTCCTCTTACTTTGCTGTAGACAATTTTGGAAGAAGATGTAGAAGATCCTGTATACCAGGTAATTTCTGAAGCTGTATGGCCTTGGAGTTTCAGAAATGGCTAGATATATGTTGCCTTCAAACACAGCCAAAACCTTTAACAAGAGGTTTGGAAATTTACTGAGCTAGGTCTTCTGAGAAACTTGTAAGATTTTTACAGAAAGTAGCATATTTAGACATTAAGCTGTAAGTAATAGCACAATATATCTGCGTAGAATAGAACAGAATATTTGTATTGGAGTATGGAAATACTAAATTTGTCGTAAATATTTCCTAATATGTGGGTTGTGAGTCCAGATTTTAAGTTTCCAAATGAGATTTGTAATCATTTTTGAATACAAACTGTAACTGAAGAGGGAGTTACTTTGGGAATAAGGAAGGTGACATCTTCTTCTGATAGCAATCAATTGACATTTTGTTTTTTACTTCTGTGGGGCCAGAATTTAATTCAGAGGATGAATATTTGGAAAACAACCACAGTGGCATTGATATTACAACACACTCCTTTGTTGACATTTGGGCTATGATTTAATAATAGATCTGAAATCTGAGTCTTGTTTCATCCAAGCAAAATGTCTGGGAGCCAAGATGATTATCAGAATTATGTCAATATATTCATGTCCAGTACCCTATTGAGCGTGAAGAAGAAAAAAATGTTATTTCATTCTTATGTTTTTGTGATGAAACAAAATATATGATAGTTTAGTTGGTTTTTTTTTCATGGAGATTTTGTGTTCTTCCACTTAGGCATGTCAGTGGGAGGCACACTGAAAGAAACTGATTCAACTATTAGTGAATATTGAACAGTGCCTAAGGTGCAGCAAGAAAGATGATAAGAATTAGGATGCCCTAGATTACTATTCACCTTTTATAATGTCAGGAGTTTTGCTTTGTGCTCTTCACAATAAAGCAGGCACCTGGAAATGAAAAGTGTTGTGACAGCCTTTTGCCATGTGGCCCGTGGTGCCGGAGCACCAGGCTGTTCTCCCAGTTTGGATTTAGCTTTTTTATTCATAGGTAATAAATACATGTGGAAATAATTGCCATTATGTAAAAGAGGCAAAATTCACGTTGACTTCAGAAAATTAATCTTGGGCCACAGGCGGTCTCCCTAGTGAGAAAGAATTAGGAAGTTGCTCTAATGATCATTAGAGGAGATTTAGGTCTGTTCGTTGCCGGTTTATGAAATACAAAACAACCTTACTCTGCGCTTGCCGACAGACCGGTTGTCCTGCTGCCAGCCTGTACTTTGAACTTGTTTCTTTAATGCCTACCTATGTTTTTACGTGGAATTCCAAATCGCCTTTTTCCCTTCTGTTTCATCTTTGACTTTTCCTCTCTGGCGGCTGGTGTAATAGTACATTGTGTTTGAGGCTGGACACGAGCCAATCCGTGAGCCTGAAACGGAAGAAAACATTTATCAGGTATAAAATCGCTAACCTCGGTGTTTTCATTGCAATGATCGCAAGCATTTAGTAAAGCACATTTCATATATAGTTCACTTTTACTAGTTTTCATTCATCACAAAAATGTCTGGCGTTTCGTTTGGGTGGCATGGCGTGAATAATCTGCCCGGTCTCAGTGTGATTTCTCTGTTGTTTGCCATTTCAACTTTCACAAGTTTTATTAACTTCGTCAACTTATAGAGCCTTAAACTTTTGAGTACACCATTTAAGGTGATAAAGACTGGATTCTCTTTTTTTCCTGTTAATTTTTTTAAACTATTGATACTTATTCTAAGAAACAGATACCAAAATCTCATGGAGGGCAGACCATCCAAGCCGTTCTTAGAAAGACATTTTGATGGTACTGCTTTTCTTTCTGGCTAACCCAGGAAATAACTGTGGGAAACCTAAGAGCTCTCAATGGATATCCCCTAGACTGGGGAAGATATTTTCAGAGTGCATATGTTACATTAGAGCCCAAGCTTGCATTCTTCACACTGACAAAAAATTGCATTGAAAGCAATATAAAATAATCTTTTGTCATTCAGTTTATCCTCAGGGGATCAGTACAGGGTTTATTAAAATATAATGTAATTCATTTTGTATCACACACTAGAGGCAAAAACGAAAGGATAGAGTAGCTGTAAGCCAAAATAGAAAGAAGCTAACTGGGAAAGGAAATGCAAGTTAAACATTAGAAAATAACAGTCTTATAGACCCCGTCACAGGGTCATTAAGATGAGATGAATTTACCCTGTCTCTGTTGATTCCCTGGCACCCCTGCCATGCACACTAGAATATGCATCTTCCTGCATCTCTAGACCAAGACATGCAAAGCTCTTGAGGTGACAGTATGCCTAAGGCTGAAAATTTTCTAACACTAGTTGTCAGTTCCATGCTAGAAACAAAAATCCCATGACGACTCCATTTAGATGAAAAAAATTCTATGGTTGGTTGTTGAACTGCAGGGCTATTAATGACATTTTAGAGAAGTACTGGTGGCAGCAAGCAGAATGGCGTCGTGGCTCCCAGTGTTCAGAGATCTTAGCAAACTTTGGTGGGTAGGGAAGAAGTAGGAACTGTGTTCTGAGGAATGGCCTAAAGAGCAGGAGAGGACTTTTTGGACAGTTTCTTTTTCTTAAAATGGAAATAGAAGATGATAAGCAAATAGTGAGGTCTCGGCTCATCTTGAGGTACTGCTTTACTGTCCTGTAGGTCACCAGAGAGTTGCTCAAGGCTTCATTTGACAGTATCTGGGTGTGATGAAGTGCTTCCTCCCACGGTGGTGCATAGAAAATACCTGTGATGAATATACCGTACTCTCGGTATATGCACTCTAGCATTGCCCTTCTCTGTATTTACTACAGGCAATAACTTGAATACAGCAAATGCTGAGATTAGGGAGCTAGGAGTCTTCTTCTGTTACCTGTTGTAATTGGCAGATGCTGAAATATTGCTGCTGCAGAATTGCCCAGAGCTGTGAGCTTCCTACTTCCCATGGACTTCATGAGCTCTTGGCCTGCTATAAATCTGGATTCCCACTGGGATCTTACATGCAGATCACCGGCAAAATTGTTTCTCTTACAAGATCTTGATGAACTCAGAACCATCTAGGCTACTATTAAAAATGAAGTTAGAAAAGGCCCTCTTTTTTTTTTTTTTTTCTTTTTTTCTTAATTTGGGCTGGTTTTTGCTTTTTGTTTGGTGGTTGCTTTTATTTTTGAGTTTGATGCAAATTACTCCCAGCTTCTAATTGTTACTACAAAGCCTTCCCCATACTAGGCTTTGGTAAACATGCATCTGCTCAATAACCTCATGCATCCTCGCTTCACCCTCGCTAAATCTTTCTTCTGGTGCTGCTCTGGTTTCTCAGCCAAGAGCTGGTATGCAAAGAATTCACTTCTGCCTTTGTAGGGAAGGTTCCTACCCAGTAGTTAACTGGAGAGGGAGGATATGTGCCAAAAATGACAATTTCTATTTCTTTTCAACATAGTAGAGGTCACCATTTTCTTTTCAAGGATTCTTTCTCGGTCTGTCACCTTTCTTTGATGCATTACCCCAAAGACTGTCTGTGTCTGTCTGCTCTCTTAATGTCGTCTGTCCGTGTAAGTTGCTGTAATGTGTAAGTTAGGCAAGGGCTCGATCACTGAGCACGTACCTCTCATCTAGTGTCAGATTTTTTAATAGCATCTCTTTTTCTGCCTGTTGTTCCAGTGAGGCGGGGATGGGATTTTGTTAGGTGGTTTTGCACTGCGTGTGTAGCAGCACTTGGTCTCCACAGAGCAGCAAGTTCTTCTCGGTGAGGAGCTGACAGTCTGAGATGGGGGGTTCTGGGTTGCAGTGCTTGAATTGCTGGTAAGATGCAAGTACATCAGAGTGGTTCCCAGCCTGTCACAGAGTTGTCAGCAGCAGTAGTGCGGGTACCTCTTTGCTGATACCGCTAATCAAAGGAAAAACAGGAGAAATCCCTTGCAGACTCCAAGTCGAAGTAGCAATGCAAGAAAGCATGATGATAGACGGCAAGTGAAGACAACAAGAAGACAGGCAGTATCAAGTTGGGAGAGAAAATGTCTTTTGGAAAAGTTTCTCTGTCTTGGTGTTAGAAGTTAGGAGCTTTTCTCTAGTGTAAGTATAAGCTGGAGTAAAAAAGGGGGCATCGATAGTGCAGGGAAATGCTCATTCCACAATAAGCTGTGGATAGGAGTGGGCAAATTGGGATGACTTCAGGGAGAAGCTGGAAGGAAGAAGAGAATGACTGAAGGGGAAACTTTCCAGAGAGAACAGAAAAATGCACCCGGATGATAGTTTATAAATAGCATATCTTACCACTTCTGTCCTCTTTTTATGAACACTAAGCTTTCCGGTGACTCACTGAATAGGCCATTCTTGGTTACTGCTCTTACCACTGTCACTTAAAGCTCGCTCTCTTTACAGACTGTTATATCCATGAAATTGAATTGTTCCACTGTTAACAGTTTCACATATCTAATGTGATTGGTGGCTTTAGTGGAAGTGGCCAGTACTTTGAGAAAACCAAGGCAGGCAAGACATCCTTGGGATAGGAGTAGAAGAAATCTTTTCACAAGCTTTTTCAGTTTCTGTGAGGGTTCTGCACTCACGCTCTCAACAAACTTTTGCGATGTGCACCCAGTTAAAGACGCATGGTTTCCCGTAAAGACTTTGATGTTTAAACACGGACAAGAGAATTTGAACAGTAGAGACAGGTTTTGATATATTACCCAGAATAAGAAATTACGGCACATCTCAGTGAATGAATACCATTCCTTTGGCTTCCCCTAAACCGGTCCTACTCTAGTATCAGAACTCTAAGCTATTCATTGCCTCAGAAAACAAAAAGGTGATCAGTTTGTCGTACCTGCAGTATTATTTCTCCTGTTGACTTGTGAGGTTTCATTGATGTCTGAAATGCAACCTTCTTATGCTGGATGCCCTTGTTCAGTGGAAAAGTAGCACTGATTTACTTAGAACATTCATGCCACTTTAGAGCATGTTTTTACAGTTCTTTTTGGTTGTGCCATTTACAATAAATGTTCTGCACTCCTAGGAAGGAAAAGAAATATAATCGCAAATTAGAAATATGTAAACCAGCAGTCCTTAGGCAAGCAGAGCGCCCAGTATTAGAAAGCAACTGAATTTACATGAACAGGTTATGAATGCCCAAGGTGCAAATCATGACTCAACTAAAGACTCGCCCAAAGTTTTTTAAGTGCATCGTCCCCTGTCCACACGAGACTGTTGACTTCAGCTCCCTGGCCATGTCAGACTGACAGGCTGGTAATTCCTTAGTGAAACAGCAGCATTGTAACCAAACATTGCTTAGAGCAGCCGCAGGGCCCTGTCACTGCAAGGGTACATGTTATGATTTTACTTGGCTTGGATTATTAAATGAATTGGAAGGAAAAAATCTAATGCCATAGGCCAAACATCTCTTTCCCTTAAAATTGGTAGCTCTGCTCTGGATCTCTGCTGTGGAGGAATATGACATGCTGACCTGATCATGACTTCCATATGTGTCTTCTAAACCCCGGTTAAAATGAAGAAAACAACCACTGGAGTAGGAAGGAGATCCGAGTGCACCTGACCATAATGCAACTGAAATTAACTGAGAATGCGAATCTTGTTTCTGAACACTACTGGGCTTTAGGAGTTAAAAAATTTAGATATCTGGGTTTTTTTTCTTCAATATTTTCTCTGCTAATGATACTGCTTGGATCAAAAGGGAACCATCCTTGACTTCATTAGTATTAAATGACTATTGTGTACATAAATATCAGTTGCTGATTTCTATTTTTCATCAAACCCACTTGGGTACTGACCTTTGTTCTAATTTGCTGTTGCAGGTTCCTACCAGCCAAAAGAAAGAAGGTGTTTATGATGTGCCAAAAAGTCAACCTGTAAGTGTAAGTATCTTCCCTATTTATACACAGTAAAGACGGTGTGTTTCTTAGCTCCTGTGACTTTCATTGTTGTATGTAAGATTTGGTCTGTTCCTCGTGATGTGAATTTTATCATTGACATGTTGTGGGTTGATCGGGGTTGTGCAGAGTAACCAGGACTGTAATGTCACTTATATCCATCTCATTCATTACTTAAATCTCTTTTCTGTCTTTTCTGACTCATTCTTATGCAAGTCACCATTTATAAATGTGTTAGCTGTGGTTAAGAGTCAACAGTGAGCCTTCTGCATGTTAATGCATGAATTGTTGCTGCCTGGATGACAAGGGGTTGCTCTATTACCCAACGCTGTGCAGGGCTTACCACTCTGAGCGAGCGTGGGCTGCCTCTTTGCCCCCGTGTGCTCTGTCAGAGCCATACTTTACATACTGTGCTCCTCACAGCTTGCTTTGTAGGACAGCAGGGGAGGCAAGGTCTGCATAGAGTGGAGGTTGAGAGAAGTAGCATTAGGAATAGGTATGTCAGAACATTGTCTGTGACCTCTGTGGTGATTTTCTGCAGCTATAATGTCTGTACCTCTTGGAAGACTTCCTGGCGAATACAGTGTGCTGATAGGTAAAGATTTCATAAGGAGCTTCAAAGGAAACGTTACCGAAAAATGGGAATTTCCATTAGGATTACTTTTCTGTTATTCAGAAAAAGAAAAAAAACAAAAACCAAACCAAACCAAAAAGTTACATCAAACCCCAACCTAACGTACACCATAGAAAAGCAATTATTTTTCCAATAAAACTGACTTCTGTGGTGGCTTAGGAAGATCTGTAGAGTTGCAGGGCAGAGATATGTGCAGTTGCCATTACTTTAACCAGCAGAGGGAAACTCTGAAAGGAGCTACATCAGGATTGTGTGCAACAAGACCTCACTCAACAAATTCCTGACTGGCAATTTTTTTTTTTTCTCTATGTATTGCATTGCTTTCTAGTTTTTGTGGGCTGTAATCAGCACAAGATTTCTTCCCAATATTGCTATGTATTATTTCTGTAGTGCTCTAAGCATACAAGAGGCTAAGGGTCAGTATACACTGTCAACTCAATTCTGTCCGTCCTGTGGCTTGCATGGACTACTATTTTAATAGTAGACTATTAAAAACTAGGGGTGGTATGCTGTTGTGTCCAAGTGGCGCCATTCCCTTTCTGTGTATTGGCGTTTTGAAGCGGTGAAATATTTTTCCCCAGAATGCATAAGGAATAGTAACAAGTGGTTGAGAAAAGAAGTGGAGTGACAGATGCCATAGCAGCAAGACATGCATTTGCTGAAGGGTGGGTTATACTGTTTGATGTAAATTTGTGCTATAAATAACCTCGAGAAATTGTTCAATTAAATGGGTTTTGCAGAAAATTAGTATTTCTGAGGAGTTGTGTGAGAATGGAGAAAAACAAAGGATAAGGTGGGGAATTTCAGCCTGCTGTAATTGTGGGGAAAATGCTTGTATTCAAGAGAGAGGCTCCTTTCACATGAGGATGTAGTAACTTGCACAGCTGGGGCTGAGCACAGAGACCAAGGTGTCGAATAAAAAAGATAAATGCTGGGGATGGGCTGGATGGGGACCTGAATTGCGATACTTCTGTGGTTTGCACAAACAAACAAGACTTGCCATAAATATTTCATGATAAGCCACTGGGAGGAGGGAGGCATCATCGTGTTGCCTGGGAAAATCTAGTAAAATAACTCATGTTGCATAACTAATTAAGGTATTTGCGGGCACAGAATAGCTGTCGATTTTTCACTCGTTTCTCATATGGTTCAGTGTTACAATTTTTCCGCTGTACATTTCCTGCGACTTTTTTATTATTCCTTCGGCAATGTTTCAGATTTACTCTGGGTATAGTCTGTAATTTAGGTTGTTGCAGTATGACTGGGTGTACAGTACACTTGCAATCACGTCTGCAGACACTTTGGTATTAGACTGTCCTGGTAAAGAGCATGACTGTGAGATGTAGGGCATATGGAATCTACTCTGTAATCATCAAATATATTTAAACTGTCATCTCCATGAAGCTGGTTGCAGGCCTAAATCTTTTTTATGGTATTTCATGGTTAAATTTAAAGTGATTAGACTTTTTTCTCCGAACAAGTTATATACTTTAATTTATGAATAAAAAGAGAAGAAAGAGAAGAGGAAGAAATAGGTAGCTGAGATTTTGTTTCACCTTTTTATATTAGTATGTATTAAAAGAAAAAAAAAAGTAGCAATAGCTCTTAAAATTAGCAATTTAATATTCCACTGCCCATCTGATTTATTGCTCACCCTTCCACATGTGAGACTCTGTCATTGAGACACTTGCCATAATTTTTTTTTTCAATTTATAGCTGTCATTATTATATAAACCTCTAAAATTCAATCTGAGAGCAAATAATCTAGCTCATCTACCTGGTTTAAACACGTAAGGACACATTCTTTATTAGGAGGTCTTGCTTTCAGTAATTTCATAATGGATGAATAAAGTGAAAAACTTTTTGTAGCTCATAATGGGTTTCAGGCACCATGAATTCTCTCTCCTGACAATAAATACACCACTTAATAAAAATGCAGCAAGTTTTGCTTGAGTTCAAACTGAATTGCCCACGTTCCCTGGACAGAGATCGATTTTCCGTCTTGGGATTGTTTTCCTCTGGTGCCTTCCTGGGCAAGTTACTTCCAGTCCCTGCACATAAAAGTGAGGGATACCGAAGCAGTCATCTAGGGTGGCCTCCACCCTTGACTCTCTGTCGCCAGTGGAGAAAAATAGCTGCTTCATGGGGAAATTCCTCCTGTCTGCATGAGGTGTCCTTCTCAGGTGGAAATAAATGTATGGCTGGGCATCCTTCTTTTGTCGCTGCAGAGGAATTTTAAATGACTTGCAGGTATGATAACTTCTAAATAGTTCGGCTTAGGCGGGCAGCCCTTACGGATCTGCCACAACGTAAAAACTAAAAGCCAGAATTCCTTTTTCAAAGGCAGCTTTGAAACTGGAAAGGGTAATTCATACTGGTTTTCAATAAGGTATAGCTTCCTAAGCAACCAGAGCCATTTGGGCAAATCCTTCTGTTTGCGTAGGGGATCGCACTGCGGCTGGAGGGACGAAGCACCTGCCCGGTCATGCCTTGAGGAGTATTCGGCATTGCACGCGCATCGGGGTGGCCCGCGTACTCACACAGTGCTGTGCCGGTCTGCGAGGCCGTTTGTCAGAAGGTGTCGAAGTACTTTATAGTGTGACTCCACATGATCTCTGATATCAAGTAATGTAAATACGGTGCAAATGAGGCGGAAGGAATGAGTCTCAGATCTCGGAATTTGAACATACCCACTGAACTCAATTACAAGTGGTGGCTGGTTGCCAAGTCACTTCTCTGACATTGGAACGAAAAGATTGCTTACTCAATATAATTCTTGTATTGCCCCATCTTCTTGCTGCACCCCTTCCCAGCAAATCCTGCTCTCCTGTAGATTTCCTCTGCCAGGTGTGCAGCACAGCTCCAAACACACACTTTTTGTGGTATCCAGTTTCCTCCCAGTATCTCTCCCTTCCTCTGTGTCAACTCACACTTCTTGTATTCATCCCTGTTTTCTCTGTGCTCCTGCCTAAGACCAATTCTCCCATTCCCCATTCACTGAGAGGAGACATCAGAGCAGACAAAGAAAGCAGGCTTACCCCAAAAGGCTTGTGTTAAGTGGTACACGCTTCACTTGGGAATTGTAGTTCTGTTTGTGAAATTAACTGTTCTAAAAAAGTGAAATGTTTCATGAGCCCGTTCTGTCATAATTTCCTGTCGTCTCCCCATTACACATCCCCCTCAACTTCTACCTGTCACAGTGTTTTTTGTAGTAAGAGTCAGACTGTAAATACCCTTCACGGAGACTGTCAGTCATGTCACAACAAAACCTTCGCTTCTCATCAAAATGTCTAAACTATCTGCTTACAATTTTATGAAGGCTTTCAAACAACTCATCTTACTGCTGTATAAAGATTCAAGACATTATAGCTGACACCTTACAATGCGGGCAGCCGTTTGGCTAGTACCAGCTGCATGGAAAATGGTAAACCAGGGTGGAATGGAGAGTCATTTGGCTGCCTTCGGGGCAGGGCACGGGGGAAGCTGGGCTGGACCTGAGCCCACGCAGGTCTGGGAGCCGTAAGAGCTGCCTGATCCTTCTGTCCGGACTAGGAAGCTGCGTTTGGGAAAGCTCGGTTTGATTTCTGGCTGGGATTACAGTGCCATTTGCAGGCCTGATTTGTTCAGGTCTTGTGTCAGAGGAAGCGTGCCTGCAGTCATCTGGAAGGCACGGACAGTGCTGGGCTCCACCAGCTCACACGGAACGTCAGTCCCTGGAGAAAGGGCATACCAAAATGTCTGGCAACAAAGCAATTAGGGCAGCTTTTCAGATAGCTCTCACCATCCGCTCCAGGTGAATGCTTTCTGTGATGCTTGGTCTAGAGAAGAGACTGGCTTTTCCCCGAGTTTGCATCATTGGCATGACAGAAACAACTTGCAGATGGATGACATTGGCTTCAGCCTCCACAACCAGGCTTTCGGGATCAAATTTTCAAACACAACAAGAGAGCGAGCACACAGATCCAGTCTCTGGCCACCTGTGCTGGCGAAGCTGGCCATTTTTATGTACATTTGCTAAAAAAGACACCTGTGTTCAAATGCCCTGACTTAGTTACACTCAGTTAAACCCCATGTAGGAGGTGTAACGCTGTGGTATGACGTGGTCATTTTTAACAGGCACAGCTACCTGTTGCAAAGTTTGAAAATGTATTACTTTGTTATGATGATGTCTTGCGGCATGAGTTTCTTCAGTGTTGTGGTGGAGCTTTGCTATTTTTTAGACAGGAGTGGATATACATCGTGTCTGTCGTGTAGACCTTGCACTAACTGTTCTGGGGAGATGTTCTGCAGGGCTGGAAAGACCTCTGCCCTGCGTGCTGCTCCTCTCAGCATGCCGTTTGATTTAATACCGCTATTAACTGTGATACTGCTGCTGGCTTATAATGGAAACATTTAGCACCATGCCAAAGGTAACATCTGAGCCCTGAAGGTGAGATGTTGTTGTCACATACTTGTCTCCAACAACGAGACTTGTGCTGTAGCAGGAGGCCCTTACAGCAGCCTCTCCACGCGTCAGCCGTTCGTTTCCATCTGCTGTGCGGGTACCATCCCCTTTGCGACCTGCATCACCTGCTCGTGTTATCCTCTGGGCAGTCGTGCCAGATGTTGCTAGCTGATCTTCAGGGATGATGCTCACCTTGTGCTGTCGTGTCTTAAGATACTTGTATCTGTGGCAGGTTTTTGTCCTTCCTTTGTGGTTAGAGGGGAGCTGTTGGCATCACAGTAGGGTCCTGCATCCAGTTGGGTCTGGCTGATGCAGGAGAGGCAGATCCCTCGATGCTGTGGGGCAGGTTTGATACATCGGGCAGGTAGCTGACACATCTGTTTTGTTTGGACTTTGTGTTAGGTATGTATGTTACCAATCAAGGCCTGTCATTAATTATGATTTCATTACTTCTACATTTTAGAAGGTCACTGAGATTTGTCAGGATGGTTTGTCCTTCCTTTTAGCAAGATCCATGAGCCTCATCTGCCGTTTTATACTTTTTGCTTCTGTTTATACCTGTGTGAAATGCAAGTAAAAACTCTGAATAAAAGCCTTTTCCCCTCACTCAGCATGGCATAAACAACTATGCAGCTGATAGTTTGGAGTGGATCCACAGAAAAAAAACCCACTTAAACACCTGACTTTTCACCAGCAGGCTCCTTCAGCTTCAGCTGAGGGGAGAGATCTGAGACTTTGCTCAAATCCCTGTGTATCTTTTCCAAGGAGAGGAACTAGCCACCGTCAGGCATGTTTCACAGAGATCACAGCCATCAGCATGTGGCTGCTGTACCTAGTGGGATGCTAGTTCCCTGATCAAGCACAGTAATAACTAAATCTGCCTTTGTATTCTTTTGTTTGACTTTGTAAAATTCGTCCTTTTCTTTTTAAGCTGTTCTTTCTGGGGATATTTTGTGGCTTACTCCTTAAGAAGAAACTTAATGGCACAGGAAGCAGAAAACAGGTTCCCTGTCCCAAGTCTTCCCAGATTATAGCATCTGTAACGTAAAGTGAAGTTTGTTCATGTGTGGTACATACATGGTTTATGTAGGTCTTAGTAGCTGAGCTCAAAGTTAGTTTCACCTCAATCTTGAAAAACTGTTCTTGCAGTGCCAGGTAGAGCAAGAACATTCAAAAAACTGTTAACCTAATTCACAGCCTGATTTCCAACAAATCTAGCTCTCCAGAGTTAGAATTAATCCATTGTTAATGTATAGACTTTTTAAGATTATTAATCTTAAACTGGATGGTTTCTGCACATTGAAAATATTCCCATGCAAACTTCTGGTTTCAGTCCATCCATAATTTTATATCTAGCATATCAAATAGCAGGTTTTAATAGTGTAGGAATACTGTTTCACAGATGAGAATAAAATGTCCTGACTTAATCGTTCTCCTATGCCATACTGATACTGTGGGCCACATCTTGAGTTCTTTTTAATCCGTAGTTGTCCTGTTAGCAGGCTTTCCATTCCTGCATTTGTAATCCATGCCCTGAATGTGATCCTAAACCCTGCACTGCCAGCAGAATGATTACATGCTATCAATGCATTGAACTTACTTTACTTCCTAGTGCAATCCTTCAGGATGTTGGGACATAGTCCCATAGAGTGGGAAAGCTGTAATCCAGCAGCAACTGCCCTCCATCAGATTTTCATCATTCTCTCTCTGTTTGTGCTGTACAAACAGCAAGAAACAAGGAAGCAGACAAAAGCTGCGGGTTTTGCCCTGGTGGCTTGGTTATCTTGTTGGATATAGGTGATGTGGGTGTTGCTATGGCAGTTTAGATTTGTACTTTTAATACAAAACTCAGGCAATACAAATAAATGATAAACATTTCTGTGGCCCCTTACAGTTATGCAGCCTGTTAGCTCATGTGTCTAGTGGCTTCATGTGTATTTACGTTCCTAAACTTACCCGGATTCCTATATATTTTCTGGGGTAATATTCTATCCCTTGTGATATTCTCCAAAGTGGAGAAAAGAGAGTGTAGCTGAACTGTAGGTCTAGCTCATTGATCGGGGGGTAAAGTTCGGTTACCTATAGTGAATTTTCATCCTTTATGCAGTATGACAGATGCAGATTTTATCTGATGGCTGCTGATACATTAAGTTGACAATTGCAGGTTGTATTGTTTCACTACATTTTGATTTGCTCAGAGCCCTGCAATTCGTAGTAATTTGCTAAAACATTTATGTACACACAGTCTGCTTTCTAAGTACTGAAGACTGTAGCTTTACCTGGTCTTTATCACTGTATGCATTAAATTGTATCAGTTGCACAATTGGGTGCTTATTTCCAAATTAAAGGGAATACAGTTCTGGGGAAAGTGCTGTATGCATTTTGCATCAGTCTGGAGAGAAGCGGTTGTAATTTTTGCAGATTACTTCAGTGCTATCCTACGTTATTAAGTACAGAAGTACACAGGTCTTGGCTTTTTTACCTGCTGAAACTCAGGAGATTTCAACGTTTGGAAAATTCCATGATGATGCAGTATTCAGTAATGAAGATATAAATACCTTGTTTCTCAAGCTTGGTTATAGCTCCAGTCACCCTTCATTTTGAAAAGCATTAGATAGACCTGTATAACTGTCCCTTGCAAGTATTGCAAAATAGTAAATTTGGGGTTATTTCTAATTCCCTTCCATCGTTAAGTTTGTTCCCTGCAAGCCTCCAAAGCTGTCTCGGTCATTACATTCTGGAAGTGGAATTTTGTGGAAGTTTGGATTCTCATCATCATCTAGAAGTGGAAGTTGGGATTCTCATCATCACTTGTCCCTCCAGTCTGCAGTTACAGAAAGCCATTGCGTGCGCCATGGCTGGCTGCGCTGTGCCACCCAGGCAGTGCCATAGCCCCCTGACATTAAACAAGTTCGTCTTTCTCCATCTGAGCTGTTTGTGTGTCCTGTGCCACTGTCCTCATTCTCGTTTTCCCCAGGGAGAACGGGTGGAGCTACACACTGGGAACAAAAGGTGCATTACTTTCAGAAATAGATCTTTAGGCCAGAAATGCCACCGATGCCAGTCAGTGTGTCTGGCAATAGCTGCAAATGGAAACCTGGCTGGGGCTGACCCTGACGCTGAGCCAGCCAGCAGCTTGTCGCTGGTCCCCGATTTTCCTGCTCAGGCACCCTTCCTCATGCTGACGTGAAATTTGGTGCCAGCTGGCTTTTGCCACTATCGGCTAAAATGTTTTGCTCTTCTCTTTTGTTTCCAGTTTTCTGTTGAATGGAGAAATATGTTTCATTTTGATATCTTTGCATCGCATCAGCCACGTGTAATAAATTGCACATATTTGTAATGATACCTAAATCTAAAGCCAGGCTTACGTTTCTAGAAGACAGATGTCAGGGCCTGTTGGTCCATAGTAAATGTAAATTACAACAGCTTTTGTAGCTTCTGTTAATATTTTGAAAGCCTTAGTGTTTCGTTCAACAGCACGGTGGTATTTCTGGACTTGCAGCATTTCTTTTAAATACATGTGATGTGACCGGCGTATGCCATGGTGTACACTGTGCTCACTGAACCCACCGCGTGGGGTATGGAGGAGATGTGGAGGAGGTGACCATGTGGCTGGGACCTTTGAACCAACATCCTCTGTGCTCTGGCAGGTTTTAGTTATCTTGGATGTTGTGTTGCCTGGGAGCAGCGTGGGCCTGGCTCTAAGCTAGAGCTCCTCTCTTGACTCTTGATTTATTAGTCTGTCAGAGAAAAGTGGTAATTGAATTATTTTAAATACCATTTCCTATAAGAGTAAATGCCTAAAGTACACAGGGAATTCAGAATTAAGTTCCCTTCAAATGAAGACAAAATAAACAAATGAGTAAGTGTATGTTTTGATCAGATGAAGAGATCCTTAATTTAAAGGATGCTATTGAGCAACAGTGAAGCAATTCACTCAAACACTCCTCAATAATCTATTATGTCAATTATCCTTAACCATCCCACCTCTTTAGCTGCGCAGGGTTGACTAACAGCGTTTTTAACCAGCACATCCAGCGCTTCCCAGTGAACAAGCGAATGAAACTGGACAGTTGGTGAATGTGATGAAGCTCAAGGCTACCCTGTAGTTGGGTACCTCACACCAAAGTCAGTACTTGGGTTTATTACTTTAAATAAAAATACAGAGGAGAAGAATTACCTGAAGAAGAGTGCTCCTGGCAAGTAAGACTTACCTTGTGAAACTGAAAAGAGGAACTTTAAATAGGAGGATTCCCGTGTCCCACAGGATTCTGAGCGCTGGATTTGAACCCTGCGTTGGTGACAGATGCCCAAATGCACTTATCTTGGATAAAAATCCATCAGCATAGTTTTATGGCAGCCCATGTTGCTGATGTGACCTGTACCGGCCAGGAGTCACCCTAACTGTTCACAGGAGCCTTACAACAGGAGGGTTGTGCTCAGCTATACCTGCCTAGATCTGGGTCAGTGGTAACGCCGTGACCTCTGTAACTGGGAGAGGTTCCAGCATTTGAGGATCTTTAAGATCTGCAGGAGGCTGAAGATTACAAAGGCATTGACGGTTTTTTCTTCACGCACGTATTCTTCAGTGTATTCTATTTAATTAGGAAATAATTGAGCAATTCTTTGTTATCATGCTACTTCATTAATCCAACAGTAGTTCTACAGGAAAACAATATGTCTGTTGGATGTTTTCGGTGTGTTTCAACCTACTAGACGTGGTTTGACTGATGATGGGTTTAGTCATGATTCTGACGTGCTCCTTCGTTGTAGTTCTAATTGTTTTTTAGAATGAATTGTAGTTAATTAGCAAGCTGCTTTCAGCTCATGGAGCTCACAGTAATATCAACTCTAGTTGTGTAAGGTTGTAGAAATAAGTGGAGCTTTGCTTAATTAAAATAATGATTCAAAGCATCAGAAAAAATATTTGACATAGCCAAAATATTTACATTTTCAGCTAAAATAAGAACAAAAATATTTAGTTTGACTAACTGTTTGACTTGTCATTAGACTTCCAGCGTAAAATACACGTTAGAAAAAGGAAATTGGAAATGCAGAGAGGCAGCACGGTTGGATGATCCCTCCTTTGTCTGCTGGGCCGAGTGGTACGGCACTTACCCTGATTGCAGGAAATCACGTTTAAATCCCTCTGCTGTCTTAAAAGATTTGAATAGCTAATACCCAGCTCAAAGGTTAATTACTAATTGCTGGTTATTTGCTATATTTAGTATCCTTCATACTCTTTTTTTACTTGCTGAGCTCCGTATCAGAGTACAAGTTAATTACTGTGTATTTTTTTCATGCTTTTGGAGCACCATCTTTACTTCGTTCTCTGAGATTTCAGAATCATATTTTGTGAGGCACTACTTTTGTGACCTTGTTTCCACAAGTATAGCAATATTCAGCAGGATTTCTCATGCCCTGAGTCAGTGCAGATCCCTTGCCATGGGTAAAAGCAGACCGAGCAGCAGAAGTTGAATGTTCTGTATGGTTCTGTATATAGGAGTGAAAAAAGTAAGGCGCTTCACACTCCTGTGAGTGCAAGAGGCCTGCTTTAGGCTTCCCTTTTAAAATCTGAACTTTTGCATTGCCTTAGAAAAGACGTTTTTCAGAGTTCTTGGCGATCAGAGGGAATACTGTAGTGGAGATGGAATGTTTTTGGTTATGAAAGATGCAGTTTACTTCTCTCTTGTCAATGCTTCTGTACTCTTGGTTTTTCTCCAGCTCCTGGATAGTGTTTTTCTTTAGTGAATAGTGAAAAGTGTCACGAGGAATTTTGTTAGTGGCTGGAGTGGTTTAAAAAGCTTGCTGCTGCTTTAAGAAGCCAGATTTACATATTTCATGTTTAAAAGATTTACAATATGTCTCACATGCCTATACAGAAAGATGGAGCTTTCATTACAGGTTTAATGTCGCTGTGATACAAGGATTAATACTCTTTCCTCCGCCTCGGTCTGCGTGGCTGGTCACAAGTGACTGGTGCATTCCTGGTTGACTAAGCTGTAGGAGTGTTTTCGTATTCAAGGAGATGCATTTTTGAATAATTAAAGCAAGCTTTTACATCACTCCATGGAGAAATCCAGAGACAGCAATCCTACAGAAAGATCAAGGCCTGGAGCATCTTCCCAGGCTTATGGTTGTTTTCTGGCGTGCGCCAGGGAAGGAGGAAGAGGATGGTTGGCTTTAACTGCGAAGGTTAAGCCCTTTGTATCAAAAAGCTGCCCTGGCAGAAGGCTCGAAGGGCCAAATTTTGCTCTCGGTAGCTGCATGGCAGCCCGTTGCAGGCTGTTCCGTGCTGTAGTAGACAGGGATGTTTCACCCTTAGGAGGTGTCTCCTCACCAGCGTGTGCTGCAGAGCAGGAGTTAATGGAAGATGCAGCTCCAGTGCTACACAATAATTGGGCACTTGGGGCTGGGCCGTGACATGCTGGGCAAATGTTCTCTGCGAGGTCCCGCTGTAGCACAGGTGGGAATTCTAATGGTCTGTTGAACGCTGCGCACATGTTTCCCCGGTGCTGAGACATGGTTATTTCTCAGCTGGTTTCACAGAGCGATCGCGGTGCCTGGGGGCAGGATCCACCTCCCAGTGCCAGGAGCTGTATCCCTGGATGCTGGAAGATTGGGGGTTAAACAGGGGGGGCTGTCAGAACAAAAAAATTATTAACTACTGGCCAAAACTGGTCCCTCCTGAAGGTGTAAACCCTTCGGGTTTCATTTTAAGAATATTTTCAAGGTCTGTAGTGTTCTTTGAATAAAACAGATGCAGCTTTTTTCATACTTTCCGTACCTGAGGCTGGGGGAACACGCTGTCAGCTCCAAGAATGTGCAAGACTGGGTCCTTCCCTGGTTGTGCATGATAGCATCTTCTTCCTTTAGCTTTGGCTTTTACCAGTCTTTTTTTTTTCTTCTTCTTCTTCATGTCTGTGATGAGATGAAGGGGGAAGGGGGAGTGTTCTAGGCTGTTTCTGAGGTTTTTAAACTGTTTTAAGATGGAATGGGTTTACTGCCTGGTAACTTGTATGAAGCTTCTCAGTCACCTAAGATTTGATTTTTGATAACTTGCTAGTGTGTTTGTTTCTTGAGAAAAGAAGTCTCCAATGCCACAATAAATGTTATCTGAAATTTAGCATTCTGAGGACACTGGAATGATAATTTGTGTTAAATATGTAGATGGATATAAACACGCATGCATGTGTGGGCAGTATACTCCCATATATATTTACACACACATAAACCATGGATTTCAGTATAACTTGATTTGACCTGCATAAGTAACTTTAAAAATCACTGTGGAAATAAATAGTTCATATTAAATATATTTACATTATAGTTCTCCTAGTTAAGAGGAAGCTGTGTTTTTCTGCAAATACTTGCCTTTAGAGCTTTTGTTGTCCAGTTGTTTTTTTCTCCCCTTAGGATGTTAAGTCCTTTCTTTCACCAAGCCAGTGAAAAGTTCCATTATTTTAAGCAGGATCAGAGCTCACTGAGTGTGCTTATTGCTGAATAAATAAGTATCTGGAAAAATAAATAGTTATGATGCAAGCAGTAGAATTGCCTTATACACCAGAAGATGAGGTTTAGCACAAATAAAAGCGTATGTTTGCCCCACATCCCAGCAGCATTCAAACTCACTGTTTTGACTGTGTGATTTCATATCTGTGCTCACTGCAAGATGGAAAGGGTTTTCATTTCAATACTGAAGTCAATAATTATGGAGGTTATCATTTTCATGCTCAGAAATTCATGTCATTTTCATAAATCATTCATTTCATTTCATAAATCATGCTTTACAGCTGCAGAATGGAAACTTATTGCTGGACATTGATGAAAATCTTGTTTCAGTCACTCAGGTAAGGTTGTGACACTAAAAATGTTTTGAGGAAATATAGATTAAATCATCTATAGGAATAGTGCAATTAGAAAATGTTCGGCTTGGGATTAACTTCACTGGAATGCAGCTAATATCAGATGTGAATAATTTAAAAAAGCATAATGGGTGAAATCAGTTCTGTAGTGACAGTGAAATCACAAAAATAAAAGATAACTGTTTGGTGTCCAGAATCTCATATGCTGCAAGTGGATAAAACTACATCTATGTCAGAGAAGATGCATTCATGTATTCAGGCTGAGAATCGGGTTGTAGAGAAAAACTAGATCAAGAATCCAGACCTGAACCATTTGGATTTTACAATCTGACCTCCAAGCACTGCTCTTTAAAGCTGTCTCTAGTTAAAGTGAGGAAGCTGTGTTCCCTCTAAATCTCTGTCTACATTCTCTGCTGTAGTTCTGTAGCTACTGCTGCATACAAGGTTGTTATTCCATAAAAAGTAATTCCCCTGTAAATATATGCCTTTTTCTTGGGGAATATTGTGGATGAGCATTTATTGCAACAAATAGTGAAGCGTGCTTTCCTATCACTCTCTCCAGCTGCCTGTTTAGAAATCCATCTGCAGTTTCCCCTAAGAGCTTTAACAGAATTCTATCTGTGAAGAGTTTCCAAAGACCCACCACCTTGAAGCACTCTGAAAAGGGTTATTATTCCTGTTCTACAGGGGTATCAAGGCATAGAGATCTGAGTTGCCACTTTCAAGTGCACACCATATAATCTTGAGTTCAAATGCACACTCGCTAACAATTTTCAGTATTTTTATGAATATTTATAAATTTTTTTCAGCAAAAAATTTATAACTTTACAGACAATTCCTCTTGGTCTGTGTACCCATGTGTGCCCAACCCTTTCACATCCCCTCCGGCCTGTTCTGCTTCCTCACCCACGGTGGAAGCACTGGCAGAGCCTTTGCTCATGGCCTCCTCGAAAGGACACAAGCTATTTCTCAGCAAGTCAGAGAGGAGAAAACAGTGAAAAGCTCATCGGTGATGCAGGAGAAGGGCAGATCTAGGGGTGGTGCTGAACAAGCAGTTTGGAGAGGTGAGAAGAAAGTGGCTCTTTCAGTGATTTGGTGTCACCTGGCATCTCTTGAGTCAGTAGTGCCTACAGAAGGCTTGAAGTGATTTCCAAATGACTGCTGCTGCTGTTATTATTCCAACTTCTCTGGGTATTTTAACAATGCTTGCCTAGTGTGTTTGCACACACTGTGGAAGTGACTTTAGGGCTTGCTTTTTTTTTTTTTTTCCCCAGAAAGTACTACTAGCAGTATTTTTTTAATGGACACTACAATCAGTGTACCCTGAAGAAAACATGGATTTTCTGCTTTCTTCCTTTTTCCATTGCCACACAGATACTTAGAGAGATATATAAGCAGATAAGAAGAAAATGTATTATCATAGCACTAAAGCAATGTGATATATTTAATATAATACATGATGTGAGGAACTGTGAAATAATTCATTCCTAGGTACATTGTTAGACATAAAGCTGAGAATCATGCAAGCTGCTAGACAAGTTCCAGGTCTGAGTGACTGTAGTGTTGCTTTTGTGTATGGGAATAGAGATTGGATTGCAAAAATGTATAAACCTTTGAAATTATTCTATTTGGTGTGATAGTCTTATCTCTTAAAGGGTCACGTCTAATAGAAAGTTGAGGGCAGGAAAAAATCTTAGCTCCTTTGGTAGGCTGTCAAGACTGAGCAGCCAGCGTGGTTAATGTTCAAAGCACCAAGCGGCTGCCTTTGCAGGTCAAGACTGAACTGAATTTCAAACCTCTCTATGTCAAAGGAGGCTTCAAGGGTTATGTGCCTAAGCTGGGGAGGAGATTCAGTGAACTGAATGAAGATTTGCACTAAATCTTATTCATCATGAGAATTGTTGCTTCCCACATGTGTGGGTGCGGTTGAATGTGATGCAGGGAAGGAGAGCAGCGGAAAGGTAGTGATGGAAGGAGTAGTGCTCGAGTTCCCATCAAAGCTTTCTGGAACAGCCATCCTGGTAAGCATGGTAGCTAGGTTTTAGGTTTCCTGCAGAGCCACCAGGGATCCGTGCTTTACGATCCCTGGACCCCAGCCGAACTGATTCGCAGGTGCAGATGTGTGGAAGAGAGTACTTTCACTCCTGAACATGTGAAGGAGCTTTGATGATGTGGCCACTCAAGGTGCTTATTATGGAAGTGCTTTTTCTGGTCTGGTCCAGTTGAGTGAGACCTGTATGGGTGACCTATTTTGAGATCAAACTGAAGGACACCCAGAGAAAACATCTCTAGCATGAGTTAAATGTAGAGCTACAGACTTAAAGTAACCCAGCTGTGCATCGTCCTTCAAGCCCACTTATCCAGGTCACACCTGTCCCATGGGCAAGGGGAAATCAGGCAGCACTTTAAAAGCCCTTCCCTTCTGTATCCTCCTGCCACTTCCACAGTCTGCTGCTGTGTTTTAAGACCTTGAAATGGGGCGTTAGAAAAGGAGCCAGGGAGAAGGACGTGCCATAAATCATGCTTGGTGCTCACTGATGTTAAGGGCAGAGCAGCAATGCATCCAGTCCCAGTTTGGATAGTTTTTTCATGCTTTATTCATTTTTTTTATGGTGGAGAATTCCCTACAGAATCATTTTATAGGGTCAGCTGCTGGCTGTTTGGGTCCATCAGCAATATCAAAATCCCATGGCTTGAACCGACGTGCTTCCTTCATGCGGGACTTGTCATTTGAAGCCTATATGGCTTTAGGGGGATTTATATTGCTAGCTGTTACTAGTTAACTTTACAAGTTGTAACTAGTTAACTCACAGTTTCTTCTCCTCAAAAGATAAATGGAAATGTGTTGGTTTTTTTTCTCTTTACAGGCTGTTACCCAACTAGAGCTTTTTGGGGACATGTCCACTCCTCCTGATGTAACCTCTCCCCCAGTGAGTACTCAGGGAAACCAAACTGTGTTTTTCTACGTGCTATTTTCAGCACGTTTATTGAGCACATTTATATTTCAGGTCATCGGCCATTCCAGTAGGGAGGATTTCAAAGTAGTTTTTATGTTGCAAGAAAATAAAAGTCTAGCAAATTGAATGTGGAGTCAGTGGTTCATGATGATGTGCAAAAAATATCTTCACTTTTTATTTTTCTGATATAAAGCTAGGTGTCACACAAGATACAACCTGAGCTGCAGATCTCCTTCCCCAGTGTTTGTCAGAGGTGCATGCTTCACTGCACTGTCTCTCCACTGCACTGCGGGAAGATCCAGTTACAGCCTTATATATCATGTGTCTCTGGTTCCACCAAGCACATATCCCAGAACTGCTGTTACAAGACAGCAAAAAGGGCTGAATGTGTTCTGAGGGCAAAGAACATTTTCTTAGCGTACTTTTCAGCATCATAAAATGAAACCAGAATCGTTTTCCTCTGAAGTTTTTGAACCTTACATTAAGCTGTAGGGGAGTATGAATATACTGTGAAAATTGAGGAGCCTCAGATCTCCGAGTGTTCTGGAGCATGTCTGGGACTAGATGTTCAGAGTCCTTTCTCATCTTCCTTAGCTTGCTCAGTTGGATTGGGTTTCTCCTTTCATGTAGACCTATGGTTCTGGTCCTCGTGGTCAGTCGGAAGCAGTATTTATTCACTTTTTCATAAATCCTGCAGATACTTCATTTGCCTTTGCTGTTGTTATGTTAATGCCTTGGTCACTGCTTCTACTGGTTCTCACCTAACACCTGGAATCACAAGTCTGTACGTTCTGGAGAAAGAAATTGTATCAGTATTTTGCATGTGATGTATTCCAGGCCATTTTTATTTTTATTTTCTCCTCTGGTACAAAGTCTATAATTTTCTCTTTTTCTCCCATCTCCTGCAAATTCTAATACTCTTATTTCTATTGTTTCTTTCCTTCTATATCTTTTCATTCTTTTTTCTTTCTCTTTCTTCCCTCCAGACGTGTAGTTTTAGACTTACGATGTGACAAAGTATGTGCTGCAGAAGCTGCAGCTGATACATCATCACCGTATTTTATTCCTGTTTTCTTGCAGACTCCTGCTACTCCAGGTGATGCCTTTATCCCATCTTCATCCCAGTCACTTCCTGCTAGTACAGACATGTTTGGTTCTGTACCTTTCAGCACTGCTGCTGTACCCTCAGGTAAGAAATCTACTGGAAATATAGGCTCGACTCGAATTTGGTGATCAGTTCTCAGCTCTGGTTTGCATTTCAGTAATCGGGTTATTAACTTAGCACAGTGGCAGTGAGGAAGGATTTTGAGGGCAGGGCAAGGCAAAACCAGTCTTTAACAAGCAGGGAGTACATTATTTCGAATTTAGCCACATTTTTTAAAACAAAAGCCAAAAAAGTCACTGGAGTTCAAGCACAGTTCAGCCATCTGGGTAACATACCTTCGAGGTACAGTAGCGAGAGTAAAAAGCATTTAGCTTATCTTTGCTTCTTTTGTGGTAGCAATGAATATCCTGTGCTGTCTGTGGTAAGCAGAGAATGAGACATGGAAAATTTGATTGCATTTCAAAGGCATTCCACTTAGTCAAATCCTGATATTGCCTTTAGACTTTTCTGTGTTCCTCAAAGCGCTCAGAATGTAAGAGCTGCGTAGCATTCTGCATAGACACAGAAGCCATGTGGTTTGGACTGCCGATCTCTCCCTGGGAGACTTGGAGCGTGGCAAGAGCAGTGTGCTCAGCTCCACTTAGGAAGCAAGAGGAGGAGGAGGAATGCCTTGAATCACTCAACAATGACTTTTTAATTGGTTAACTCCTTCTCTGATGGGCTGCATTGCAGCATCAGATTAGCCTCCGCATCTCAGAAGGGTTACGCTGATGGTGAAGTGTTTGAGGATAATGCCAGATGAAAACCCTTGCTGCTTGGATGAGGTTACAGTGAGGGCAAGACAAAAAGACATCTGGAGAATCCATCATAGCCATCTATTGAAACAGATATGTATCCGAGTTACTGTTCCTTTCATCACTCGTTAATTTAGTGTTTCAAAGTTCAGTTTCTATTTTTTTTTTAAATTATTTTGGGCTTTTCCCTTTACAGTTTTGCAACCACCCTTATGCTTAGCATTAAAAACCAGCCTAGAAATAAAGCAAAGAGGAAAAGGTACAGGAGGACTCAGTAAAACACTCTGATTAGAGACAAGAGTTTTAAAAGTACTGCAGTATTAAAGAAAAAGAGAGGTTGCATATTTTCAGGTATTAGCAGTAATTCATTAATTTAAATGTTTAACAGCATATCTGAAAAACATAATACTTACATCAGTGGAACATAATTGTATTACATGGTTTAATTTGTAACATTTTTCAGTCTAGCTTCAGATTTATTTTTTTTCATTGTAAATAAAGCATCTGATCACATAATTCCTACACAGTCAAACTTCTCATAGCTTGAAAGGAGACTTCAGGTCTGACAGGAAGCAACTATAATTTTAGTTTTAATCTTTAATTTTCTCCCCAACTAGAGGGGGTTTACGCTAGTGTAATACCTGAAGCAGCCTGTTGTTATTAGGTATGTAGTACAGCAGAAGCTCGGAATTTTTTTGCTGTCTCAAGTAACCAGGTAATAACCAAATGGGAGGGTTTTTTTTTTTAATCTGGATTCATCTGGGCTCTGTCTTTTTATTATGCAATTTGAGACACTTGCTTTGTTCTTCAGAGTCCCCATGGTTTGAAGTGTAAGTGTCAGAAGAGATGGCACAGAGCCTTTCTCTTGCCAGAAGGTTGTGCTGTCGTTCGAGCACCCTTGAGCTACTGGCTGACATTGTAAAGGTGCTTCCCTCTAACTTGGAACCAGCTTTGTAGCCGTGCTGCTGGCAGGGGCTGGCTGGTGTTGATGCATCACTCTCCCCACCAAAGAATAAAAGCAAAAGGGATGAGGAGCTGTGGCAAAGCTATGCGGAGGGGAGGGTGCCCTGGCCATCCTCTCCTTCCCTCCGCTTGCTCTGGCTGCTCAGTTTCTTAGCAGCATATGGGCTGAGCTGAAAAGACAAACTCCATCCCAGCCCCAGCCAGTGCATCATGCTCAGTCCCGGAGATCCTTGCTGCAAGAGGAGCAGGACAGGCAGAGGTGAAAGGCAGAGGAAGGGGTGGTCAGGGTAGCGAGAAGAGCCTGCAGAGCTCAATGGTGAGAAGCTAGGTTGTCCTGCAAGGAGGTGAGTTTAGGAAATGTTTCGGGAGCTGCTGTGGTTCTGGTAAGGGGTTGGACCCAACTGATCCTGGCTGTGCTTTGACAGAGCACCAGGGAAGGGAGCTGCCGGATGGCCAGCTGCCAACCAGGCCCACACACACAGGGACACACAGGGCTTCACAGACCCACAGGGGGACTCGCTGAGGAAGAGAAGAGCTTTTTGGTTCAGACAGGGGGAAGGATTCTTGCCAATACCCAGCAGCCTGTGTTTTTGTATACAAGTATTTGTTCAATGATGTGAAACCAACCACGCCTTTCTTTTGAAGTGTGCTGAAGCTCTGGGATCACCGATGTAGCCTGCATGTTTCTGAGTTATTGTGTAGCTTTTTTTGCATGTTCTTGACAGTGGTGATAAAATCTTTCATCTTTTTTTTTTTTTTTCCCCGCTCTCTTTATTCTTTGAAGGTTATGTTGCCATGGGAGCTGTTCTGCCCTCTTTCTGGGGACAGCAACCGCTTGTTCAACAGCAGTTGGCCATGGGTGCTCAGCCTCCAGTTGCTCAGGTGATGCAGGGAGGACAGCCGATAGCGTGGGGCCAACCCGGTATTTTTCCTCCTACTCAGCAACCGTGGCCATCTGTAGCTGGTCAGTTCCAACCGACTGCCTTCATGCCAACACAAACTGTTTTGCCTTTACAAGCAGCCATGTTTCAAGGTACCATTGCTCCTATAGCTACTGTTCCACCCACAAGTGATTCCAACAGATCGAGTCCACAGACAGACAGGCCCAGACAGAAAATGGGAAAAGAAATGTTTAAAGATTTCCAGATGGCTCAACCTCCACCAGTGCCATCAAGAAAACCAGATCAGCCTTCCCTCAGTTGTACCTCAGAGGCCTTCTCAAGTTACTTTAACAAAGTTGGGATGGCACAGGAAGCAGATGATTGTGATGACTTTGACATCTCTCAGTTAAATTTGACTCCTGTGACTTCCACGACACCATCTACAAATTCACGTGAGTATACATATGCTTTCAGCCATACTGTTCCTCAGATGTGACTGCTCCTCAAAGCATTTCTGTTTGTTTTTTTCATACAGTAAATTGCAACACAGTTATGGATTGAGAACCTTCATGCATGGTCTAGCTTATTAAATGTGTTCCATCATTCCAATAAAGAAAAGTATCAGAGAGCAATTTCAGAGACCATTGAAATCAACAGCCCCAATAGCTGCAGTCTGAAATTTAACTTGTAAGACGACAGTAATATATGTTCTGTGCTAGGGACGTGCAAGCTGATTGGGAAATGGCCATGACGTTCAGCCTTACAAATGGTTTCACTTATGTCCCATTCAAGCCATACTGTGCAGAAATTAAGGGACGGGTATTTGTTTTAATAGCTTGATGTGGGGAAATTATTGAAGAGCAATAAAATAAGCTTATCATGTTTATGGCATGGAGATGGGGGATTTTGCAGACTGCTGAAAAGAGAAATTCATGAGACATAGATTTACCAGGGGCCAGCTGGAGACCTTCTGTTTCGCTTACCTGCTATAGGGCAGGTGACTCATGCATCTTAATGTAATGTACTGGTGTTTCCCTGGTTCCTAAAGACATAGGCCAGATGCAGCCAAACTTCATTTGGAAGCTGCTGAATGCAATCAAATATATAGAATTGGTAATGACTACTGAGTTCAAATTTACCTCTTGCAAGCTGCTTGTCAGAAAATGATTTTCAGTGGTAATAAAAGTTGAGGGCTCTAAAGCATGAGCAAATTTTGTGCTGCTGTGTCTTTCTGAACAAATTAACAGATATATATTCTGTTGCTGTTACCTTCATCTTTGTTTAGCTCCAACCCCTGCACCCAGACAGAGTTCTCCATCAAAATCATCAGCATCTCATACCAGTGATCCTGCTGCAGATGACCTCTTTGAAGAGGGGTTTGAAAGCCCGAGCAAAAGTGAGGAGCAAGAGGCTGTGAGTAGCAACAAGGTTTCTTAATACTGATCAGCTCTTTTTAGCTAGTAAAGACAGAAGTTACTTAAATGTTGTTTGGTAGTATCAGAAATAACTATCCTAATAGGGCTGGGTGGTATTTAAGGGGAGCTGCAGACAGAATTCACTTCCTGCTTTGGTTTTGATAGGTAATCGCATGATGTTTCTGTTGATATGCACTAATATTGCATAGGAGGAACCAAACTCAGACTTCATATGTCAGGTTATATATGTTAGTTGTATCCAATGTCCTCTTTAGTATACCAGCACTCACTTATCGGTGGTAAGGAAGTCGAAGTTAAACAACATACATGCTGAGGCTGCACAAAGAGATGTGAGAGTTTGTGTGTTAAAAGATGATGGCTGATGTTGTCTTGCACATTCTTGCATCCCAGTTGCTTGCCTAGTTACATTCCTCAGTGTTCTGGCCCTCAGTATGTGATTTCTTTGCCTTTGACTCAGTGGACCTAAGCAAGCAATGTTATCCAAGCAATGACTTTAAATCACAAGGTATCTTAGGCAGATAAGAGCCCAAGTGAGCCAAAGGCAAGAAGGAGTCTGTACAAAAAAAAAAGACCCAAAGGTGCAAAATACCACAAGCTTGAACTATTTCTATTCACATAGTTTCACTGGCTTTCAGGGCCTGTTGCAATTCTGGTTTGTATGTCTGCTCCAGTACCTGCTGAAGTCCGTGGCCGCTCCTGCGTGGGCTCCAGCGGGTACTGGGGAGGTCCTTCCCTGCCTGCATCTGCTGTAGGAAACCGCTATGGCTTTTGAGAACATATCAGTGGTGAGGTCTCACTTTCTGATTTTCATGAGATAGGATGTACATGTTATGCCCACAGCATGAAAATAACCTCGTGTTGACTTTTCACTTTCTATTGTTGAGAAAAAAAGGTGTTATGTTCTTGTATTCTAGCCTGATGGGTCTCAGGCCTCATCCAACAGTGATCCATTTGGTGAGCCAACTGGTGATACTATAAGTCCACAGGTCGGTAGCTAGATAGCGCAGGTTGGGGTAGGTATCTGTCCTTTTTTTCTCTACACCTTGAGGTGCTCACTTACTCTTCCACCAGTGCCTACCATTGCTTTCATGGATGCATGGTTTATTTTTCCTTTCCATCTCTTCTGTTTTTCCTCTCCATTATCCACAGTGTATTCCTCATGCTCGGTGGTTTGCATGGCTTTTGCCATTCACTAAGTGTTGCAGCTTATGCAAATACGTGTGTTTCGGCTGCCTGCATGCTTTAAAGAAATGTAGACCTATTTTACTTTGTGTTCAGATTCGAAGGGGTAATAGGGAAACTGAGCCATTACTAACGATGTATTAGGCAGAACATTTTATCAAAACCACTCTGGTCTTTAGTCAGATGTAACATATTAAATGGAAAAAGACATCTTACCCATAGACATGACAAACATTAAACAAAATTATGTAATGATACATGAACATCTCTACCCTAAATTAATGTGATAATCAGTAGAAGAAGCACATTTATTGTCTGCATGTAAAAAATATTGAAATGGGTTTGTGTATTTTTATCTCCAACTGCAAGTCAAAAACATCTGAAAATTATGATCGTTCATATTACCATTGGCATCACTGATGTTTTAAAAATTATTCATCAGTGTAAGTCATTTAAATCCAGACAGACGGGAAAGATGATCTTTTCATCTTTTGTGTTACAGAACATGTAAGAAAATGTGGCTGCCAGTGAATGTTCTGTCATTTGTTTCAGTACAGTATATATGTTTTACCAAAAAGACAGTAAAGCTACATAGTTTTATGAGCGCTGAGCACTGTTATTCCATCCAAATACTCTCTAGCATTACTATTTGAAGGATACGTTTCATTATCTTTTCCCTGTCTGCCATTCATGTTTTGTATTACCCAAATACGTGATCCGATACGGCGTCTGTGCTCCAGCACAGAGCTCCTGGAGCAAGTCCGTAACAACAGCAGAACCCTTTTGGGTTTTGTACAGAAATTGCACTGTATTTACCAGTGACTTATCCACCTTGAGCCAAAGTAATTTGGTTTCAACTCCAAATTAATAGTTTCATTAGGAGTCAGTTTATTTTGTACATTAAATACGGTTACAAAAATCTTACAGTAACTTAGCTTTGATCCACTTGGGAGTAATAGGATTATCTCTTAATAATATGTAGTGCTGTGAGAAGGTGTCCTGGTTTCAGCAGGCAAAAGGCATCTCCCCCTCCTTTGGTTTCACCAACATAATGCTCGGCTCTTTCTTGGGGGCCAAAGCAAAAGTAGCATTAAGCTTTGTGTCTCATCGAGTCTAAAAATGACAGTGTAAGGATGAAGCCAAGCTGGGATGAGCTGCTCTAACAAGAGCGTCCATTGGTTATCGTACTCCAGCAAAAACTGCTTCTGCAGATGGATGGTGCTGCCAAGGCATTTGCCTTTGCCTGACCTTGGCCAGCACTGCCATCGCCGGCTATCCCAGCTTCAGATCATTCCAAGCGTCCTTTCCTTGATCATGAAAGAGGATTTGACATTTATCTGAGTCCCACACTCTGGAAACCCTCATAGATGTGTTTATTATGGTTTATCATGGTCAGGGTAATTCTGAAATTCATCCTGGGGAGGAGAATAATGATAAAATCTCTTTCTAATTTTCTGGCTGCCACAAAAGTAGTTAGCATCATTTGTAAACTGCTAGCATCACACACATTTACCTACCAGCAGTTCTGAATATAACTTGAAACAGTAGTTTAACTCTGTTAATGCATATTACCACATAAGTCAGTCAAGTGAGGGACTCCTTTTGTTCTGCTTTTATATAATGCTTAGTAAAATACATTCTTTTACCTGTCAGGGGTCTCTGGGAGCCGCAAGAAGAGTATGTTACCAGTGATTCCATATGTTTTTTCTAGATTTTTTGTTAATCCTTGTAGAGTCTTGCGTAAAATATGTATAATTCTCAGAAATATATTCTGGAAAATGTTCAATAATGTTACTGATTATCATATTATAGTAATTCCTAAAAGCTGTAGGCAGGAACAGGAAGCTGAACAAAAAGAAAGCCTCTATCCAGTGAAGTTACACTGATATCATTGTGCCTCTGTTCAGTGCCATTGAGCAGCAGTCCGTAGGAAATCCACTTGCTAAAACCAGCCCATCTAATTCTGAAGCCTGCTTTCATCAGAGCAATGGAAAGTCTAATCTCCATGGAAAATTATCAATTCAGGACTCACTGCTGTGTTGTGTATTGAGCTCCACATTTGGAGAGAAACTTAATGGGGAGAAACATGTAGTACAAAAGAATCACAGCCTGCATAAAAGCCACTTTTGTGTGTTCAGTGGGGGATTACTGCACTCTTTAGAACATGGTTCTTCACACCAAGAACAGCACAGTAAACAACTCAGATGAATGGACCTCTCAGAACCATGACATAGTATTGTGTTCAGAAATTTCAAATATATCTGTTCCCAGCATCTCTGTGACATCAGCTGGGCCCATACCATATCTTTACTTATCTTGATGTATTCAGAATACTCGCCTGTCTAGTAATTTGTACGCTGATCTTTCAAGGTACCTTAGCAATTTGGTTTCTTGATTCCTTCTGATACTGCATATAATCATTTAGAAATAATGCCATGCCACGTCTTTCAGTTACTATTGTTGTTTCTCGGGTTTTCCTCTCTTCTTTTTGCGACCTTCAACTTAAGCTCCCAAAATCATCATCCTACCAGTAGCTGTTCTTATGAGTCACTGTTCTACAAATAGCTATGGGTTCTTAGTACGTAAATGTGACATTTTATGGATATATTACTTTCTTGTCCCTTTATGGTTGGAGATAAGAAGCAGATAGGCCTAACTTTACAGCTGAAAAAAACCCAACTCTTCGCAGAGCTTTTTATGAACAGCAAGACTTGTATTCATTTGTTTTCCCTTTGTTCATAAGCAGCATTGAGGATGGATAGTGATTTTCCAAAAGGGGTGAGGAGAACACAGAATGACTGTCATCTTCAGCTGATTGACATTTTATCCCTACTGCTCTCTTTAGATTGAATGTGGGGTAACTATGGTGAGAGGAGAGAGGGAGAAAGAACTGTATTTAGCTATGATTGTATTTTACATGTCAAACATTTCTTATTATTGACATTTCGGATTAAAGCAAGAAGTTTGAACAGAAGAGTTTTCACCTGGTCACCCCCTTTGCATCAGTGCACCCAGTCAGCCTGAAGTGCAGGGCGTTACGTGCAGACCCTGCTGGTGCGGGTATTTCTGTTCTTGGGCATCTTTCAGCATCAGCTGCTCACTCAGCCTCAGCCATGGGTCTAGCACACTGTGACACTAGGAAGCCCCAAAGCTCTGCAATTAAAAGCTTAGCAAAGGCTATAGAAAAAGGGAGCCTTTGTGCGTGATGAGAAAAGGGAAGAGGAGCAAACTTCAGCTGATGCCAGGCTTCTTTGGATACCTGTGGTTTTGTTGGCCAGCATCTCCTAACAAAGCATTCTGACTACAGAAAGAATAGAATAGTGGGGTCAGATATCACAAATGTGGTCTAACTCCATATGGACCACATGAACTAGTTCTTGAGGTCAAATTAGCAGCAGCCTGAAAATTCTGAAAGAGAATAAGACAATATGTGATACCACAATTATCGCAATAAAAGTAATTTTAAGTGCTGGAACAAGTGCAGCTCTATTGATATGCTGCCTAGTTCAACACTTGCACTGGCAGTCATTCATGAGAGATTCTCAGGAAACCTTCAAAACATTTGTTGGTAGAGTATATCTTCCTGAAAAAGTTGTTCAGTTGTTCTGTGAAATGTGTGCAGACAATTATAAGCCCTCAAAATATGTTACACCCTTCATGATGCTATCAGCACTGTCAGGAGAGCAACAGTTCATTAGAATATTTGTCTATCAGCTTTTGGTGGTACTTCGGTGGCCTGCTGCCATCATCCATCTTTGAGCGAGTGCCATTCTTAGTGATAAATGTTCCTAATAATCTTAGTCAGCTCCAGGATGGACTACTATAACTCTTTATTTGGGCTGTTACTAGGAAGTTGAAAGAAAATAGCAACTTACGGACAAGGTATTGGCTTATCTGGGAGCTTAGTGAGCTTCAGGAGGGCATATTAAGATGATTCTGCATCCTCCTGTTCCTTCTACCCCCTTTCTATTGCACTAGAACTCTGGAGAGGCTCAAAATGTCCGAGGCTGTGTTTGCAGGGTCTGTTATTACAATTCATCCGGCTCAATAGGAACTGAATAGAATCCAAAGAGAAATGCGCGGTGTTTATAGGTGACCTACTCATACTGTAGGCTCATTCTCAAACTAAAGACACAGCATCAAGCAGAGCTGTGAACCTGAGAAAGAGGTAGTGTTGTGTGTTTGGAAAGGGTTCACAGTTTGGGAAGTGTTGCTTCGTTTCAGAGAAATCCCTGAACTGTCATTTCAGTCCTCATGCTCATTTGTTCATCACCATATTTTCCAGGGTATCTGAAGGGACAAGACCAGAGAAGTTCAGGCTGCTCTGTGTAAAGAGCCATCCTACAGATCTGCCTTAATCTCCGCTGCTGCCATCCCCTTCAAACTATCCATTTTCATCCACCCAGCTCATACACAGGTTTCTCACCTCGTCCCATATCTCCTACTTGAAATAGCGAGGTACCCTCCCGTTTCTCCAACTTCTTCCTCTAAACAAGAGACAACATACTCTTGTTGTGTAGCTTGTCTAAAGCCGTGCGCTTGCTGATTGGCAATCCAGCGATTCAATTAGGGGACAAGCTCTTCTAGCTTTCTCGGTAATGAGGTCATTTAAAAGTTCCCTGTCTTCTGCACAACAACTGATTTTAAAAAGGCACTTGTGATAATTCGGTATCTTTGAGACTGCTGAACATTTTGCTTCAAATTGGCCATTGAGTTCAAGAGTTCTGAAGGAGAATTGACAGATAGGTAGACGGAAAGTATAATTGCATGGCTACTGTTTCGTTAGGAAAAGGGCCCAGAAATAACAGGCCTATTTCTTGGCTGCAGTTCATTATTATACGAGAACGAAGATGAAGCAGGGTTCATCTTTCCACGTATTTCTCATTGCTTTTTCATTTTATGGATATACAGCATCCATCTTGATACTAAAACAAGAGAGACTTTTAAAATGCTAATAATTAAACTGGATATTTGAGATTAGGAAACATTCCTATGTAGGTTTAGAGTAAGAGTAGATCATAATCCCAAACTCTGGTCATAATCCCAAACTGGAATGTATGTATGCGCCTGTTGGAGGCTAACTGTAATAAAAACAAACAGCCGCTGGCTGTTAATGGACCACTAGGAATTACCTGTCTTACCACCAAAGATACTTAATTTGAATCCTGCTTGCCAAGTTTACTACGTCCTATTTTATCGAGTCAGCATGCCGCAAAGAGAAGACGCGTTGCACTCCCATTCCCTTCACTTGCATCCCCGGCACAAGACTCTCATTTTGGCTGGCACACTTATTTCATGAAACTCTATCATTTGAGCCTGCCCTTTCTGATCAGTCAGCCAGGATTAAAGCCGGTGCTGAGAATCTATTGTAAAGGGCAAAGAAATCTATGAGGGCCTCACCTCTACAATTCAGTACATCTTGCCTGAAGCTTTGCACATAGCAGGGTGCCTCGCTGTGATGAAAGGGCTGCCAATGTAAAAATGGTTTCTTCCTAACCAAGTCCTGTGTTATGTTTTGCGAGTGAGCTCACCTACACAGGCCCAAGTAGGTGATGAATCTTTCAAGAGGTGTCCCCCAGTGATTACTTCTGCTGGGGAGCAGATGTTAATATCTTTAAATTGGATGCAAATTTACTTCGAGTATTTACATAATGTTATTCAAAACCATTAGCAACCTTGTTACCTCATGCAGTAGTGTACTATACCAGAAATACTTACTGCTTGCTACAGTCTTGTTTATTGTGCAAAATGTTCCTTAAAATGGGAAGAATAAACTGATTTCGAGCATGAAGTATCTCTGGAATATGTAAATGTGGCATACTTAGGGAAAATTCTCTCTTTGGCAGTTTTTGCAGTTAATTCCAGGAGACTTTGTAATTCAACATTTGCACAACATACCTGTAGCTTCCTGAATATTTAGCTGTCTAACTTCAAGCATGTATATTTAGACGTTTCTGGTCCTTTACTGCCACCTGGTCAGGTACCTGACCTGTGAATTCATATCATCTTCCTGCAACATCTCAGTATTTAAAGGCTACTCTTCAGTGTAAAGAGCCCCATTAGTATGTGAGAGTACAGCTAAATGCTACTTTGATAGCAGCTTCCAAACATCAAGGAAAACATTTGCTTTTCAAACATCTGCCAGAAATTACGTATCTCAAAAGTTGATAGAAGCCTTCCAGTAGGGTTTAGCAGGAAAAAAAGGTGCTGCCAGTTGTCATCTTGGTTTCTCCCTGTGGGGGTGATGAAATCGCGTCAGAAGTGCTTCTGGGCCAATCCTATAGAAAGGAGAACACTTGAAGATGCAAGGCATTTATGCAAATTGGAAGCTTTATATGCTCTTTTATTTGTTCCTCTCTTCTTTTTTATTCTGACAAAGACCCATTCTTTCATACCCTTCCCTCCGGATCTGTTCCTAACACGCTGGTAGGAGTAGCAAGCAGAAAACATTGGTGAGATGATTCTGGTGCTGTGAGAAGAGTTAGGCTGGCCTGCCATGCCCTGTGACTTGCGTGGAGCGTGTGAAAAACGGGGGTTATTTCTGCTTCCAAGACCATCCCAAGTAATGCTTGTGAAAGCCCCCGCTGCCTGGCGTCATGAGAGAGAGGAGCTGTCTGTGAAGTCAACAGCGCTCAACTCTCCTTTTGCCTCTCTTCTGTCCTCTTCTGCTCGTGTTTGCTGTGTTGTGTCGTTGTCAATACTGTACAGATGCTGTTTGCAGTGTTGGGCTACAGGCAAGACACACTGCCTGAATGATCTCAACGTGCTATTAGAAAACAAATCTCAGTCATTGACAAAAAAATTTGGCTGGGAAGATTGCACGCAATTACTGCAATTAATTTCCCATGTAGGCATCCAAAGGGGGAGACCAACTAAAAGGAAGACATAAGAGCACCCTTTTCATTCAAAATTCTCTGGTCTACTGGAAGAAAAATTACCCATATCGGTGAGAAATGCAGGCCTTTGCCATACGTATGTTCTTGTGTGAGCTTGTCACCTGTATGTTCAGATAAATGTTGACTATGAACAAAAGAAGTACCTAATTCTAAAGACTGCCTCGTGCTGTTGGAAGTGCTGATGGCCTCTGATGAGCTCCTCCTCCCCTTCTGAGGGTGTAGAGTTCCCTGACGCCTTAGGACGCCTGTTATTCTGCATATCTTAAAGAGATTTGAGGACAGGTCTAAAAAGTACACTTGACATTTTGAAAAGCTCTTTTCCACCCCCACACCCCCCCCAAAAGACATTTGAAAAACTGACATCTTTTGTTCCAGAGGGATGTTCTCCCTCCCTCCCTCCCCCTTTCTTCTCCTTCCTTTTCGCTTCCCCTTGCAATCACCTCAGGTTCAGCAAACGCCTGAAGAATGGCCTTGTGTGTGTCAGGTTCCCACATTAATTAGTACAGATTTTCTCTGAACTAACTGTGATAGATCATTCTGCCAGTTTCGTGTCTGTAGTACATGAAAATTGGCATAGGTAGACCTAGCACACAGTGTGTGAAATGCAGTTATTTACTCTCAGTCATCTCTTCTGATTACCTTCAGTTTTTCAAGGTCACAAAATATATTTGCTTCTTGCTGGGGATAATTTCAGCAGCCTTTATTTAATCATTCCAAAGGATTTCTCTCATCCTCTCATAATGCTTAGTAGTGTACTCAGGGCTTCATGTAGGCAGAGGACGGGGAAGGGAAATCTCTGCAAGCTCCAGAAATGTAGTAATTTCAAGGAATAAGCAACAACTTTGCCTCGGTATGGAGGAAACATCATATTTTGGGTTTCTTGTGTTGCTCCTCATTCGACACGAGATGCGTAGTGAGGCAGGACAGAGCACCGGGACAGGACACAGCCCGGAATGCTGGCCAGGCACCCTGGGCACAGAGTAAAGATAGCCCTATGGATCCATCTTTGGGCTGTTTTTCTCATCAGCAGCATCGTTTTTATAAGCAGTGATTAAAATCCTGTGCCATCCGCTGCTAGACATTTCTGTGCTCCACAGTGCCCAGCGGTTTGCCAGCCTTCAGAGGTTTTCTTGCTCAAAGTCGGCTTCTGCTGATGCTGCTATAACATGAGTTGATTCTAAGTTGGTTAAATTCAACGTCGTGGCATGGTATTTGAATATTTATCAAGCTGTGGAGAGTTAATGCAGTATGGCATTAATTAGCCTTTCTGCCTGTCTCGTTCTTTTTTTAGATGTCATTCTTAGTTTAATAAATTAGTTTCTGGAAATTAAGTAGAATGGATTCCAGGGTCCATGGCTGGTTTGCTTCCCACTGCAGCCAAGATGAACACAGTATTAAGAAAGCACAGGGTGTCAGCTACGAAGCAGCACTAAAGACCATGGCAGCTTTCCCCCCCACACACATCCAGGAAATTCCCAAGGAAGTATCTGTTAGCAAATCGACACGCTTTCCTCCCGGCTTTAATGATTGTACTAATGGTTATACAGACTCCTAATCAAACTGCACGGAGCTAGCTTTCCTCGTTCTTCATAGGCGTCTCACATTGTTATTTTAAATCCCGTCACAGCTTCATTAGTTCAGCTTTCAGCGGCGGTTTGTGTTTGCAAGTGTTTTTCTCCATGAGTTGCGATGCTCTGCTGCTGTGCTGCCGGGGGGGTCTCAGCCTGGTACGAGTAACAGCGTTTTACACCAGCTGCATTTCTGGCCTGTAAACTTCAAAACATCTAGTCATATAAATATCATTTCATTTCTTCATATGTCTATGCCCAGCAATACCTCCTGAGGATCGGTGCACGACCAATACTGGAAGAGGAAATTGATAGTAAGCATTCATTTTCTGAAATAATGTCACATTTGCTTCACAATTCAACTGGGGTGCCGTGATCACTCAAGGCAGCACAGAAAACAAACACTTCCTTTGGGTTTTGACTCACAAGGTATTGCTGTTCTCAAGCAGATGTTCTAAAAATGTTCTAGAGACTGTCCGGAGACATCTCGGCTGATTTTATTTTTGTTATCCCCAGGAAGCAGAACCTCTCTACGCCCAGATCAACAGACCTAAGAAATAGCATTGTTACAGGCTTGTGGTGCTCCAGGACTCAAACGAAACCCAACAACCTGGCAAGCCTTTGGCTTCCATGCTTTTTTTCCGATTCATTTTGTCTGACAAGGAGAGATGATTGCCCTCCTGGACTGGCTCTACGAGTGTTCCTGATGGTGTTTTTGGCAACCAATGGCAGATTCCTGTGGCAGCACAAAGCAAAAACTCGCCCTGCTTATCGTACCGTGAGTCCAGCCCCGTCCACACAAGTCGTGGGTATCCAGACTAGGAAATCTTACTCCTCGATCTTCTTTTAAACCTTTGGTATCTTCTGTATGCCACATATAAATAATGAGCATCTGAAATTTGTTGAGTATTAGACATTCTTTTTCTTTTGAGCAAAAAGCAGCATCTGTATGTAGCAGTGGCATTATCATTCCACAGCCTTTTGGGCACAAGTCGGCACTTTTTACGTCATGGTGACATGTTTTTCATCATCATTTACATCAGGCTGATCCTGACTTCTTTTTTCCCCCACCCCCTCCCTGTGTAGACATCTATAAACCACCACCACAACAACAAAATACTGGCAGTGTCATATTTTATTTTTTTTTTCATTTCTTATTCTGTAGTTTTGTATGAGAGACAAATCTAACAGCAAAATGCCTCCTGTGGAAATGATTCCTAACTTGAAACCACAGAACTGAACTCGGTTGTCTGTCCATCCTGACTGAAAATGTTGCCAAATGGACCTTTAAGTTCTAGCGCATCATGAGGAAGAAATGCTGCTTTCTGTTTGAATACTCGTGGGTAGAGAAAGGACATCGAGTCCCACTGAGGAAAGACAAAAGAGTCAGTATTTCCTAGGAAGCTCTAAACAAAGTGCAGAAAAGGAATATTTTTATTTCTTCAGTATCTTGCTGCTGTAATGCTATGCAGACAAGTGTTTTCTTCTCTGTGTGCCATTTTTGATGAAAAAAAAATATCATTTGCCAAATAATACTGGTGTGATTCTGGTTTAGGAATTTGGATGAAGCGGACTTTACAAATGGGACAAGGATGGCATGGATTTTGGAATAACAAACTGATTCTGTTGATCAAAATGTTCATCTTTATCACTTTTTGTACATCAGAAAAATCAAATGGGATTTTTATTTTATAACTTGAAAAAAAATCTTACTGTTAAACTCTTTAAATGTTTAAGGGGAAATGGCTTTAAGGAGTTCGAATGAAAATTGCCAGGTTTTTTGTAAATATCAATGTTATGAAAATTCTTTTACTAATGCCATTACACTGTAGAGAAGGTAGCAAGTTGCAGTGCTTGGGAGGTGTGGCAAACCCAATCTGTGGTTCTCACATCACATACTCTTTTCACATGCTTACGATAATGGGCTGAAGCTCAAGCGCATTTGCCAAAAGCAGTCAGCTTGTCGGCGACTAGTGAAATTAATGGGAACACATGATTTTATGATCTAGCGTTATCACCCAGACGTACTCCACTTATGAGAAATCACGTTTCATTGACATTACTTTGAACCTCTGCATAGAAGTCATCAAACTGTTTACACACAAAACAAGAATTTAAAACTTCCTTTTTTTACATTTATGAAGCAAAAGTGCAGTGTTTGGGTTCATATGTTTAGCACATGATTTTCATAAAGAATCTATATATTTTTGCCCTACAGAGAATTGTTATACAGGTCAAATGTGTTTTCCTGATGTTCCTATGCAGTTACAGTATATTGAATTTAGTGGTTTAACACTAAGAAGAAAAAGAAGAAAAAAAAAGAAAAAAAAAAACAGAAAAAGGAAAAAAAGGGTAAAGAAATCAAATGATTAATCAGTTTTAAGGGTTATTGTGCAGATTTTGTTTTTAAATTGACACATTAGGATTTACATTTTTGTCATGATTAAAATAGGCCTGGAGTTATAAATATTTTACTTTCTTTCATCTCTGTTATAAGCTAAAAATGGTTTAGAAGACAGAATAAATGGGGTGGCGATTGTTGATATGTACAACCAAGTCTCACAACATGATTCCAGTCTTTTATTTTGATTAGAGAAATTAGAGCAATGTGCGTTACAGAATGTATGTGAATGAAAAATTAGCTGTGAATAGACCTAACCTGCGGAGAAGAGAACTTTTATCCCCATTCATGGTCATTTGATGCTTATTCCTTAGTCATGTGCACACAGCTTTGTAGCAAACCTTATTTTCCCATCAGAAGGAAGATCAAGTTTTCTAATGGAGAAGATAAAATAAAACTTGGCGGATTGAGTGTATTGGGATTAAAAGCAGAGGTAAAAGTGTTTCAGAAGGATATATCTTTTAAGAATATTTTCCTAATTTGCACAGTGGTGCTACTTTCTTCCGCAGTGGCTCCTTTGGGTTTTGTCCTACATACGGAACCACAAAGACAGTTTTGGTTCATCATAGACATTTGAGGTTTAGTATCATCAGTGCATTTCCAGTTATGGGGTAGAACAATGAAAGAAAAGGAAGAGATTTATGTCTCAGAGGATCATCCATTGACAACGTATTTGTAGGAAGCAGATCATTTACGAATAGGTGCCGAGGGAATGAGACTGGAATTTTAGTGTCTCATGAGAGACAGCTGGACCATCACCATGGACCTTTGTCTTGCCTTTACCAACGCTCATAAATAAAAACAAATTCTGAATTGTCTTGTCATACGAAGAGATCATCCTTGTCATGGTTGCGATGCTGAGCTGAGAGGACTGGAAGGCCTCTGCACTGTACCAGTATTGTAGATAACTAAAATATCCAGCTTGTGCAATTGTTTAATCCCTCATCCTTCACTAGCACTAATTCGTCACTTTAAATTTAAAAACCAGGGAATCCCACCAGCCATCCTGTTATCATCCCCTGTAGGTTCTTGATCTTTACCTGTCATGAAAAGATATTTTGATAGATCGTAGTCATCCAATTGTCTGATGAAACCTTTCATCTAATAACGTACTGGGCACCTTCTTTGCAAAAATGTTTACTCCGTGGTTTTCATTCATTTTTATTTCTGCATTCTGACACATATTTTTTTAATAAATATGAGAAAGATAAAATGACTGTTGCAGTACATTTCTAAACCTACTTTAACTTTACCTCAGATAATGACCACTTGTTAACATACACGGACACATTATTTTTAACTTTATGTATAATGCATTCAGCAACAACAAAAAAAAAAAACCCAACAAATTTTTAGAAATTTTCCATTAATTTCTGTAACACACCATGTAATACTGTTATGAATAAAAACATTTTTAAAAGGCGTCATTTCAGTAAGTTTGTTTCATGGCTTTTGCTCTTCTGTGATAATTCTGCCACTCTTTCAGCTCAGTGTTGGTGTCTGTCATAGCCAATATTTTTGACGGTGGAAATATCTGGGAAAGGAGAAAAAGAAGTGCCTCGATTTGATCGATACCTAATCTTAATTACTCTCAGTTGCTTGTCTTGGAAGTGCTTAACTTGCTGCTTTTAACTGCTGCCTCCATGGTTTTGGCCTCTTTTCAGGTGTTTTAGGACGAGCATCCCAAACCAGTATATATTTTAGTCACCTCTTGTAAAATCGCACATTCTGGGTGCAGAGCACGCTGTGTGATGCTACCAAAGCTAGAGTACCTTTGTGGCACGAGCAGCTGCAATTATTTTGCTCACATTTTCCTCTTCAAGTAAGATTTCAAATTAAAAATGTGCATTTAAACATGACAGTTTTGGAAGTAAAAAAACCCAAAACTTTCCAGTAATATGCACAGAACTGTGAGCAAAGGCTTAATCCAGTAAAAACATAATAATGATACCGCTTCATATTGCAGTTGGACGTTTACTGGTTGGGGCAATGCATAGGGTAGGCTGAAGTGTTTTGCTGGTGTGAAACTCATGATGCTGCATGCAAAATAAAATTATTTTATATTCAGAGATACCGAGTACTGGATCTCTCAGTGGAAATAAGGAATAGTACCATTCTTTGCCAGGAGAGTAATGCAAATATGCAACATACCACATTGAAATTTAAGGGTAAGAAGTATGTGTTTATATATAGACAGAGAGAAGGATGTGGATATGTGCACATATATTTTATTGTATTTCTTCTTCTTGATGTCTCATCCTTTTCTCTTCCACCAGAAATGTCCAGTAGGTCATGCTGAAACATTCATTGCCTTTGTCGATGAGCGCTGTTGAAATACGTGGGTCCCACCTAAGAATAAAGGTTGTTCTGTTGTGATGAACGCATGCTAGCCTTAATGGCCTTTGGACCCTGTGTGTAGCTGACTGTATTTGGGTGTCCTTGGAAGGAGGAACACAATCTCTGGTTTCCGACGAGCTATGAAATGCCAACTTTAAGTGAAGTACGACACAGCTAAGCATGGCTTCAAACTGAAATGCGTTTTTGCAGTGTAGGCCAAGTCTCGTCTTGTTGATACTCCTCTGGTGCTCCCACAATGAAGCTGGAAAAATCGGACAACTGGCTTGTGTTGCACAGTTGCTGTGCAGACTCAGTTTAAAAATTGAGCATGAGCAGATTTGGGATGCAGGCCGGTGATGGTGAGGAACCTCGGAGTAGGAAGGACATGGCTGCATGTGGGCATTGTTCAGGAGGGCGGGGGGAAGTCTGATTCTCACTGCGCTGCATCAGTACAGTGTATTGCATTCATGTTACTGTAACTTGGCTGCGCTCGGAGTCTCTAGATTGTGTACGAGAGTATCCAGCTCAAACATGACTAGTGTAGTCAAAGTGGTTCCGATTTAACTAATGCTAATTAAGGCCACAGTCTCCTACAGTAGTGAGAATTTATTACCAAACAGTTTGCAGAACCAACCTGTGGTTTTACAGAAGTGAGGACTCTGCCAGGTCTCTCTTTTCCATGTCAGTGACTTCTGGGAAAGCAATTGATCGTATAGGCTGGGAATATGCAATTTTAACTTGCTTACGTTTGATTAAAGGCCAGTTTTATGTGCTTTAATCACTACATGGTGACAGTTGCTGCAACAGACAAGCTCACCTCTTTCTGCCTTTCTCTAGGTTGTGACAGGTATTTCCATGCACGATTTCCTTTTTTTGTTGTTGTTGCTTTCTAAAGAACTGTCCTGTCAGGTTCATATTTTTTTGTTTTCTGGCAAACACTGTTCTCAACCAGAAGAATATAATTTCAAAGAGATGAAAGGGAGTATCTGTTGGCAATTATCTAGAGCAGTTTGAATCCATTGTCTACAATTGCTCCTCTAAGCTAACATGCAAAGCACTCAGTGGTGAAGGAGCCAAGTGGGAGTGCATGTGGCAGCCAGAAAATGGAGGGTTTGGGGGAATGTGTGAGCGCGGATCATCTACAGAAGCATCTGTACTAACGCTGTCCTTGCTGCTGCATGCACTGCTCCTGGCTGCTGGTTCTGCTCCTGTATGGGAAATCGGTGGGACTCAGCCCCTGTTCCTGGCTGTGGTCTGATGTTGCTGCTGCAAACACCATGATTTGTAAGAGTACTTCTGTCACCTCTCTTGTGATGAGGTCTTCCACAGGTTGTTGTTTTTTTTAGGGTCAGCCCCATTAACAGGCTTTTGGTTTTTTGTTTGGTTTTGTGTTTTGGTTTTTTTTTTAATACATAAGATAAAGCAGAGGGCTGGCTTGGGGAAGGAAAAAGGGTATTTTTTTCTTGCTTTACTGGCTGTCTGAAAGTGTGGGGAAACTGAATTATACATTTCAGCATGACAGTGAGGAATATGGGGAGATATCCTGATACGATTTCCTGAGTACCTGTAACATTGCCTGTCTCTTTCTAAAATTATCCTACTGGAGGCAGGAAATATCAGGTCTATTAGTGAAACGACTCTCCAGCTATTAGTTTTTAGAGCTTTAAATAGTCTTATCTCAATCGACGTGTTTGCCCTGTGGCTCATCTATCACCCCTAAAATGTTTTATCAGCACCTGGAAAATCTCAATAAGAAGAATAGTCTCAGATGTTACCCATTCAAGGGGCTTTCAGATACAGAATGTATTTTTTTTTAAAAGGGTCTTTTAAGATCTGATATTATTTGCTGGCTTTTCAACCCCATTTCATAGCTCCCGCAGCACCACTTCTATAAATACTCCTCACCTGCAAAGAAAGGAAATCACAATAGATTAAAAGAAAACCAGGTTAACGGGCAGCAAATCAATGTCCATTCAACCTCAGACATTTGTGAAAATAAAGGATTATGAAGAATTATTGCCAGGTACTAGCTGTGTGAAGACCTTTTGTGGCATCTTTGTCTTCTTTAACAGATAGTTATTAGGGGTCTGAGAAAAGCTCTCAGTGTCAGGAGCTGGTTGTCTTAGAAATAAGCAGAAGTTACAGTGCTGTAAGGTGTTGCGGGTTTTGTAAATTTTGTACTATTTGACATGTTCAGATTACAAGCGTCTTGTTTTTTCTTTTAAAAATGCTGTTTCTGGTTCGAAAATGAGTTTGTGTGTGTGTTACCCTGCGGTCTAATGGAGAGGAGATGGAGGCAAGGGATGGGGCACGGTGGGTTTTTCTTTCTTTGTCTCCTCATTACTGCAGCCCCTGTCTTACTGTCTTCACAGGACCTTAGAATCAGAGCTTTCAGAGGAATTGAACCTATGCCCAGTTTGGGCTGAGTCGCTATAAGGCATTATTTTTAGTGAACCAGAAGTCAGAAAAGGGGAATTAAGTTCAACATTTTTATATTTTTTTTTTACACCCAGGGTCTTTCAGAGACCAGCCTCACCACCAGAAAATAACTGTGTCAGTAACAATAACGGTGATGCAACAGTTAGGTGTAGTAAACATCTGGAAACATTCTTTAGGGGTTATTACTTGTAAATTTTGCTGTATATTTGCCACCCTGTGTTCTTCACCACTAAAATCAGTGGGCGAGCCTCCTCTTGCCTTTGAATGAGCCAGATGTGTTCCACAGAAGAAAATGCGTTATGAGTTCTGAAGCAGGGAATGAAAAGATGGTCTCAGAGAAGAAAAAAAAGGGAATTATTTTTGAAAAATGCACTAACAATGCCATAAAGAGCTGGTTGCTGGCTCCACTCTAACCTTTCCCAGGGAGGGCCTTTCATCTCTGATGTGTTTCACAGTTTTCCTTTGAACAGGAGACTGCCATTAAAAAAAATATATAAATTGTGTTTGGCAAAACTGTATAGGTTTTATTTACAGGGAGCAAGGGGTCACAAACTTATGTTGGTGTTACGAACTCTGCAAAAGGATGTGTTTGTTGCACTTGAAAGCTCGGTGTTCACGGCGGATGCTTAGAGAGGCTTCGTTTTTGACGGTGATGAAACCCGCCCACAGTGACTTCCAGCGCTGTTCGCGCTGAGTGCTTTGGGACTCCCAGAACAGCTCAGCAGGCAGCCGCGGCTACCGAGTCGGCGACGAAGGAGGAACAAGACTGGGGAAAGAGGACAGAGACGGCATTACCAGGCGACGTTCCCGCTGATCCATGGACCCACGAAGCCCCAAACTGCGAGGAGGCAGAAAATGAGCTGTGGTTGTTGTCATCAGTTTTATGTGTCAGACCGACCTCTAATTAAACCAGATGATAAATTATATGGAAAACCTGATTTTGCTTTTCAATTCTCTCTGAAAAGTGTGTTAAAAGTGTAGGACCCAAGTGTCTTGTGGGTCCCTGCTCCTATTTTAACCTCACTTCTTTCTGCTGATTCAGAACCAGGCACGTTCCCCACTAAGATGCGCATGGGGAGAGGCAGCCGAACGGAGACAAGCAGCAAACAGGAGCAGTTTGCCTTGAGATCTTCACGCGCCGGGATCACTGCCTTGGTTTGCAGTTACGTCTAGAGGCTGCTCTGTGCTTATCGTCTTAGCTTCTCTTTTGCTGCCATTGCAATACTGGGTGTGCACTGCATTGCCCAGCCAGCAAAGGTCCCACGTATGGAGAGGTCTTTTCTGGAAGTGTGGTTTTGGTCATGGACAAATAATTAACAGCTAAATCAATTGTGTCAAAGGTTGAGCAAGCTGTATCACACAGGTCTTGGGTTCAAAAACAAAAAAAAATAAGGCCAAAAAGGCAAACAAAAAGCTTTGCACAACCTCAGCCATCTTTCCTAACCGTTTGTCCTCCATGTTGAGAGGGCACTTAATCACTGACTGTGTGTTCGGGGACTTTGGGTTGAAAAACTGGCTGCCTGAAATACAATCTTTTTATTCGGAACAGATTGCTACAAGGATTCAGTTAATGCTCTTCTCTGTTAAATTGTTATCATCAAGCTGCCAAACTAGAAAGATGCAGCAGCCAGTTGCTTATTTTGCAGAGACGTGGCTCCACAGTCAGAAAAATGTCGTTTGTAAGGTAAGTGCCACATTAAGAGGTGCAGCACTTGGCCAGCTAATGATGCTGTTGTCGAGTTTGATTTCTGTTAGTGAATATGATTAATCTCATATATAGCACCCATCAGTCCCATAATGAACAAATTAAAGTGTATTTATTCTTTGTATCATCAAAGCACTCAGACACTTATCCCAGGGTGAGAGACTACTAAAAGCCATAGTTTTACACAAAGCGAGACTGCATCTCTCCAAAGAACCTCTGCTTGTCCAGCAAGAGCAAGGGTGGGAAAACACAGTGATGCTCATCGTTTTATATAGGGAAACACAGATTCAGGGAACTTTTCTCCCTCTAAGACACTCCTTGTAGGTTTTTAGAGCCTTAGTCTTAGGTTAAGACTAATGAGCAAAATGAAGGGAAAGACTTTTGTGTCTCAGGAATCAAAAAGCCGTACCTGGAGTGGGAAGCGATGGGACATGAAGGCTGCCTCGACAGGCAACCAAACTAAAATTCTGCAAGGTTTAGAAGATCCTGACCTGCCTTCCCAAAGTGCAGCTGAACTGATCAGAATCAGCCCTTGGTAAGTTTTCTGCCCCGGTTGGGAAGAGAGAGAATGACTCAGTGCAATAGCTGGAAACACCAAGACATTTTATTTAATAACCTGACAGGTCTTGCTTGTGTGGGCTCAAGATTTTAGGTGTGTGAAGCGGAGGATCTCCGTGGATGGCCAGCCAAGGCTGGGGCTCTTCTTTTCCCCTGCAGCACGAGCCCCGATGGGAGACAGCACAGGGCACTGGGAGGGTGAAAGCTTTCCCTGAACCATGAGCGTGACTGCCTGCGCCTCGTGCCTGCCCTTCCTCTGGCAGACAGACATGGAAAGCAGAAATAAGTAATGATTTTGCACTGTATTCCTAGAAAGCTGGATTTAGTTTACTTACCGCTTCCCTCTTGCCAAGACTCGAGTACGTTTCATTTGTTAAAATATTCATTTTTTTCCCTGTCCCTTGAAAGGAGCGTTACAAATGAAAGCATAAATTGCTTCTAGACAGATCTTTGCTTCCTTCCCACTTGCCTGCAGAAAGCCGTGTACTAACGATTGCAGCGTTTACCTTGTGAATCTGCCAGGTGCTGGGTCATCTGCTGTTTACAGTGTGGAAAAACGACCCGGTAATTTATCTTTTTCTACTTGGACCATTTTCACACACGCACAGGCACCCCCGGCAGACGGAATGGGAGCAGCGGTGGTTTCGAGTCGCCGGCAGTACCTTGGAGCCACGAGCGCAGCATGCACCACGTTCGCTCCGTGCCCCGCCACACTGCTGCTGCTTTATGCCGTACTCGGCATCCCGACCGCTCGTGGCTTCGGGTAAGTGAATGTTTCTGAAGCCATGTCCATGGGGTGATATGATAAAGAGTGAAAATCAGTCCAGGCTCTCTGCTTTCACGTTGTAAGGCACATAATTGCTGTCTCGAGCGATTTCTGTATTTCTAATGAATAGCGAAAGACATTGTTCTGAAGTTAACGTAGTGCAATGTGTCTGCCTTGAGAGAAGTAATCCCGTTTGATAAATCTGAGACGACAAATCGCCACGGTCGTGTTGTAATGCGGAGTTCTGTTTGCAACATGCAGCCTCCTCCCGTGCAGGCTGCCTGACAGTGTGCTGCAGGGACGGGGTCTGGCTTTCTCCGAGTACCTACATGGCAGGAACCCGGCTGGTAGTTGTTTCTTTCTCTGCTAGCTTAATAGATTTTGCTCTTTTAGAGGAGTGCAGTCAATCAGTGACTATAATCTTTCCAACCTAACTACATTTTTCCACTGTTCTCTGAACTTCGAGCTCTGATTTCATGCCTCAGTGAGCTGATGAGTTTTTGTAATTCCTTTATTCCATGTGAATTTTAATATGCAGTAATGGGAGCCCCTTGCCAGGCACTAAATCATACTTAAAGCTTCAGTTGATGCTGTTCCTTGTCTTGGTGGAAGATTTGGGAACACTGCTGTGGTAGTTTACTTGTCAAAGTGGGTATGAAGACACTAATTGTCAACGTTTTACTGAAGCTTCCCACTTAGATGAGATGCTGCAAGGATACATTTGTCTGGGGTGAGGATTGAATCAGAAATACCGAATCCACCGAAAGAGTGGGCAGCATTTTAGCTGTGCATCGTGGAAGCCTTGGAGACAGCTGTCACATGAGGGGGTGAGAGCTGGGGTGAAGAGTAAAAGCTCACACTTGGGCTTCAGGTTCATTACTGGGATGAATGGGATTAATGGGTTTATGACTCTATTGTGAACCAAGAACAGTGTCTAAGCCTAGTGGGTTTGGCCGGCTTAAGAAAGAATCGGCTGCTCGGCAAAAGGAGGTGCTTAAACCTGGTTTTCAGAAGTGCTGAGTGCACGCCAGCCTTTGGCAGTGCAGCTGGTGTTTGTCACGGAGGTGTCCAACCTTGGAGCTGCTCGGCGTGCGGGACGGCGAGGTACCAAAGTGCTGCCCGTGCAGCGAGCGGCCGGGAGCGCTGGGACGAGGGCAGCAGCTAACCGACGGTGCAGATTTTGCCACTGGCCACTTGGCCAGGTGGTTTGGTAGGGCTTGCACAGCCCGAGTTGAAGCCCAGGCTGGTGGCACGTGGGCTGTTTCCCATGCTGGCTGGGTCAGACGTGTCCTGCAGCCAGCCCTCCCGAGTCCTCTGCGGACTTGCTCTCGTCATGGTGCTGTAGAGGACTGATCTGCTCTTGGGCATTGAAGAGCTGGTCAGTTTTCATACAGGATCAATGCCAGTGGGAAACAAGTTCTGAAATCTAGAGGTCGCATGGAAGATTTGATGAGGTCTAACAAGTGTTTATTCTCTTTGGCATGTAGTTTTGCCCAGGTATGGGCCAGGTTGCTCTGTCCTCACAGCTCGGTGGTTTCACACCCTGAAGCTCTCGTGTTGTTGACTGCAGTGGTGAAAAGGAGCCACTCACCCTCGGCAGCGCCACCGGGAGCGTGGCCGGCAGCAGGCATCCCCGCTCCGTCAGCAGCCTGCCGCAGCCCCGCGACTGCGCGCTCTCCACCTGGTCCTCCTGGAGCCGGTGCGATCCCTGCCAGAAGAAAAGGGTGAGTGCTTGTGGTCTAGGTGGGAATCCCGGGAAACCGGGAGGCAGAGCCTCCTCCGAGACCTGTCTGTGGGGTTGGGCACAAACAGCGGGGAGCTGCCGAGGAAAGCCTTGCACAGGTGAGACTGTGGGCTTTGGCTTTCAGGTGGCTTTTAGTTCTTCAGCTCAGCACCCCCAGTGCCTCCAGTGCTTTCCAGGCTCACTGTCCTGAGAAGGTGTAAGCCCAGGCTGGTGAAAGCACAGGCAGGAAGCCCAGGCTTTGCAGGGACTTGCCAACACGCTCCGCTTCTTCCAGCATCAGTCGAGGCACCGTCCCCACTAATGGTCCCTCGTGGGACCTGGAGACACTCGGTGCCTCTCAGGATTAAGATGCTTTTTCTCCTCTGCCAGTGAGCATTTTCTACCTGAGAAGCCCCATCAAATGGAAGTAATGATCCCAGCAGCGTAGCGAGCAAAATCCCCATTGCTAGGGGGACCGCTGCTAACGAGTTGGAGAAGCTGTTCCAAGGCTTTAGCGGGAATAACCAGTGATGGGAGATGGGAAGAGTGAAGCTTCGTATCAAAGAGTTAATCTTAAAAGCTGGGAAAAAAACGGAGGGCTAACATATTGGATGGAGTAATTGACTGCTTCACAGCAGTGTTGTGGGCGGAAAAAAATCCCTAATGATACAGAGGGCCAAGTAAATACACTGACAGAAAATAACAGGGGATGTCGTTACCAGCGCTAATTGAAAGAGAGGAGATGTAACTGAATCCTTCCTTACTCTTGCAAATGCCTGCACTACCCTGTCAGGCTCATTTAAACAAACTGTCAAAGAAAAGCAAACTTTTCCTCATCCCTTCCAATCCTCAGTCCTTCCTCAGTAAAATTAAAACTGTTACAGATCAGAAACCTTTGAAATGAGGCATGTTATTAGCATCCTGCTTCTTTGCTGACACTTTTTTTTCTTTAATATGACAGTGCTCTTTAGATCAGATCTCCCTGACACAAAGTTTGTTTTTTTAACTAGGGAAGCGTAAAATTCACAATTTCTGTACACTTGAGTCAATATTTTTTATTTCATCACAGTACAGATTTGCCCGCCTGGAACAACCTTCTCAGTTCAATGGAGATCCCTGTGATTACCCTGACAAAGAAACCGAGGACTGTGTTACAAACAATCCTTGCAGGAGTAAAGTTAGATGTGAAGGTTTTGTGTGTGCAGTCACAGGTAAGGACTTGGGGAGGGAGATGTGGTGGTGCTGGGGTGGCACCTCTGGCACCACTATGCTGAACTTCCTGCTTCTACAAGAGTTTGCTGGGCCAAGGAGATGTCAGGATTTGGGCCGGGTCCATCCATGCTTGTGTTGTGTTTGCATCAGTGATTGTGAGTGAGCCTGTTGGCCAACACCTGTCAGTATAAAGCATGTCTTTAAAATTTCCAAATAGGAAACTAAACCCCGATTTTATCAGTAAAATCTGGAGCAGAAGCGGATCTGACAGCAACAGAGGATGCACTGGGCATCCTCGAGACGTGCCCAGGAGCACAGCAGGTTATGATGGCATTTCCCTCCATCCCCATCAATGACTAATTAGTCGGGGACACTGTGAGCAGAGTGGGGAAGCAAGGCAGTGGTCAGCTGTATCCAAAATTTGATCAGCCTCTACTTTGCATCTGCCCCCTGGCAGTGGAGTGGAAGGTATGCAGGGAGCAGGGCGTGGGGCAGAGGGGAGCTCAGCACCCGAGACGGGGCAAAGGGGAGCGACGCTGATCTCTGGCCGCCAGGCTACTGGTTCTGGTGAGGCTGAAAAACAACTCGGTAATTACAGTCATGGGAAGGGTGGGGGGGAAATACTGCCATAGACAAGATCTGCTGAACAGTCTCCAGCACGTTTGTTTTATCAAAACTGAAAAGTTCTATCAACTAAAAATTCTATTCTTTTTCATACTTTTAATTATGGTGGGGAGGTTTCTAGGTTGAACAAAGAATTTTAAGATTATGAAAGTTTTGAGCAAAACTGAGCAGATGGAGTTTGGTGATCCATGCAGACAGAGAAGAAATCTTTTCCAGCTAGATTTGAGCCATACGTTACAGTCTTTTATTTTGTTTCTAGACTCGGAGTCAGGGAGTGTGTAACAGTTTTATGAGTAATTTACACCTTGCGTCCTAGGGAGATGCATTACACGGAGGCTGCTCTGTAATGGGGATGATGACTGTGGGGACCAGTCAGATGAAAAAAACTGCAAAGAAGTGTTTAAAAAATGTCACCAGAAGATGGAGCAATACTGGGGAATAGAGAATCTGGCGAAAGGGTGAGTCGGTGACCTTCATGAGATGTTTTCTTAAGGATAAGAATGATCTTATGTGGCTTCAGACATGAACATAGAACACAGCAAGGCTGTCCCAGTGGCTATATCCAGGAGCTGGTTAGGATCCAGCAGCCTTTGGAGTGCTGGTCCACATCCCGGTGGGAAAAGCCTTATTGACTCCGTGAGTCTTTCAGGGAGAGACAATGTGAGCAGAAGTCCCCGGTGTTCCCAGGAGTGCTTGTGCACCCTGCAGAGAGCATCAGCTGAGCTTGCAGATGTGTCCTGCGAGAGCCTGCGCGTGCTCTTTGCATTGCCAGAACTTGGTGAGTGAAGAGGGAAGTGTCGATGCCAAACATTTCTCTAATGTCTGCAGGTACTTGCACTTAAATCAGTCAGTGGGAGAGTTTCAGTAATCCAGTTATTTTGCGCGGAGGTAAGTAAAGTTAGACTTTGGCCGTTTTCAGTCTGTGGGGAGCAGGAATGTCCGAGCAGGAATGTCCTAGCCTTTGGGAACCGAGACACTGCTTCAGGCTGGGCTTTTGAAAGAAAAGCAAAGGAAGGTTTGTTAAAATCTGAGGATAATGTTATATCATTCTTTATAGAGGGACTTAAATCAGCATCTTGGTTTGTCTAAAATCTGAACCCAACTGTGGATTGGTATTTTTGCACAGTATATTGGTTTTGGGAGGGGTCAGCACTTCTGAGTTTTCTTCCACAGCAGTGACAGACAGTGGAATGTGTGTCCTTTGCATGAGTAGGGTAGGATTAGTCTGCGTGCTAGCAAACTCCAACTTTGCGGGGATTAAAATCCATGTCTGAATTGATACACTTTTTGCAGGCTAACAATGTGGCAACTTTCTGTAAGATCAGACTGTGTGAAAAGAGTTTTTCTCATTCTGCAGAAAAAATAAATGCTTTTTACATTAAAAAAGGAAAAGAAAAAAAATCATACAGCAGGGAAAAAATTATCATTTCCTCCTTATTCTCTAGAGATACGGCTGCCACACATGTCATTGCTAACGCTTTGTACTTCTGAGTTTAATCAAAATTAAAAATAATGTTGGACAATTAAAAGAACATGCTTCTCATCTCTTTGAAGCTACAATTGCTCAGTAATTTGCTTTTAGTGGACTTCCCTTCTTTTCAGAGCTGTTCGAAAATTTAGTTAATTTTAGATATCTGTTCTAAAATACAAGTTAGTATTTTACAGCTTCAGAGTCATTATCGTGCATCCCCAAAATTAGGAGAGGCAGATCTAACAGAGAGCTGGGGCACTAACAGGACATGACATGGTCTATTAGTAATTTATCTCTTTTTTTTGGTGAAGTTTGATCTAATGACTCTTGTTACAATTTGAGTATGAGTTTGTTGGAGGTGAGTGCCATGTCCTCAGCTGTGTGCCTTCAGGGTGATGCGAGGGTGTCTTGACAGTTAGCAACAGATGGGGTTTTACTGCAACAGATCCCACCAGCAGCAATAGGAAGAGCAAACGATGGGATTTAATCACCTCATCAAAAAAGACTGCAGTGCTACATCCTTTCTTAGAGCAGACAGGTTAAGATTACTGTCCATCATCCACTAAAATCAAGGGGAAATTTCCCAGTAATTTCAAGGAGTAGTTGAACAATTGCTTGAGTACCTTTATTTTTGTTCCCTGAAAATCTGTACTCTTGTCTGCTGACCTCGGGAGGTTCCTTGACCAACCTGGTATGACCGATAAACCAGAACAAAGAAATACAAATGAAAAATTAGTCTGAACTGATCCCATGGGTTGGCAAACCTGTCTTTGAAGATCCTGCTGGGTACTGCTGCCCTACAGTGGGCATTTGGGGATGCTTGGGCTGGGCAGCCTGGTGGGTCAGGGGTTTGGCTGGTCCAGCTGGTTCTGCTCTTCCATGTGGAGTTACAGTAGAGGTTATCAAAGGTGCCGGTGCTGGTGGCAGTAGTGCTGTGCTATGATTCATAGCTGAGTGGTGAAAATTGCCCTTCATATCCATCCAGCTGTCAAAATTCAACTGTCTTTTGCTTTCTTGTTAATCAGTTAGGTTTTTCTGCAGCAGCTGGGTTGGTCAGGCAGCAAAAGGCATTGATGCTTACTTCTAAATGGATGCATCAGCCAAGGCATTTGATGCTTACCTCTAAACTGATGATAATCATAATAATTTGCTGTTATGCTTCCTATACAGGTTAAATATCTTCACAAACAACTTGGAAGGATTAGTTCTTGATCACAGGTACTACGCTGGCGGATGTTCTCCCCATTATATCATGGACACACGATTCAGAAAGCCATACAATGTAGAAAGCTATACACCAGAGGTACGTGCCAGATTTGTCTGCAAGTAAATGTAGGTACGTATATTCCAACAAATGCAGTGTGCAATCCTGATAAAGCTTCGTTACTAAATCATTTTAGAAAAAATGGTGAAATCTGTGAGACCAAATGGGACAAGACTGAATTTAGCCCTACTTCTAGAACATCATCATACCCCACGCACTCTGTGAAGTTGGACACATCCCCTGAAAGTATCCATGTGCACTGGAATGGCAATGTTTCCTTGGACCTTGTCATTGCAAAACCAGAGCCTAACCTTCCCGGTGCCATCTGTCCAGGAGGGCCCAAGAGCCACTCGGTGGGCACTGGGAGGTTAATTTTAGATGGAATTGTAGAGTGCCTGGAGACCCAGGCTGGGAAGGCTGTCCTTGTGCAACCGCCTAGGATTTAGCAGTGCACCACATGCTTTGTGTGAAAGCTTACTTCCGTGGTGCATCAAAGCTGTATTTCAAATATTATATATTTGACCTTAATGCTTGTGATGACATAGCATGGTATTTTGGAGTGTTGCCCACTAGGAAACCTTTTCCTTTTAGAATTCATTCTTTAAATGGTGCCTGTGTTTAAGTTTTCACCTTCTTTGCATAAGAGTGACATATTAAGTAAAAGCCTGAGGTCTTTGCAGTGTGGAGGAGATAGTAGCTTTCCTGCTGCTGTAAATCAAGTATTCTTGCAGCCCCAGTGTTAATAATAATAGTGCTTTGCAATTATACAAAGCTTTTCGTCTTCACAGTGCAAGTATTAATTCACAAGTACATTTGTATCTGTATTGCTTCCCCACGCTTCAGGTATACGATCACTATGCAGGAAATCAGACGTGTTGTTTTTGCTTTCCGTTTAGACCAAAGGCAAATATGAATTTACAATGACTGAATATGACTCCTACTCAAATTATGAAAGCAGTGTCCTGAAGGCAAAAGCTTCGCAGTCGAGCTTCAGCTTTGGTATAAAAATACCAGGAGTGTTTGAACTTGGTTACAATTCAAATGACAACAGGTTCAAGAAGTTCATTCAAAGGATGAAAAGATTTTCTTCAACTGTAAGCACTGCTCTACTTAATTCCCTGCTGACGTGTTACCTCTGTGTGTGTGTGTATCGGTGTGATCCTCACCATCAGGTCGGCAGCCATGACTAGGATAAATGAAATCTTTCCCCCTGATTGGATTTTGCCATTTGCATCGATCGAGTGTTAACTAAGGCCATTACACCTTCATTTGTGTTTACAGCATCCAGGAGCTCTTCATTGTTGGCCGGGGCCCGGACTGCCCAGCCTCCCCCACCCGCCCCAGCTGAGCGCAGTCTGTCCAGTGTCCTGCTGGCCGTCCGCGTTTGGGTTTTTGTAGTGAAGTCACTTAAAAAAATGAAACCAAGAAGCCGGTTCAAATGGCCTCCCCTCCATCCAGTGAACCTGCTAGTGTGAGAGGTACAAGTGGCACTCCTAACAGGCTGTGCATGCTGCGCCCCAGCCGGGGAGGTGCTGAGCATCTGGCCCTGCCAGCCGTTGAAAAGCTGTTGCCAACCGCTGCCACCGCAGTCTGGTGGGAGGCGCCTGGGTGCAGCCAGCACAGTGACTCCTCCAAGGGAACCTGCGCAGGCGGAGCTGGGGCTTAGCTGACGAACCGGGGAGCCCCCAGTTCCCTCTGCCCTACGGGTGGGTCACAGTGACTCCCCAGCACAGAAATCTGGGGTGAAAGGAGGGCAGATGGGATTTCCGCAGTTCCAGGAATTTCCGCACCAGTACACACAGCCCAGAAAGTGGTCTGCAGTGGGGACAGCTGCTGCCTGTGCAGTGTCACCTCACACGTGGGGGCCGTCCCTCCTGTCGGGGGGATCAGCAAGGCAGGGGCTGTCACCACGGTAAATGACAATGCAGCCAAGCTGTTCAACAGTAGGGCAGCCTTGACAGTAGCATGGAGCAGAACGTGCTAGCAGGCCTTCCGAGGGTTTAATTCTAGACTAGCACAGGCCGGTTTACTGCGGCCAGTGTGATCTATCTGCTGAGCACATCATTTGCCAGATCAGGACACACGCACCACAAAATACGGATGGCACAATCACTCCCAGCCTCGTCTGCGGAGATTTGGTCACAACTGTGATCTGATGCACCCTTCAGGCTGGCTGGAGATGCTTTAATCTATAACTCCTAGGACTGCTTTATGAGGTTCAATCTGAGGTAGTGTGCACCATCATTTGATTTCTTTTTTTCATCTGTTACTGCTGTAAACAAAGCTAGCTCTTGTCAGAGGTTTAATAGCATCACTGATCTGTCTCTCCCCTCGGTATGCAGTGCGCTCAGGAACAGCAGAGTATTTATTCCTTGTTGCTATTAAACTTGCATTTGCTTCCTGCAAAGAGGCATTTCCCATGACAAGACCAGAGGTATCTGAGAAGCATTTGCAATAGATATCCAGAAAGAAATGCAATACTAAGTCTTGGATTTTATTATTTAAGCTACAGAGTTCTGTACTGAACCCCGCCATGTGCTTGTCCTGCTGGGCCAGACAACTGGACACTAAATCCTTTGAACATGACAAAAGACCTGTTCTGTTCCTGACTTTTATGCCAGAAAGGGGAGATACTATATTTATCCGTGTACACATGTATCTACACAGAGACATATAAATGCGCGCGTGTGTGTGTTTTCTTCTTTCCTTTCAGTTTTGTTAATGGCATATTGTGTGGATTATAAATATTAATACGGATCAACCAGAGACTTACCATTTCACATATAAATCATCATGATTTCAGATGTCAGAATTTTTCAGGAGGGAGCTTGTGAGAAACAAAGGCTCGTCAACATTATTAAGGGTAGAGCAGTCTCATGGGGTGCTGCTTGTGTCCTTGGAGCCTGGGGGTGTCGGAGCAGAGCCTGGAGCCTGCTTTTCCCCATGTCCCAGTCATGGCCTGAGCCAGCACCCAGCCTGTAATGGGTGGCTCTCCCTCTTCCTTCCTCCCTCTGTAATACCAGTCAGAATCCCGATGCTCAGAAACTAAAATTTTTGGTTTTGCTAAATTAAAAGATTTCCAGTTGAAACTGTTAAATTGAGAAATCCTGAGCAGAGTTAATTATTTAATAGCAAATAGCTGCACATTGCACAGGAGCGACATCCCTCACCCCTTCTGGATTCCCTTGTGTCTCTGCATTTCGTGTAGTCCAGCAAGTTCGTTCACGCCCGCTCTGAGCTGGCTGTTGCTGTTTATAAGCTGAAGCCCCGAGCCCTGATGCTGCATTACGAGTTCCTGCAGAGACTCCATCAGCTCCCGGCAGAGTACAGCTACGGGGAGTACAGGGAGCTCTACAGGGACTACGGGACCCATTACATCACGGAGGCTACCGTCGGTGGCACCTACGAGTATACTTTGGTTGTGAACAGCGACGAGCTGCGAAAGGCAGGTACGTGCATGTGATGGTGGTGCCAAAGCTTTAGGGCCAGCTTTTTTGGGGGGAAAACCCCTCTGTGGGCACCCAGTGATGGTTCAGGTCTGAGGTCTGACGCGAGAGGTGGTAGAAGAAGGAGTCAGCAACATCTCGGAGAAAACCTGCGGGAGGCAGGGGAGTAGAAGTGCTCTGGCAGTGACTGAAGAGCCTGGTTTTCAAAGCATGCTCGGCATCGTGAGCTTCATCTAGCTCTCAAGCTGTGGGTGCTGCCAGTTCACAAAAAAGGGCCCTGTAGCAACTATTTCAGATGACATGTTTTGGAGGCTGACAAGATGCTGAGATGAATGAGAAGCATGTAGCATAATGCTTTTGTTAGCTTTGAAAACCTTTACCTACGTTCTTTTTCCATTGCCTTTCAAATGACAGTTTTGAAACACCTTTAGCCTCAAGAGCTTTTCCAGCGTGTAGGAAACAGTAAATAATTTGCTGGGTGACTCTTGTGCCTGACATCGCTCTTGCTCTTTGACTCTGGCTTCCTTTTTTGCGAGAAATGATGATTGTTGTGTAGGCTAGAGCGAGCCGTGTGACATTAATCAATAGCTGCACTCTCTTATTTATTCATTGGCATGGGAGTGAGTAACTGCCTTCACTGTCTATTTGTGAAAGCATTTAGTGGACTCTGCTCGGTGTGACGCTCAGTCTGTTTGCTCTTCTGCTGGTCTAGGAAGTTGCTTATCCTGTAGTCAGATGCAGCCCGGAGGGACAGCATTTAGATTCAGATATTCAAAACATTAGCACTGCCCAATTTCTCAGCTGTTGGTGTGGGTCCATCACAAGTCACGTTTGCTTGAGCTATTACATACTATTTTTTGCATCAGAACGCTGCCTGTCAGTGTCTGCTGACCTAGACCAGGATTCTGCAGTAGTACCAGTGTTTTCACGCTGGCCCCAGTGCTGAGCTGGGCTGTACGTTCTCACTGGGGTTTGGTAGGTCCAGTCTGAGAATGCAGGCTTTTTCCTTCAAGTCCATCATCATGTTTGTCCTGTTTGTGCTGGAAATCAAGGCTGCTTTTGCAGATCTGGTATCACACGCCAAGTCACATGGTTGGTGCTTGCACTGCTCACACATACAACCCAATATGCTGGATGTGCCTGTGGTTCACAATTCCATACTTTCTGTGGGAAAGAAGGCAGGACAGCGGTCTGGGTTGTGCTGTACAAGGGATGTCACAAAACAGTGGCTCCTGCCTGCAGGTGCTTGTGGACTGTGAACGTTAATAGGGGCCATCATGTGTCAACCCAAAACTCAGTGCGTCCTCTTTGCTGATCAGATGTATGAGGAGAGCGTAAGAACAGGACAGTCATAAAGTGGTACCTGTGTTGTGAGCTCATGTAAACACTTGTGTCATCAAGACAGGAGTTTAGTTTAAAACTTACAGAATTCTGGGAAATGTGGGAGATTACAACACAAAAAAAAACAGAGAAAGAAAAGAGATACCTGAGTGTTGTATCTGGTGTTTCACAATCATAACCGCTTGAATATTCTTGTCAGGACAGCAAGGAGTTTGGAGAAGGACTTTCGGAAAGAACATGTAAAGGATTTGCAAATTTTTACATGCGAGGGAAAAAAAAATATACTAGAGCTTCATGGAGAAACTTCCATGAAAAAAAATTAAGGCTTTTCTGGCAGCAAAGAATTGGAGATGTGAGCTAGCAAAAGGAAGGAAAGCTACGATTACTCTTACAGTGCCTGTCTCCTGATGACGGGGATGGGTGGCGAGTATTCCTTTGTCAAGGACATGTGGCATTTAAGTCACAGGCCAGGCTCCCACCCACTGCAGCTCTGCATAACCCACTACAGCTGAGCTGGTGATTAATAGCCTCCTCTTCCAGCATTTTCCTTGCATTTGCACTTAGTTTCGGAGTTCTATAAAATGTAGAGCTTTCATTTCATTTCATATAGATCTGTTAAATATCCCCAAAAAAGCTTCTTCATCTCATCTCCTTTTTTCCCAAAGGAAAAATATTTATTAACTCCCATTTTCTGTGTATGTGGATAGAAAACAGTTGTATTAAAACGCTACAATGTTTTGGTGTATATTTAAGGTTATTCGCTGAGTGATGTCCAGAAGTGTGCACAGCACGGCTTTAACATTGGTGCAAATATTGATGGTGTCTATCTGAAGCTTGGAATGACTGAAGCTGGCTGTAAATCCCTTTTGAAAGAGATTGGAGGTAAGCATGAAACACTTCTGCCATTTAATTTCTAGCCTTTGTCGTAGCAAAAAGAAGATTTTGTGGTCTCGCCTGCCTGAAATATTTCCTCACTCCCTTGCAGCTGCTTTTGGGACCGCTAGGTAACCCCAGGCAAGCTTAACAGAGGTGTAGATATCTCAAAGCTTGGGTTTTGGCAAGTTTTTCTTGGCTGGTTAGATCAGAAATACCGGCTCGGGGTCCCAGGGAAAAGCAGGGACAGATAATCCGTTACCCACCAGGCTGGTGCTGTGTTACCGATCCACGCATCTCTCAGCAGAGGAGCCCAACGCGCCCCTTTTTGCACCCAAAAAAGCCCAAGTGGGGAAAGCAGGGAGGGAAGCGTGTGTGGGAGCCTCAGGGGCCATGCGGGAAGCTGGGGGTGTTGCAGTGGGAGGAGGGCACACCTGAAGGTATGCAGAGGAGAACAGGCAATATTCATGGTGGTGAGGAGCACCTGTGGAAGGGCCTGCGAGCTTGTAGCCACAGAGGAGAAATGTAGGGGAGAGGTAGAGGGTGCATGAGAGGAGGATGGGGGTGTTGCCGCAAGGGAACAGGAGGGACACAGGACACACAGCGTAGGAAACCAGGCGTCAGGTGTGACACACTTGTGGCCTTTTGCCTTTGCCCTCTCAGTGGGGTGGGTCATATACAGGGGTGTTCTGGGTTAGCTTATAACCCCACTGCAATCCCCAAAGAGATACCTGAGCAGAGTTAGCCACTTTCTGAATGCATTTTTGCAGACAGCACCTCCAAAAAACAGTATGTGGAAGATTTCATCGCCCTTGTTCGTGGCGGAGCGAGCGAACACATCACCGCGCTGGCTTACAAAGCCCTGCCAACGGCCGCACTCATGCAGGAGTGGGGAGATGCTGTGCAGTACAACCCTGAAATCATAACGTTAAAGGTACTGTATCCTTCGCTTCATGCAGCCTCACGTAGCTGAGCACCTTGGAGAAGTCTGTGTTTAAATAAACAGGATTTAAAGAAAAACAAAACACACCGGGGAAATTCCTAGGGTAAATAATTGACCTGTATTGTACAGCACAGTTTCGCTAAGACTGGGTTTTCAGAAAATCAAAGGTGTGATGCATTAAAAAGGTGTGGTTGGCAGTACAAGAAGCTTTAACCCTTGCCACTTGGCTGTGCAGATGTGATCTCTTGCTGCCTATCAAGCAGATCAGATGATCCGCCTTCTGTTTTACCAAGGTATCACTTACCAAAAATGTATCTAGCAGCATGTAAGTTAGAAGTGAGCAGAAATATGTAGCAATTCTGCCTCATCGTTTTTAATATCAAAGTAAGTTCACTCTGAGTGAATAGTACAAAGGTGCAAGAGGACATCCTTTTAAACAGGGGTTTGGACTGGTAGTAGTGGAAGTTGATTTTATTATTGTATAATTGGTTTTAATTATAAAATTTAATTTTACGCAAAAATATTTCGATTTGTAAAAGGTGTTTGTTTCTCATTGAAAATTCTGACTTTTCAGTTAAAAAAAAAAAAAAAAAAAGGGTGAATTCTAAAACGTGTGAAGCAAACCAAAACCCATTAATTTGGGAATATAGCCAGTGCCTGTCCGGCGCTCGCTGCAGCGGGGGCAGCTTTCCCAAGCCTCTGGTGCACTGAGCACCTGGGCAGGAGACGACAGGAACTCAACCCTCCGTGCTAGATCCCACGTACAGAAAATTCTCCCACAAGAAATGGTGATGTTCTTTGTCTCGCCTGGCATCAGTGGCCAGGCTGCCCAGTGAAAAAACCCAGACAGTGTAATTTGGATTTGGTATCTATAATCCTTCATTTCCATACCAATATCCCTGTGGGGCTTGAAGATCAAAAGTACCAGCAGAGTGTGACTAAATGTCAGCCCAAGAATGCTTAGTTAGGGAAAACTAAAGCAAATCAGTTCATAAATCATCGGCTGAAGGGACTTGGCAGGTCACTCCTAGTGTATTTTCTCATTTGTATGATCTGAATTCAAAAAGCAAAGTATGGATCACAGATAATTGATGAAGAGTGGATGTACAGCAGTGGGAAATGAGCAATTTTTGTTTCATTGAAACATTCTTCTGTTTCTTGTAGCTTGAGCCTGTGAGGGCAGCGGGGTGCTCCTTCATGCTTACTGGCATCTCTAGAGCAAGGATGGGAATTTGGGATGGATCCTCGGATGGCATGTGCCAGCGTTGTCCCACTGGCATTAGTGGGTGACTGGCAGTATTGAGACCACACTTTAACTTCCTCTTGTGTTCAGGAAAAAAATTAACGAGCGGGTCAAAGTCTCCTTGGTCCCTGCTGCATGTCCGCCGTGTTGTGCCCCCACTTACCTCCTCCCACCGAACCCCTCTGCCGATGCAGATCACAGTCCTCTCTCTTCTGAAGGCAGTGGAAACCCTTACCTGGGCTTCACACAGAGAGAAATCGCCCTTGAAATGCAGTAGTAGTGGAAGTTGATTTTATTGTTGTATAATTGGTTTTAATTATAAAATTTAATTTTAGGCAAAAATCTTTCTATTTTGCCTATTTGCACCGTTGCACGGTGAAAGTGCAAATTGGAATGGCCATGACCATGTGCCTCCGGCTGTCCTGTGTAGAAGGAATGGAGGAGATTTTTGGGGGTGCATTTTTGGGGGTATCTTTTTTAAATCCGAGTAAGAGAGCACTCAGGAAAGGTAAGTTTGAGCAAATTTGATCTAAAAATATCGATATCAGGGAAGTGGATGAGGAAGGATTTAATGAATCTTCTGTGAAGCTTTGCCCATTTGTCAACTAATGGTAGGGCTGTTGTATTGTGTCGTGCGTTTACAACTGCTTTGGTGGTGTAAACCCAGGGGAGGATCCCTGTAAGTATTCCTGACATCCCTGCCGTGTTCTCCATGAGGTTTAAGGAAATACCAATTGGAAATCTGGAGCCTGTACCACAAAGCCTTAATTTCCCTCTCCAGCTGTGCCGCCACCGACCCTGCGATGCTCGCACCATCCTGAACTTGCAGTCGAGTGCGGTTTCTTCCCTCCCTTTAGGCAGAGCCGCTGTATCAGCTGGTGACTCCGGCTGACTTCGCCAATGCAATCACAATAAAAGAAAACCTGCGACGGGCTCTGGAGGAGTTTCAGCTGGAGACCAGTTCTTGTCGCTGTGCCCCGTGCCATGGCAATGGCATCCCCTTTTTGCAAGGTAGAAAGATTTTGCACCTCTCCTTTACCCTATAAGAGAAATGTGCTTGGGATTCGTGGGGAGTGAGGAATCTCGGCGCATAATCTGCTCTTTAGTTTCTCCTGTAATTTCTTTTTCAGGTAATTAATTTATTTTGCTCTAAGTTGGTCTATTTGTAGAGTGCCACTGGTAAGTAAAGGCAGTAAAGTCAAGGGATGTGTCTTTTTAATGGGAGTGACCATCTGTATCAGTTTTGTGGAAGAATTTGTTCCTTCTCAATTATGCATTAAAAAAAAAAAAAAACTTGACATCTTTAAGCCTCCTCCTTTGCTTTCAAGATTGCTTCCATCCTCCTGGAGAAGCGACTACTGCCTCAGCATTAATTAGTGTTTGTAAAAGTGTTCTGAAGATGAAAAGCACCATATAAGTGCCAAGCACAGTTATCACCGTCACCTCCCCCCATTTCCAGTAGAAGCTGTCCTTTGTAAGCAGGCTGTGATTTAAAAATGAAGGGGGAAAATCATCAAATTGAATGAAAACTGCACTGCCTAAACAGAGATATGTGAGGTGATGAGAGCTTCTAACAAAGGGACTATTTTGTCAAGTGCCTAATTCCAATCTGCATCTACAGAAATCCTGATGAGAAATGTTATCTTCTAAATCCATCTAATGCAGAAATGATTGCTTCAGGTACCAGCTAGTTGATTGTAGCACTTAAAGGATTTGTCTGATGATTACCCTTGTTTAAATAACTTTTTAGGAGCTGAGTCAGGTTAGCGTTTCATTTAGGATCTCCTCAACAAGAGGTTTTAAGGGGCCGTTTGTTTTCCTGGGTGGGAGCCATCCTGCAGGATCCTGCCATGGGATGCGCACCGCAGTCAGAGCAAGTTACGGGGACTTTGGCCCAGGTCCCAGCCGGGACGCTCCTGTCCCGGGTTTGCTCCCTTCAGCTCTCCCAGGATAGCTCCTTCGGAGAGGAGCAGGGGGCTGCGTGGTGCCCCGTGCCGGCTCGCTGCGCCGGTGTAGCTGCGGTTGAATGAGGCGCAGCCGCAGGAGAGGCGAGAGGGGCGGCAGCGCCGGCCACAGCTCCCCTGCCTTGCGGCTCTTCTGTGCTTTCACCGTCGGAGAGAAATTCTGACGGTTCGCCCTTCCTCGCTGAAGATGAAGTACTGAAAAGAAATGGGTGTCTGCAGGGAGATGTGACGTGAAGTCTCTAAACCCACCGTCTCTGCTTACTTTCAGGAACCGAGTGTGAATGCTTGTGTCCCCTGGGCTACAGTGGCACTGCCTGCCAGGGCAGCGGGAGGGGAGGTAAGAGGTTCCCCAGGCCTGGGGCAGGCCCGGCTGTGGTCAGGAGTGTCCGGGGATGGCGGCGGATGGACGGGCAGCAGTGCCCAGTGCTGGCTGTCCCCACTCTGCCCGGCACAAGGGGTCAGGGTCCTGCAGAAGTGACAGACAGACTGTGCCTGCCCTCTTCTACATTTCGTTGCACTCGGGAAAAGGTGGCTTTACTTCAGCAGTTCAAAGCTGCATAAACGTGCCTCGCAATTGTATTATAATACAAAGTCCTGCTTAATTTACAATCCATGGCGAGCCTCAGGTCTTCTCCATCAGCTCTGTTTCCTAAGTTTTTCCCTTTGATACAGCCAGTGTGATGCAAACTGTTTTCCCCCAGATATGCTACCATGCATTTTAATCTTAAAATCTGATTATGTTGTTTTGAAGCATTTACTAATGCTTCTTGGTCACTTTGTATCGCTGCTTTCTCCTGACTGATGTTCTTAACTCCTTCCAGTTTAGGATGATCTGTGAATTTAATCATTTTGTTTACTTCTTCCAGCTCATTAATTTAGATGCTGAATAATGCCAGATCTCAGGCACTCAGAGCTCTGGCACCATCCCACAATTTGATGCACTGCGTTTATCACTGGCCTTTGTTTACAGTCTTTTATCCAGTTCTTATTCTGCATGACTGTGTCCTAACTAAACCAGGCTGAAATACATTTTAAGCCAAGATTTCACTCAGAAGGGGATCAATTTTGTAGGTGTTCCTTAGGAAGTCCATGGAGCCTTAAACTGTGGAGTCACTTACACCTTGTTCCAGTCTGCTTACCACACGTGTAATCGCATCCAGTCCTCCCAGAGACTCACATCCATCCACTTGTCAGCATGCAACTGCCTTTCTCACTCCCCTTCCCTCCTTTTAGGTATTGCCTCCACGTGTAGCTCCATGATGCTCAGGATTTTGAGTTCATATCACTCATGTGTTCAGGGTCCAGAAGAAACAGTGTAATAGGAAAAGCAATGGATGGAAAGCTGAATATTTAAGCTGGTTTTCATTGAAGACGAACATGCTAACGTTTCCCCTCGCACCTCAAGATGTGGCTGACACAAGTTTAGTTACTGTTTTTCTTACCTAGGCTTGGACTAAGTGAGAGAGAGAAGCGTCCTACAAGCAGATTTAAAACTAATTGATATTTTTTCCCTTGTCCTTGCTGCAGAAAGCGTAGTTTGGACAAACACCAGCAATGCTGAACAGAGAATGAACATCTTTGAAACAATCATTTATTGTTAATGAGTCAACGACGTTGTTAGTGGTGTGGACAGGGGCAGAGCTGTTTGTATTTAAATGAGATTCGGGGAAGCTGACAGCTCTTCCCATCTAAAGAACTGCTTTATTCTGACAGTCCTTTCTGGCTTTGGGTTTTTTTTCCAGATGCTGCTATTAATGGAAACTGGGGTTGCTGGGCCAGCTGGTCTCCCTGTTCAGGAGGTCAACGAACAAGGAGACGACAGTGCAACAACCCTCTCCCACAAAACGGTGGTTCGTCGTGCTCAGGACCAGATACTGAGTCAGCTGCTTGCTAGAGGGAATCATTAAGAACTTACACAAAACTGCCGAGTGGTTTGCAGACTGAGTGGGAAGATGTCAGCTGACTGGCTGCTGAGCTGGCCTCGCTCTGCTGATGGGTCTCATCCAGGGGCGCGGAAGTTGGAAACATTTCAGGAGACGCTGGGAGCTGGGTGTGTGTTATGAATCACACCTTCAGCCACGCTTTGCAGTTGTCCCATGGGATTGAATGTGCTTACTGTTCTTAATATTTTGACTTTTCTCTGTCTTTATTGCAATGGGCTAACCGAGACAAGCTTTATCTCCAGCCTTATTTGATAGCTGCATGATTTTAAATTTTACTGTTCCATTGAGATAAGAAAAGACTGTTTGATCTTACATGCACCAGAATGTGCGCTAATACGTGGCTTCTGTGAAGACAGCTGTGTCATGTGGAGCAAAATACAGTGTATTAAAGTCTAAATCACAATGAGCACAATAGTATCTAATGTGACATTTAAAGCTGCTCTGCCTCACTACCCAGTTTCCCAATTTATCCTAGTTAACGTAAATTGTCGTATCGTCGTTGTATTAGAAACTGTCTTGAAGGAGTAAAAACCAAATTGTGAAGAACAGTCTGTGACACCAAAGTGTTTGTAGGCTATATAGTGGTTTTACTGCTTCCTCCGGGGTGTTTCTGAAGTAGAACTGATACGTGGAGAGTGTTAGATACATCCTGCTGTGCTCAGATGCACCGATGCTCTGGTTCCTTGGGAAGGGGAGGGAAGGACACAGGGATGCTACTGGGACGGGGAGCTGGAAAGAAGTTGCTGTGCCTTGTGTTGCTTGGGGCTGTTGGAAGGCAGGAGAGATGGCTGCACTTGCAGGAGAGGCTGTACCTGGACTAGGGGCTGCCACTCCGGGATGCCAGGACCCTCCGCTGGGGCGGGATGAGCAGCCAGCTTTTCTGCCGTGGGCAGGATGAATGGAATGTTTTGGAACAAATGTCTTTGCACATCCCCTGAAATCTTCCACCCTTAGTAGTTGCCTCTGGCCCAAACAGGCTCTGGTTGATCAGGTTGATCCCGCGAGAGGCTGGATTTCGGCAGCTGCATTGCTAGTCCACCCTGGTTAGGACATCTGAGATGGAGAGAGTTTGCTATGGATAGAGCCAAAGCAAAGTGAATGGTTTGCACTTTGTTACTGTTCCTGGAGCCAGGTCAAACAAATGAGGAACTTGTAATACTGTGCCCTGTTTCATGACTGACCTGAGCCTGGAGCGTTCCAGGAACCTGCCTCCTGCCGTTTTGTTGGTGGTTAATGATTTTTGCAAAGGCATTGGTGGCACAATAACTTTGCTCCAGAAAACGATTCCACCAGTGCAAAGTTGTTTGTAAGTGTTTTAAGTCTTCTAACATCTGCAAGGTCAAACACTCTTCCGACGGTTTTTAGACATGCTGGTGATGATGGGTTGGTATCACCAGTTTCTCTCCTTTCAGACTGACACTGTCTAAATGTAATTCTTACAAGAACAGCTCAGGCTCTCTGACATCTGAACAATGGAACATGCATTTAGTTGTAGCCCTCATGCCGCCTCCACACTTATCAACAAGGTTTCTGTGACAGCTTTAAGAAAGGAAGAGCACGTTGCATATGTAAAAGAAGAGTGCTCTGTGCTCATGATGGGCTTCGTAATTGAGCTGCCAACCCCAAACATTTCCGTTAACCACTGCGTAACTGTGGTATCTTTTGTGTGATGGAAATTTGCCAAGAGGTTCATTTCAGATCATGGTCAAAGAGGTCACTGCTTAGACCAGGTATGATCTTCAAAGCTTTTTAAAGGGACACGGTGGAAGCTCTTCAGCAGAGGACCCTGCTCATGGTTCATGGGTGCCTGTGAGGACATGTACTGGTGCGGTTGCCTGCCCTTCTTGAGAAGCATCAATGTAATCTGGTTAAGGAACTTTCTCAGGTGAGTTGAGTGGCTTTTGTAGATTTAACCACCTTTCCTGATCACCAAGCTGGACTAAGCACTCTGACGTAGCCATAGCATCTGTCCACTGCTGTGGTGAGCAGAGCCAAATGGAGCGACCTGAGCTGGGACTGCTGTTCCCGGAATTGAAAAGCCCCGATTTCGTGAAGTGACAGTGCCTGGGTTTGGCTATTTCAGAGGTTTTTTGGAGGAAGAGAGGAGAGATTTGGCAGTCTTCAAGATCAGCAGGATAGTCAACTGACATATGGTTTAAGTAGTGGTTGAACACTGAGCCTATCGGCTTAGAAGCCTCCCATAAAGGACATAACTTTATCTTGTCCTTGCGATTTTGTGCTTTGATTCAACTAATGATTTATTATGACCTAGAGGGTAATAAAAAATACTATGCTGAAGCTTTTATTGTTTCATTTTGGTACACATTAAATTTTGGTACTGTCTTTTACTGGCGTTTCTAACATCCACATTCGGTGTAAGTTCAGATTAATGGCCCACGTATGAAAACTTGGAAAGGCTGCGGGCAGGCTGCGTGCGTGCTCAGCACAGGCTGGGCGGCTCTAGCCCATTTCTCTGGTTAAGACACTTGTCTCGATGGGCTGTTTCACAAGCAGTTTGCTTGTGGAAAAAAAGAAAGAAACTGGGTGAACGTGGAGAAGCTGGATTTTCTCCACCCTCCTGCTTGGAGATGTTGCTGCTGTGACGTGTGCTGGATGCAGTCAGAACAGCTTGGGAAGCTCCCAAAGGGTATTTTAGGTAAGTTGTAATTGTCACATCCAGCTTTCCCAGGACAAAACCAACTTGACTCTTGCAGCCCCTAACATCTCCATCAGAGGCGGGTAAGTCAGACTGGTTTCCAGCCTGGATTTGCTTGTTCCCTGTCTTTTCACATCACACAGACACTTCACATTTACCTGTGAGGGTGGAGCGTGGTCTAGGCTGTGGCTGGGGACTTGCAAACCACGCGGTAGCCGTAGTATTGCTAAATCGCTGTACCATGCTCCTGTTTCTCCTGCAATCAGACGAGTATAGTTGTTCCTCCCCAGGTTCTCTCCCAGATGGAGAGATTTTGCTGAAAGCAGCCCAGCAAGTCCATGCAGAGGAGTCAGTTCCCACATCTCCAACTCCTAATCCTTCTACCTTGATGGCTGAAGAACCCAGTGAGCACCAAAGATTGCAGGTCAGATGATGCCTGCAGATATGTCTTGCTTTTATAACCTATTTTCACACGCCTCTGCTTCTGTAAATCAACAAAGCTAGAGATGAAGATAGTAGTTATTACCATTATGAGCATACATTTTTTACTTATTTGTAATGTGAGTCTGCTGTGGTGGACACGACAGAGCAGCACAAGAAATGCCAGTCCCTCCCCAAACTGTCCAGAATCCGGCGTTTCTTTTGTTTCAGGTTTTTCTGTGGTAGGATTAAATGTTTTGTCTCTTCCCGTGCTTCTGAATTACACTGTGTAAAAAGGAAGGCAAAAATTTTTGAGCTGCTCCTCTCCTGCTGGGGAATTTTTGCCTGCTCTAAAGTGGCAGGCTCGGAGGGATGCAGGCGTCAGGGTAGTTGGCGTGACATTGACCCTGAGGTGGAAAACAGCTCTGTCTCAAGCACTGCCCTTATCTGCTCCTCTGTTAGCTGGTTATCTGGAGCCTGCACCTTGCAACCTCAGGTGTATTGTCATCAATCACTGGCATTTTTCTGTTGCATACCAGTTCCTCTCTGCCCTTCCTTTGTTAATAACCCCGTTTGCCTATATCCATAAAAATATCTGATTGTGATACCATTTATCCAAAGCACCATACATCCATCATGTACTTATGAGTGAGATAAACAAGGTCTCCTGGGAAATATGCCGCAAGAAATATATAGGATAAATAACTATATCAAATGTATGTCAGTGCGCAAGAGGGGAAAATCCATTCATTAAACCCAGGGTGGAACTGCAGTGGTTTATTGTACCCTCTAAGCTTTTAGTTTAAGTAAGAAACGTACATTTTTGCTGCTTATCTCATCTAGCACAACTCTCATGCTGGCCACTTCAGCGTGAGATATATTAGCTTCTTTGACTGGCGTTGTAAATGTGTAATTGCTCATAATCTTTTCTCTTTTTTTCTTCCCCCCAGACCGTACAGGCAGCTTTTCCCTTTCTTTTGACTTCAGCTCGCTGCTCCCAAGTTTCAGCCACGTAGATGGATGCGGCGGGGGACTGGAGTGGGAGGAGAGGGGCTGCTGCCAAGCCGCTTTGGTGTTTGGAGGGAACCCCTGGGATTGTGTTTCATTGTCCTGGGCAGCGAGGTGAACGATGAGAACAAACAACTGCAGGTAAATTTCTGCTCTTATTTATATGTGCTTCGTGGTAGTATTTCATACGCAGTTTCTTTAATCACTTGGATTTATTCTTTTTTTTTGCGGTTCTCCAGCCTGTTGTCTGGCCTTCCAGAAGCGGCTGTAGAAGCCAAGGGTGCAGGTCACCCTCCCGCAAGCCCCATCCCTCCCCAGCCTCCAAGGCACCAGATCTTTCTGTTCATTGATTTCTTCCCTCTGGTCACAAAAGAGGTGTGCTCGGCTCTAACTGGGGTGGCTTTACGCTCGTTTACTCCCAGGCCTTTCCGCGAAGCCGAAGCAGTGGGTGTGGAGCTGAGAATCACCTGGGAGCCAAACTGGTCCTTGGGGTAAAAGCACCCCAACACCAAACTATTGATAAATCCACTGATGGGAAAACTGGTTCTGACCATCCATTTCACATTCCACTGGGATGCCTGATTCATGCCGATGTATGGGTGCTCCGTGCTGCTGCATTTTCCCAACATAGAAGGCATCAGATTCAGGCCCTTGGGAGCAAATTTATCTCTAGGTGAATATCCCTCTTACCTGGAAAAGCAAAGTTTGCAAAAAGGCCACAGCTTTGCTACTCATCATAGGGGTTTTCACAGAACAATTATATCTCGGTGTTGGAGACAACATGGTTTGGTGTTTTCATCTACAAAAGCAACCGATAGTTTTATTTTCAAGCAAAAGACAAGTGAAAAAATTGTCCTTTGGCAAACATGCACACAAAAGAAAATATGGGGCCAGATCTTCAGGTAGCATAAATCAGCTGTGGCGAAGGAGCAACACTGATTTACATCCTAAGTGTCAGGCTCTAAATCACCACTGACACACTGTTGAAAAACAAGCATTTCCAAGAACCAGAGCTATAGCTGAGCAATTCCTTTCACTAAGCCATGATTCCTTCCTACTCCCTTTTCCCATTCAAATGTATATAGAAGTGCTCCTTTGTGTTCTGAGGTTTTGTTGCTGTTGTTGCTTTTCATAATGCCTGATTCCTTCTCGGAGCTTTTGTTTCTCCCCTACTTCCTTGTACTGAAAAGCACAGTAAAAAAAAAGTGCCATTTGCCTCCCGTCCACCCCAGGTTTTTGTGGCAGTTCATTAAGAAGAGGGAGCTGTGGGCTGTCGCCGCAGTCTCTGGACGCAGTTCAATACTGTGTGTATTCTTGTGGTGAGATTTACGTCTTACATTCAAAAAAGCCCCTTAAATCAAGCAGCCCGTTAACATCTTCTCCAGCTCTGGGTGCCTGGGAGATAAAACGCCTGCGTGCTAATAGTCGATTCATCACTGATCTTAAAGAGGAATAGCCTTCGCTTGTGTGTGAGCATCCTCGGCCGAATAGGTGTGTTCGAGCCTCGCTATCTATTTATTTATTAATTTAAGATTCTTCATCAGTTTGGGTTCATGTTTCACAATGATGCTTCTGCATCTTTAGGCTTAAGCCTCCTCCCATGCAGAACAGCATATGGCTTTGCTGCAAATGCAGCCCTGGCCAACATGCTGGACTTAAAAATCTGGCAGTGCCAACTTACAAAAGTTTCGTAGTACATATGCCAATACCAGCTGCATAAAAACGCAGGGACCATGAGCTTTCAATGGGTTTTCCAAAGTCGAATATAAAAATTGCTGCGAGTCAAGCTTATTTATGTAAACACTTCCAGTAAATTTATTTCTTGACAAGTTATAGCCCCACAGTCACCCAGCAGCAAAGCCACCCGCGTGGATTCTCCACCATCTCCCGCAGTGCAGCCGTGCGGCTGTGAACTGGTGGGCTCCCATCACACCTGGTGGGGCGAGGGGGCAGCCAGGCATGATCCGTCACCTGGAGCCATTGCTCTGCTTTTACCCCGTGAATCCAGCATGTCTCCACGCGTCTAGAAATGCGATACTGGGCAATTGCTTGTCCCGGGTGTAATTCCATAGCCAGGCACAGATTCCACCGTGGCGGCGGGGAGCGATGCCGACCGGGGCGTTCAGCAGGCTTTGCTCTGCAGGGCCCTGCCGGCGCAGGGCTCGCCGCCACGCTGCGGGGCCGGCTGGTTGCACTGCCGGCTGCGCCGCGCTGTGCCCGCCTGGCAGGGAGACCACTGCGACCAGCAGCTCCAGCGCCCATTCGTCTCACCGCCTGTAAGCGTATATTAAAAAAGAGGGGGGAAAAAGTAATAATATTCAAGTCTGAAGTGCTCCGTAGGGCCTGACTGCGGTGGCGTGCTTTGGGTGGGAGCAGGGGAGGGTGGAAGGTGCTGCCAGCAGTTTGCGGTTTCGGCTCTGGCTCTGTACCCTGTGCTGTGGGTGGGACTCGCTGGTCCACCTCCGCCGTGCCCAGCACACGGACGGCTGTTGTGATCAAGGTGCTTTGAAGCCAGCATCATCTCCTTCAGGCACCACTAGCTGTTTCTTTCTCTCCTCTGCTCATCTGAAAGGCTGCATCTTGGCTTTCCTTCCCAAAGGGCAGCCGACAGCTCTCCCTGCACTGACTTTCTCACCTCTGCCCGAGACAGAGGGACAGAGGTCTCCTAGTGTCGTGGAGGTGTCTGAAAAGTCTGCCCATCCTTTTGGAGGTGGGTGATTTCAAGGCTTTTTCATTACAGTACAGACTGAGTTGTCAGGAGCATTCAATACTATGGATTATGGTGGTGCTCCTGAATGATGGGAAAGCTTGATGGCTGTCATTTACTGTCGGTTTTTATTTACTCAGCTGGCCTTCATGCCTGGCTTGGGCACTTTATTAATCCAGACAGCACAAATGGATGTGTGTGCTCTGACGTAGTGCTGGGTGGAAAGCTGCGTTTGCCGTCTGCTGAAGCATCGTGCTTTACAAAAACGGAGTTTGGCCTTAAATGAGTTTTGGAACTAAAAATCTGAAATGAAAAATTGCCCACGAGCTGGAAGTGTGTCTGTCCCCGCTATTGCTAAAGTCAGGGAGCAGGGGGGCTGGCCAGTTCGGTGGGCACGCTTTGGGGCCAGGGCCTGAGCTTTCCAAGCTCCTCATCTGTATGGGTTTCACCTGGGTTTTTCTTCACAGTAGCTAGTATGGGCTGCGTTTTGGATTTGTGCTGGAAACAGGGTTGATAATACAGGATGTTTTTGATACTGCTGAGCAGTGCTCACACAGAGCCAAGGCCTTTTCTGCCTCTCACCCCAGCCCAGCAGCGAGGCGGCTGGGGGCACAAGGGGCTGGGAGGGGACACAGCCAGGACAGCTGACCCCCGCTGACCCAAGGGATGCTCCATACCATAAGTCGTGCTCAGCCTATGAAGCTGGGGGAAGGGGGGGGGGATATTCGGCACGGTAATGGTGATGCTTGTCTTCCCAAGTGCTGGTTAGGCATGATGGAGCCCAGCTGTCCCGGAGGCGGCTGAGCCTGCCTGCCCGTGGGCAGCGGTGAGTGAGTTCCTCACTTTGCTTTGCTTGCGTGTGCAGCTTTTGCTTTACCTGTTAAACTGTCTTTATCTCAACCCATGTGTTTTCTCACTTTTACTCTTCTGATTCTCTCCCCCATCCCATGGGACCATCTCAGGCACATCCCCTGGATTTGAAGCCAACCCAAAGAGCCTGAGATTTTTAAAGAAACCCACTTTGCAGTCACTGAAGCAATGCTTTTGAGCTCAGCTTCGTAAACCATCTACCCAGCTCTGCTCTAACTCCTTATCTCACCACAGCTTTGGTTTTCCAGTGGTGAGACCCTAGTTATGAGCACATGGCTGAAAGCCTGGAGCCCTGCCTGGTGGAACTGCTCTGAAGATAGATTTTCCTGCCAGCTTCATGTGCTGAGATTTGGAGTTTTTTGTCATCGCAAATTAGGACAAAAATATCCAGAAAGAACTGTAACATTTTTTTTTAAATAAGAGCATGTTCCAAGATTAGCTTTTTTTGCCACTTATTTAATTTTTTAGGATAGTATATAAAGTGATAAAGAAAACATAAATAAAAGCCTGTCACTTTGGAAAAACACATTTTTTTTCTCTCCCCAAATAGATACTTGCCTCTAGTTAAAGTGTTTCCCGGGGGCACTGGAGGGGAGAAGTCTGGCAATGTGGCAATTTTTTACTCAAACAGCATTTTGGGTGGCACATTGCTTGTGCACCACTCCCCAGCTGCTTCGCCCGGCCCTTTCAGCTCCCTGCCCTCCCTGCCCAGCGAGGTCGGTGCTGTCACCCTTGCAGCAGGCATCCTTAGCCGCACGCTGCAAGCACTCCAGAGAATGTCCGTCCTGAATACGTGACATCCTGGTTGGTGAGGACCAGGTGACGGTCTCATTTACAGTAACGAGCTGTGCCCGTAGAGCACTGCAGGCAGGCAGAGCCCACCCCTGGGTGGGCAGTGCAGGCAGCGGGGCTTTGCCAGGGTGCTGCCGCCGAATCCCAGCTCAGCTCTTTGCAACATGTCAGCCAGTCTCCGGCTATTAAACACATCCTCGTTTCCACTGATTTATCTGTCATAATCACCTAAGCTGCTAATTTAAGTGTCTCGCAGGGCTGCCTAGGATGGCATGGCAAGGAGAGCAATATGGCAGTGAAGGCTTGATTGATGCATGGATGCAAAGAGCTGTTGGGTAAGCGGGGGGGGGGGGGGGAGGACCCTGTCCCTTTGCTGCCTTTCCCCCTCCCTGCCGCAGGTGTGGGCCGGGGTCTTACCTCGGCGCTTCGTCTGCTCGCAGGCAGGGCCTCCGTAACCGGGGCGGCACTGGCAGAAGCAGGTGTCTCCCACCAAAACGGGCTCACCGTTGTTCTGGCACGGTCCGCAGCGGCAGGCGTTGAACTCCAACAAGTAATCGTCCAAAGCCCGTTTCAGGTTTTGCCGTTTGGTTTCCATATCGCCGAGGTTGCTTCTGCGGAGAATTTCATGGATGGGCTGCAGCTGCGTAGGATGGAGATGAATAGCACGGAGACAATTTCAGCTGGGCTTCAACTGGGACGCTACCACACCGCAGCCAGAGAGCTGTGACATTGCTCGATAAACTCGGGGCTCAGAAAAAACTCATTTGTCTTCCTCGACAGCTCCATGTACATCATGCAAATGTGTTACCATGACCGATGGGCCCCAGCGACAAACCACCGTACCAAAACCTTCCTCATCCTAGAGATTTGTGTGGGATTGGCTTTTCTGGACGTGCTTTGGAGTTCCAGTTTAGATACAAATGATAAATCAAAACACCCCAGTAAGCCCATTTTTTGACTGATTTCTTGGTGCTGTCATGATCTCAGAGATTCTCGCATGCTTTTTGCCTTTTTGAATCAAAATGTTTTGGTAAGAGCTTTGGACAGTGGTTATCATCAAAACTTTGATGCCAACCTGCCATTAATGGTCACCCGATGGGAACCGTCCAGTAAATGCTGAGTGTGGAGAATTCTTCCTACATACTTTTTGCCTTTTGATGTCATGAAATGATACTGTGCCGTCTACAGCTTTAAGAATATAACATGCTCCTAGTATTTCTAGTAGCAAAACCCAGTTCTATAGATCATTCAGCAAAAATAGTCCAGTTTGGGCAACTGCAATTGTAACAACTGAATATTCATATGCATATGAATATTTAAGCTAAAAGCTCAGGGCTGGGCTGAGGACACATATTTACATTTGTCTGTCCATGAGTCTTGTGCGAGTGCTGTGTGTCTTGCCTGGGGATCTGTGGAAACTGGTCCCAGAGAAGAGTGAGGCACTGTCTCATAGCACAAGGCTCAGTGAGAGCGAGTCATGGGGAGCATCAGCCAAGCTTTGAGAAGAGCTCTTAGGCAAATTTGCACCAGCCCGATGAACAAACGAGAGGGAGCTGCAGATAAGAGCTGCTGAAGGTGACACGAGCACTTATTGGCAGCTCTGGTTGCACAGTGACTGCTGAGCCCCGGAGCAGCCAGCAGGGAGGTCAGCGCATGGTTTACTGGAAAATTGCAATAAATTTTGCCCAGGATTGATGGGAACTTGTGCAGAAAGGTGAATAACCTGCCGCTGGAACTGAAAGTGCTTTTGTGTTATTGGGGCTTTCTGCCGCTGGGGTGCTGTCCAGGAAGGTTTGCAGCATCCTTCTTGCCCTGCCAATAACGCAGGTAATTCCTCGTTCTGTTTTCCCTTCTCCCACCCTCTGTCAGAGCCGGGAGCGGGGTGCTTTCAAATGAAGATGAGAGGGATGGATGGGGCAGCATGTCCCTGCCATGACTGAGGTACTTCCCCCACACCCCCCAGCTGCGCTCCCGGAGCAGAGCAGTGGTCATAGCATCTCGGGGTAGATGTGGTACTCCTGACCACAGCCAAGGAGCTGTGCCCAGCTCCTCACACCTCTGCACTCTCTGGCCCTGCATTATTTCTTTGCAGGGTTGCTCTTCTCTCTCCCTTCCCATCCCCTCTGCTTGCACCTGTCTCTTCCCCACCTCTGGAGCCCTGTAGGATGCTTCGGTGATCTTTCCGTTTTATGGAGCATCCGATAAAATGAAAGGGAGAAGCAACTCTTGGTGGATTTTTATGGCCACGGACCCCCTTTTGGAGCATGGAGAAAGACAGGACCCACCTGGCAAAGCAGCCAGGAGCCCCCTGCTCTAAATTCCCTGGAAGCACTCTCAGCTACACCCACCATGGTCTGCAGAGGTTAGGCATAGCCACTGCGGCTCTGAGGCAGGTGAAAAGTGGGGGGGTCTATGCAGAGCCCTTGCCTAGGGAGGCAATACTCCTTCCCCAGCCCCCCAGGGGTCCCCTGCTTATACGGGAGGGCGGAGAGCAGCGGGGAAAATAATAGAGGTGAATGCAGCCGCAAAGAGCCATTCATTGGGAAGCTGTTTGGGAACACATCAAAAACTGAACTCGCCACTAATCCAGCATTAAGCTCCTTGTCCGTCTCCCTGCGGATGCGGTCGGTGGGAGATGTACTCCCCTTTGTGAAATGAATAAGAGGTTACCAGATCAGTGGCCCATTACATTTAATCTTGTTCTGTGATGGAATCACAATAAAAATACAAAATGATCTGCTCGACTACACTTTCATTCCTTATAGTGGCAGAGTTTCTTCAACTGCAGAAAAGCCTTACCTCAAAATCAATAACAGCAGGATTATATTTTAATGACCTTCCCCAGTGACGATACATATTGCCATCCCAACTGTTTAAGAGCCCTCCGCTGTAACTGGTATCTCCACCTCTTATCCGGGGAATAATATCTTCCACAACTGCACTGTTGCTCTCAGCATCTGAAAAGTTGAATCACACCCATATTATTTAGCTACCGTTCCCACACGTACACAAGAAATTGCTTAATGGAGGTAAGATCAGTCATGCAAGGGGGCTGTCAGTGAGCATCACCGATGCTGCCTCCTGGAATCGATGGGAGCTTGGCATCCCCTGCTTGCGGGACCACGTTACCACAGGGCGGCCGGTGATGAATTGAGCATCCCGAAGGCTCTAAGCTGGTGCAGCCTGAAGAGCCTACATGCCTCCAGCCTTGGCTTCTAGTTAGCATGTGGGCAGTAGATCATGCTGTCTGTAGCTGGTTAAGTGATTTACCGATCTGGGGCTTCCTAGCCTCTTTTTATACTTTTTATAGTCAGTTTTGACTTCTTTAATAGTTGCCATGTTGCCCTTGTCATCCATTCCCAGTCTGTCATGGCCACAGGAACTGCAGCCTTCCAGCCACCCCACTGCCTCTATGTACACGTGTTCCTAATCCAGGGATTGCTGCCTTAAATCCTGCTCTTTCAAGAGCAATTAGCACTCCCGGAGACTGGGACCCAAAGTCGCGTTGGTCCCACAACTGGGCCGGATCCACGGCTGGAGATGGCACCAGAGCTCCCTTCTCCGTCCCCTTGTGTGACCCCGCTTGAATCTCCACGCCCAAGTGACCAAGCAAAGCGATGCCAGATGCTGTGACAGACATCTGCCCTGCTGTCATACCAGTTTTCAGAAATCCTTTCTTTGCACAGTCGGAGGATGACACAGATGCTTCCAAACGCTGTTCACTCTCCCTGACTGTAAGGCCAATGGAGTGGCCAATGCAGGCGCTTATCTCTTCAGCGCTGATGTCTGCAAAACAAGAAAACCGACAAAATCAGTGGCTCATTCTGAGCGGAAGGTTGTTCATTTACCTGCTTTTTTCCCCTCCATCAATGAAGAAAATAGTTATTTGTGTGGCCTGTTTTGCAAATTCAGGAGCTGTTCCAGGCAGAGAACAGCCAATATTTTGTTGGGGTATGTTGGGCCTGTCACATGATAGGTGAGTAGGGAAATGTCCTTACCTTGAAATTTGTTTCCTTAGAAAGTATTAAAAGAAAGCAGAAACCTGAACACAGGGCTTCAGGCACTTATTTCCTTGTTTGGTCTATTTATTTAAAACTAAAACATTTGAGGGTTTTGCAGACTGAATCTAGGGTAAAGCCAGGAACAGCAGCTGAAATCAATAGATGCTCACTAATTTCCCTAAACTCAGGACCTGACCCCTGTATTGGGGGTTTAAGTAGCATCTTCAGTAGCAACTTGCAGAGGGTCTGTCTGCTGAGAGCTGCCAAAGCCTTGCTGCCAGCCAGCACTACCACATACATCATGAAAATACGTAACTGGAGACCCATGAAGGGACTGCAGAGGGGAGAAGGGAACTAATGAGGTGGTTTCACCAAGGTAAGCAATGCGCATATTTCATACAGCCTGGGTTTATGTACATACCACTGTGCTGCAAATATAAGGCCGTCTTCTTTAACAGGTAAAAAATCCATTGATTTCTATAAATACAGGTATTGTAAGTAATAGGTAACTTTTATATTGCTCTTTTTGTCGGAGGACCTTAAAGTGTTTTACAAAGCAGCCCAGCGATCAATGCGGTGGCACTGGAAGGGGGGCAAGGAGGTCAGCAGGATTTGTGCATCATGGCTTAATGGTCTAAAGGCTGAAGCTCTGTCCGAGCCCCAGCCCGGAATGGTGTCTGCTGAACTGCCTCAGCCCAGCATCGGGGAGCAGGGTCTGGCCTTGCTTGTGTTTAAAATACTGGTAAAACGCCCGTAGCTTGCTGTTTTGCTGCCTTCTACACACCCTGCTGGAGCTGCTCGTTGGCGCGGTGGGTCCCAACTGGCGGAGCTGCTCCGCATCTTGAGGAAGGGGCTACAAGTCCTGGATTCAAACTGGTGAGAGCTGAAGCATGCTCAAGACTTCAGGGGGGATTACATCCCATTGCAAAACTGGGCCCTTGAGAAAGATTAAATGTGTGGCACTCAATTACTCGTACTAAACCGTTCAACAGTTGTAAACACAGTGGGTAAAGTTCATTCACCCAAAGCAATATGAGTGATTGCTTATCTTGGTGTTGGAGGGCCATAAAATTAAACTTGAGGAACACCCTGATTAATTGATTGGCCATGGTTCCTGTTGAGTAATTATGATCAGCGAGGGTCTGTCAATACAATTCGCTATTGGTTGCAGCAAGATCGGGTCTTGATAAATGAAAAGTGGTTATCATTGCAAAAGGGTGGTCATAGAAAATATTGGCACTTGAGGGGGGAGCTCTGATAGGTTTTTTATATGATATAATTTGCGATAGCTAAATGTGCTCAAGTGATAAGATTTACTGCTGCATTTTGAATTAATCAGAATATATGAAGACTCTTTCTAATTTAATCTGTGCATAATCTTTCTCCCATAAATGTTCTTGTAATGTGTGAACACATTATACTGTTTTCTGCTAAATAATAGAACCGTAACAATCTATTTTAAAAACTAGTAATGAAAAATATTGATGGCAGAGCATCAAGGGACCTTGTTCTGACATATGTATTTATTTCATTCACGACCACATCCATGCAAGCCCTTGCAGCCTGAAAGCTAGAAATGGGTCTGGCAGCAAAACTGCCACCCTGAGCTCTGCACCGGTGAGTTGCAGCCTATTCCTGGGTATCTAAACCCAGAGGGTGTCTTCGTTTGCAAAATTCAGGTTTCCTAGATGCTTAGAGTCCAGCTCATGCCTGTGCCTAGCTAGACGCTCAGCAATCACCCAAGCTGTCCTTGGACCCAGCCTAGGGATCTTTTTCCTGGGCATGCGCTTTAATCACTGGTCTATAAAAAAGGAGTGTTTTCTCTTCCAGAGCATTTAACATAGAGCTTCGTGGGCTAGGCGGGCTCTCGGGAGCCGTGGTTGATCTAAAGCAGGTGCCATGCTGCTCATCCCTGTGGGGACTCAGCGGTACATCTGCAGGCATCTGCAGCGCTTCAGACTCTTAGGAAGGTCGCGTTTTAAGTCTTGAGCACTTCTGTCCTGATCCTGTCCATTCCTCAGGGAAGGTGGATAGTCCTCTTGCAAACATGTGTGTGTGTGTGCCCGTGGTGTGGCACGTTTCCCAGGTCAGCGGTGCTCTGCGTCACGCGGCTCCACGTGGTTGGGTCCTTCTGGGTCTGCGTCGTGTGACGTAGAGCACCTCTGACCTGGGAAATGGGGACTTTCTGGCAGAGCCTGGGTTAGATGAAAATTACAGAAGCATGCTACATTAGAATGAAAACGACCTCTCTACTGGGGCACATTTTTGTCTTTTACTGAACTTCAGCATCCTTCTTTCCTAAGATAAGGCATCTCGTGGCAGTAAATCTCCTCTTTATATACGCAGCAGGCACAAGATGAAGTGAAATAATAGCCTCCCTCCACATGCTCTCGATTCATTCTTCCTCTGAAATTGGCAGCCTGCTTCCTGAAGACTTGCTTGCCAAGATCTTCTTCACTTCTATATCACTCGCTTTTCAAAGTGAATAAATGATCTGCAGAGGCGTCGTGTTTCCAAATGTTAGTAGTTCAGGAACTTGATGAAAATTCTCTCAGTCGGTAATTCCTTGTGGAAAAACTGGCATGGTCAGCCCTCACCGTGGAGTGCATAGTTATCCTAGTGCTGATAGTACCAGACCATTTCAGACCAGAAGCAGAATTTGGGGCAGAACCATGGAAATTAATGGAATTACAGCAATTGGCACCAACTGCAGCAATTTCCACCTGTTGTCCTGTCCAAGATCACAATTTTCTCTTGCATAAACGTCCAGCCTGGAGTTACCGAGGCACCATTATCCTTGGCAGAGCGGGCAGTGGGATCTATGGCATGGTTGACACCTTTGCAGGAGTTGACAATCCAGTTAGTGTACTGAAGTGCCCTGTTATTGTTCTGCATCTTATGTTTTTGACTAGGAAAAATGTCATGCTTTTGGCTCGCCAGTAATGGCTATTCTTGCTCTGTAGGCATCTGCAGTGGATGTTTTATGTAACTGAGATTTAGAGATATGGCTCTCCAGCCTCATAGACTCTGGTCTGTTGAGAACTGGAGCTAACAGAAGTCTGTTAGTCTTCAGATCTGACACTAACCAGAGTAAAGTGGCAGAGGTATTGCCAAGTGCAAGGCGTTATTGCCATTTACAGAAAATTGAAATCCTCACTATTAGGAGGCTAAACTGTGAGTGGGCTATCTTTCTTTGTTCTGGATGAGTTTGAAGTCCTGGAGCATTCATGATAATGGCCAGAACAAAGACTATTAGAAATAGGGGAAGTTTGGAGAAGTCTAGAAAGTCACACCGAAAGAAAGGGAGAAGAAGATGCTCGGGTTCCTCCCTAAGACACCAAAATCTCACGCAGATTCTGAAATTAGAGCAGGAAGGACGTTTTCTGATACTCAAGCTTATCTGTCCCCTGCTCTGTGGCCAGTAGAGTGTCCACCTAGTGAACAACACGCAGGTACCCCTGCCCCACCCCCACCATGCATTTTGGGGCTTGTGACCAGTACGTGTCTCTCGTGTGACGGGGCATGCGTGCCAGCTCAGCAAAGAGATGCCAAAGAGCACCCACCCTCCCAGGGCCAGGGCCACGATGGCTGTGGGGAGCAGCCAGAGCCAGATGAATTGCTCCCGTGGACTGGACCCACCCCATGGCCACCAGGTTGGAAACCCCTGGTTTAGAGCAGAAGTTGTGAAGAGAGATTATCTGTGTCATTTTCTAACCTTTTCTTCTCATTTCCTCCTTGTTGATGACAAGGATGTACTCAAAGACGCCCCCCATGGTGCCAGACGTCATGAAATGGGTGCCGTAGTCGTTGATGAATTTGGCATACATGCCATAGTTGTAGGTGTCCGGGAGCTCCTGCAGGGAGAGCAGCACATCTTCATCCAAAACTATGTTGTCTCTTCTCATCTTGAAACGGGCTGTCTGCACCTTCGTCACACTTCTAATGAATCCAACCTCCTGTTGGAGGTAAAGGAAAGAAGAGCTGCCACTCAGCGTTTGTTTAAAACAAACAAACAAACAAACAAACAAACAAGTCATGTCTAGTTGTTAGGTTTGCAGAGGAAAGCCTGGCTCTCTGACTGTCAGTGTATGTTGAAGGCATGAAAACAAACCTGGGTTTAAACGAAATCGGTGGTAATTCTTTAGTGTTTCTTTCTGGTGTGCTGTATGAGGTGGAGGGCAAAGCCGTGGGTTTGGATGCTGTGGGGGTTTTTATTGGTGTGTGAAAACGATCAGAATAGGGCTCTGCATGATTCTCCTCCATCCTCCATTTCTTTCTTCTGCTTTCCTTTCCATACTGGTTATTCCCTTTTGCTTTTTTCCACAGCCTCAACCAGTAGTGCAGGACAAGGGCTGAAGGCAAGCCCAGCCCAGTCTGGCCAGGAAGGGGAACCCTGGTGAGGAAGGCGCCAACGGGAGGAGGATTCCCTGGATATACCACCCGATCCACAGCTCCTCTTCCAGCTTAGCTGCTGCCTCAGGCAAGGCTCTGGTGCAACCAGAACAGCCCTTTAAATGATTCCTCCAACAATAGATCATCATTTAGCTGCAAACATTGTGTGGGTCTAGACAAGGGCACAGTAAATACTATAATGGTGCCCATTTCAAACAGCTTTTAAGGGCATTTTAACTCAGAAAACCATCAAAGTAATTCTTCTTTATTGTTTTCTGTCAGCAGCCACGAGAGAAGTGAGATGGGGCACAGTGAATGTGGGAAATACCAGCACTCGTGTTATTAGATTGGAAAAAGGTCATCACAGCTGGTCCGTGATGTAAACCCACTGTGAGACATGCACCCTATTACCGGGTACTCTTTTTTTTTTTTTTTGGAGCAGTATTTTAACCTCCCATAAAAAGTAGCATATTTCCCCATCACAAGGCAGCTTGTATTAATTTGAACAAGATATATTTGCTACCGGAGATCATTCCCTGAGGACAACTGTTTTGATCAACATCTTGATATTTCCTCCTCCCTCATCGTCACTTTAAGCATTTTTTTATTTATGTGCTTAATGTAGCCATGAAACAGGATGGGGTGAGATGACATGTGTTGCGGTACTTCGTAATTCAATTTTATTCCCACTCCCTGTTTGCTAAAACGTAATAAGAACAACAAACAGGGTTACTAACGATCATATTGCAATTACATGAACAAATTAAGGTACAATTACTATGTGTTAAAAAATGCAATTGAGAAAATAAACTGACATAAGTTACAGCCAGACCATGTGATGCACAGATGACATGACTGGAGCATATGCATCACTGATAGTATTTTATTTTTTTTTACCTTTGCAGTGTATTGTGTGAAATTCTTCAAGGATCCTTTGCCACCTGATAAAGTGAAGCCCAGTTCTAATTGGATATCTGATTCTCCAGGCCCAATACCAATGGTAAAGCCGTTTGTTCTGGTTTTGTCACTTTTAAGGGCATCAAGCAGATCCTTTGAATCCTCGTAAAACTCAAAAGCGAATCCAGAATCAGCATGAGCCTAAAGTGAGAGGAGCAGACATTAATTTTTCAGGTACTTCCCTTCCTTTTTAACCTCTGTTTCTTTAAGGAGCTGATGATGCCTCTGTTGAAGCCCGCGATGCTCCTGACAGCACTGACATTGACTTCAGTGGATGTGGAATAGAGAATTAAGTCACGTACTGTTACATTTGGAAATAGGTGAGAAATGTGGGTAAAGCCATGCATTTTGCTTCGACTGTCTCCAGATGGGGGAAAGGTTAGTGTTTAGCCAGTCCAAGCAGTACCATTAGAGCCAGAACCAGTAATGGTACATATTAAGATAGCTTGACGTTCCCATCATAAAGCCTTCCTTCCGCTTCCTTACAGCTCTGCCAAATCCTAACGATTTGGACTGAATTTTTTCTCCCCAGCCTGCTTCTGGATGAATTTATTTAGGAAAAAAAATCAGCCACTTGCAATGGCAGCACTAGAAAACAAACATTGTTTTGCCTGTGTTTTAGAGAAGTGACCTTTTCCTTGACAGCTCTACTTTGCCAGCATGTGAAATGGAGCAGCCTTGCTGAATCCAGGCTGTGTCATTTGCCATCCCTGTAAAAAGCCAGCTGAACTACCAACACTGCAAAAAACCATCTCACACCGTTGTGAGTGACTTCCTAGACCCCAGCGGGTACACTCCTAAGCTAGACGTGTATAGGGCATGCTCGAGTGTCCCTCAGCGCCTGACCACGGTGCAGATGTCCACCACTGCTAGCAGCAGATAAGGGGGGCAAGAAAAGGTGGTCCGTGTGGTGGGTCTGTCTGGGTTCCAGCTGGGGACTAGGGAGCACAGGGGACTCCACCTGCTGGGAGTTCATGAGAGCCACTTGTATTGAGCCTGTGGCTGTAACGTTCCCCTGGAATAATGTGTTTTCTTTCATTCATGTCAAAAAGCATGAGAAATGTTGAACAGTGTGGCCAAGGCACCCACTTAGGACATGGAAGACCCAGGCTGAACCCTTGCTCTGCTTAGTTCAGTCTCCAACATCAGATGTGACCCCACAGTATAGGCGTTGTGATTCATGGTGATGGCTTGCAGGGTCTCGGTCTCGCTCAGGATTTGGATTTATATCCCTTGTAGCCATGCCATAGACTTAAAAGGCTTTCTAAGATTGAACCAGTATCATTGTTCCCATTTTCCACATGGCCAAATTCATCCCTGGAGAGGCAAGTGGCTTGTGCAAGCTCTGCAGCTCATTAATAGCAGAATTTAGAGAAAACACATTTCTCTTGGCTCTGAGCGGGCCAGAGTAAGCAGTGGCGATGCCTGGGTGATATAGCACGTCAGCTCCTTGATGTGCCATAAAACAGCATTTATATCATCGCTTGCTGCTTGTCTCGGGGACAGCTGGAGAAGGGTACCTTGCAAGACAATCCATAGTGAATGCTAAACCGTACAATATCTTTATAGCAAGCTTGACTTTTATCTGGGAAAACGTTCCTAAATTTGACTACCCAGAGTACTTACTAGGAATTGGTATATGTGGAAGTTGTAAGGTTTGCGGAAATACTTCTCATCGTCTCCGTAGTACAGACGTTCACAGGCAGCGTCGTACCTCAGCTCCCGCCACTCACCGTTGTAGACATACTCACAGTGGCCTCCAAAAAAATTAGGATCATACACGTACTGGCTCTCTTCCTGTGTTAGGATATTGTATCTTGGAAAGAAGCAGCATTTGGAAAGTTATCCATAGCTCCCCTTGTATTTCCCCAATAGTCTCTGTCACTGTTTCTGTTCTCCTGACACTCCAAGTTATCTGTCCTCAGGTCTCTGACTTTGAATTTGGATAGCACCTAAAAATCTAAGGATTGGGTTTATTATCTCCTTGCTATGTCCTTCCCAAAGGAGACAAACAGGCATTTTATTTCCAAGACATCGCTTTGGACTCCTAAGCTAGAAGTAGAAGAAATTGGTGAAGTTGTCCAGCCCATCCCAGCAAGTAGTGATGAAAGTCCCGACGTCTTGGCATTCCTCCAGGTCCCCTGTGAGCCTAATGCATCTCACTGTCACAAAGTGTTTCCTGGCATTTTCTGTTAATTGTTTTCTATCTTAATTTCATCTCCTTCCTTTTAATAATGGTCTCATTTATCAGGGGAGTTAGCACCCTCCCTAGACTTGCAGCCTGCTTCTGCTTTGCCAAGTCTCTCACTTACTGTTCCTTACACCTTTCTTCCTGCTCTCCAGCCATCGCAGCTGCTTCCCTCTGAAGTCTTGCCTATTACCAAATATTCCCTGTAATTCCATGGCCCAAGTAAAAGCATTATTCAAACTAGACAGCAGCATTGCTCCTCACAACAGGGAATCATCTTTAAGACTAAGCTAGTAAATGCTATTGCTTTTGTGTGGTCTGCAGGAGAAATGCATCAGAGAGCGGGACTAAATGGGTGCTTGGTTAAAATTAATGTATGCCTTGAAAAAATTTTGATGGACTCTCTTCGGCCCTGGACCAGAGAGACATTTACCTCATGGACTCCAGAGAACGTTGGATCGAGCTGATGGGAAGGTTCTCGGGTGGCTGACTATGTGCTCATACTGCAGCACGTGTTCTCCAAGTGAGACTAAGCAGTACCTTGGCTAAAGCATAAGTTTTAAACCAGGGGTGTCGCAGCAGACAGTTTGCCTTTCAAATTGGTCTGGAGTTTTCTTTTGCATGTATTACCTAATCAAAATTTGAAACTGAACAGGGTGACACTTCTTCATGGATAGAGTATTTACCCTGCTTGTATCTATTTGTGTGGTGCTCAGGCTCTCTGCCTTCAGTCTGTGCTTTGGAGTCCTAAATCCTGGAGTCAGGTCTCCTTAAGGATGAACAGCACCAGGTTGCTGAATCTCCAAAGTCTTCTGTTTGCTTTAATATATGGCTTTTATCAACTGGAGAAAGCTGTGAGATAACTAGGATATTTTTTGACAGGAGTATAAAGAGGGCATCACAAGCACAGAGTGGCTGGGAGAGGCCAGGGTCAGACAGTAAATCCAAGACAGGATTTGAAATAAAAGCCGGGGTGAACTTTCCTGCCTCCTTCATTGCTACACATGGCTACGTGAGACGGGAGCTCTCCTTTGGGTCTTGTACGGCACCCTATAAACTCACGGAGCACTGCTGTTACGAAGGAAGAGCAATTTACAAAAACTCAGTCCTGTTCTGATTGTGAGAGTAGCAGCTATTGATTCGTTACTCACCCTTGGGCTGCTTTTTCAGACCCTGGGATTGGGAACAGGTGTTCACAAGGGCTTTCAATACCTTCATCCTCACAGTTACTCTCATCAGACCCATCCCTGCAGTCTGGCTCTCCGTTGCACACCAGATGTCGTTGAACACAGCGACCTACAGTGCACAGGTACAGGCAGTGGTTTATCCACCCTTCAGAAGACCTTTTTTGGCAGCTTGCCCTGATGGTGCTGTTTACCACCCTTATCTTGGGGCCACAAGAAGTCCCACTGGGTGTTAAACACCACGCTTTTCCATTGGGAGCTTGCTTTTCCCAGCTCCTTGGCAGGATATTTTCCTTTGCAACCTGGCGTGAGCACAGCTTGGATCCAAGCTGGCCTCTCCCTTGGGCTCCCAGGGGATGGGAGTCAAGGAGAGGTCACCTCGGTGGGCTGATTTTGTTACTCAAAATCGTGCTTGTGGGAAGGAGCTACAGGAAGCAATAGCTTCTCCACTTGGCTCAAGAAAGTCGATTCTGTCTGATTAAAGTGAAATTTAGCCTCTTCCTATTGCAGGAGGTATTTGGGAAGTTTCTTGCTGTGATTATAGCTCAAGAATGGATGTTTTCTGGAAGGGCAGCTTGAAAGTGTGTTTGCTTCTGGGAGTGAGGAGGAAGCCTTGACATGACATTCATGGCAGGAGGGAACTGGTGCTGCTGCACTTGCCTCGATGGAGTGGTGATGACCTGCTCCAGCTGATGAGCTGGTCAAGGGCTGGCGCGTAGTTCTAAATTTCAATAGAATTTTCATTAAAGGCTCAAGATGGGAGTTTGAGCCATTTGTGTAAAAAACAAAAATCTGTCAAGGCTAGTCAAACTTTCAGAGAACAGCCGTATCTTGTCCCGATCCTCAGAGCTGGGGATGGCTAAAAATAAATAAATCACCCCAACAGATTGCTAGTTGGATTCATGATTGAACTATGTCTTTTGCAGAGGGAGAAAGTGGCGTGCTGTGGGAGCGCTGGTGCCCGTGGAGGGGAGTGTGAGCACGCAGCACAGCAGTTGGAGCAGAATATTTCTGCTCTCTTATTTCCACTGAAAAATTAACCTTTTCCAAGTCACACAGCCTTCTTTTCTATCCAAATTCGGGTGTAACGTGGATGGATTTCTGTAAAAGTGAGGGGAAAGACAAAGATGGGGATATTTCCCGCTTCCTTTTGCACTGGTTTACCCTCCTGCTGGCTGGTTGGCAAAGCTCTGCCCGTGGCGGGGGCTGCTATCACCCCAGGTCTGTCCGCCCAGGACCAAAACCTCTTTGGCAAGAGTTTGTGCCTGGTTCACTCACCTGTTTCCTCACACCGAAAGTCTTTCCCACAGCTGGGGGGTCCCGTGCATGTTGTCTCGGCGCGGCAAGCTTGCTCACCCCAGAGGTGCCCCGCGCATCGCCGCCCTGCGAACCCCGCCGGCTGCATCAGCCTCCGGTACCGGTGCTAAACCGCACAAGAGAGAAAAACACCGCCAGCACCTAACCCATGTCCCTCAGAGACACCACCTCCGCAGGCGATAAAGCAATTAAAACCATCACTTCTATCTGTATTGTTATCTTTTCATGCAACCCAAAGACTTTGTCCATGATAAATGGAGGAGAGTCAGCAGCAAGGGGGGAGCTCAGGAGATTTGCTTGAGGTTCATGTAAGTGAATTCAGGTGGGGCTGGGGTGACTGTTTTTAAATATCTCTTTCCTACTTTGTACCTGGGATTTTTCATTACACGTGCTTTGTCCTGAAATGTATCAGGCTCAGATGGACACAGACACTAAATGCAACACTGGTCCTGCAACGTTACCGATGGATTATTAATAAGAAGCGCTGGTCTTTAAACCGGGAAGGAAAAAAAATACAAGGAAAGAGAGAAGAACCAAATCATTTATAAGCATAGGAACAAAAAAAATGCAGGGATAAAAACTCAGTAGAAAGCAAAATTATGTCGAGTATTTGAAAATAAATTTTTGAATTGTGAAGACATATGTGAAAGGATATAAAAAAGTGAGAACAGGAGCTGATGAATGAAGACTGCTTCTAATTTCATTGGAATATGTGCATTAAGAATCAGGGGATACTTAATTAAATCTGAGATAGAAAAGGAAGAAAGTCTTGGGCAAATATTCGGGCCTGATTCTTCTGCTATTTGCCTTGATTTCGCATTTTGCTGTTCTGCTGCCTTAAATGAATTTATTCCCCAGTTTACACCAGGGTAAGTAAGAGCCTCTCTATTAGAGGAGCATCTCCGTCATATTTGGATGAGTATACTGGATGCTTCAGAATGATGAATATGTATTATATATATAATTAATGTGTGTACATCCTCATCACAGACACATCTGAAGATAAATTAATACATTACGGTGGAGCCTTACTTTTTTCTCCTGGCAAGGAAAGCAATCAGTCCATTCTGACCACTGGCTCAGCTGACAGTCGACAGGAGCTGGAGAATTAACATCTCTGCTGCTTCTTCTGAGGAGGGGAAGAGACAGTGGTCTGTGGTCTTTGAAGTTG